>NC_137697.1:48160551-48526251 GCF_964034855.1 Anser brachyrhynchus | reverse complement strand
TGAAGGGGAACAGGAATTTATTTCCCCATGCCCGTGGAGTTCCGAGGAACAGAGGAAAGCAACGACGCAGCAGGAACATGCATACTGAACTGGTACCAGGGTGCCAGGAGAGCCAGAGCCGACCAAGAGTTTCTGAGAAGCAGAGCCCTGGAGGAGCAGAGCAACAGTACAAGGAAGAGAGCAGGAATAACACAGATCCCTGTCCCTTTCCCTCTTGCTGCACGCAGCACACATGCCTCAGGGACTGGCGCTGTGAAGCAGCATTTAGCTTTTGCATCAGCAGCAAAGCGTGCCCCAGACCACATTTATATTGAGATGGGGTGAGGGGGGGAGGAGGAGAGAGAAAACGTGAGTCAAGGGAAAGAGGAACTGTACAGCATTTTTCTTAACCCTAGGTCTGAGGCTCTTGACCACATGACTGGTGAAATAGTGAAGTTTCAGTGAAAACAGGGGAAAGCTGATTGATCTGACAGAGCAGGAAACAGGAGTCTCTTTTCTGACAAGCTGAGATTGTTTGAGCCCGTCCAAATGTCAGGTATGGGTACTCATACAAAGACTAAAAAGTGAGAGTGGCAAAACTCATATTTCTAATAAAAACAAAACAAAAAAAATCAATGCTGATTTGCAATCACTGAGTATTTGACCTAGTAAAACAGTTTTCAGGATGTGAATCTGCATGACCAAGGCACTACCACGTGATAGCACCAGGACCCTGCAAACAGAAGTTTTTTGGTAGGTGAAGTGGGTGCCTTGCCTCTCTGGGACATGTTGCAGGGAAGCAGTCTGCAGGGAGGGACAAGAAGCAAGGGTCAGCCCCACCGCCTGCACAGAGGAGCAGCTACAAGCTCACTGGATTTCACCAAGGCTGGTCACAGAGAAAGAAAAGGAAAATGTCACCACAGCTTACGGTAGCTTCCCTGCAAAATTTAAAGCAGCTCTGAAGCAGCTCACATTTTTAGGCTATGCAGGTCCCTCCGGGCACCACTCAGGAGCTGCAGGACTCCTTTTGTGCAGTCTCTCCTAAGCCAAGACTGTTCTGGCTTGGCAGGCACGTTGTGGATCTACCACTCTGGCTTCACATCACATGGCAAACCCCCTTATTTGGGGAAATCTAGCACCATGCAGCAGCTCTACAGACATTTGACCATTCTGTGCAGACGTGGACAGCCTCTCCAGAGATCTCTAGCATATACCCTAAGTGCCAGGCACAGGGTTCACAACTGCGTAGCTAGGCAGGTAACAGCAAGTCACCACGATCAGTTCACTGCAGTGTCTGGGGAACCCACCAGCATAAAATAACCACCAAATTTTAAGCAAAGGAAACTGGGTTACTCTCAGAGGAATCACTGCAATGTTACTGTGCAGACATGCTGTAGGTTTCCCAGACAGCACGAACAAGAAGAGCGACTCCCGCTATTTATCAGCATCGCTGATGCTGCGTTTTCTCACCTGCACCCATCAGTGTCTGCTTGTCCTTGTCACTATCCCAGTAAGCACCACAAAACGCTCTGAGGACCGACTCAAGCCCTTTTCACAGGAACATCCATGAAAGGCTCTGGTCTTCCAGAACAGCCTTGGACTAAAGGGGACCCGGCTGCTTGTTTTCCATGCCACCAGTCAACAGCAAGCCAACGGAGCCCACAGCAAGCGCTGTGTGGTCACGTACCAAAACCCCAGCCCTCGACTTGACAGCACAGGGGTAAGGCAGGGGTGTTTGTGAAGAAGAGGGGAGCGCTGCTAGCTGCATGCTCTCAGGGTGCTCAGTGCCCACCAGCCATGCTTCCCCATGGCAGCCAGCCTTGGAGACCTACCTCCCCATCCCCTGCTCTGCACCAGACGGGGACAGCAGTATGGCTCCACCGGGGTCTTCCTCTGCAGGCGTTGCAGCACTGAACAAAGCTCAGCAAGTCTTTTGGTCCTGCTCATACATGCACATGCATCTGCTTGATGCTGAAGGGTATTTGCAGCGGGATAGCACGGGCCTCCAGTAGGTAAAGCACACATAAGACCTCTCCACTTTGTGTCATTGTCGCAGTGCTGCTGAAATCTCAGCCCCTGAGCAGAGGATGTAAAGCAGAAAGCACTCAGCTTTGAGCTACGGCTGCCCTCCCTCCACTTGTTCCCATTCTCAAGTCACAGTACCTCTCTTCCACAACAATTTCTTCTCCTACCTGTCGTTGACAAAAGAAAATACAGGCTGGCTTCAGGTCAGCATGAAAACAGTCACAGCAGCACAGAAAACAAACTTACAAAGCTCTAGCCTGAAAGATAAAGAACTACAAAAATAGATAAACAAATAAGCACAAAAGATCAAGAATCTGGAGGCTGCTTGAAACTGCTTGTCTAGCCTTAATTGCAGATGTCTAAATGTCCAAATTAGTATTTTATAAGACAGAATGAAACGTACATTGATTCCATGTATGCATCAGCAGCCCTTGAACTCTACCTAGCAATCTTTTCTCTTTGGGCAAAAATATTACTTTACAGAGAGCTATTTGGTGGCGATTTAAAGCCTGAATGATGGCAATTCCACCAGGGCCTGAGGAAAGTTGTTCAACCGGCTAATTGCCTCCACTAAAAATCCATGATATTTTCCGGCCTGATAGTGTGAATCCTCAGCAGATAGGCCACTAGGCCTGGGTCTTCTGTTGCTTTTTCCTTCTCCCTCAGACAGACACCCAACCATGCTCATGAATGGCTTGTCAGTTTCTCTACAACAAACTTTATAGATCAAGTTTCTATATTGCCCTTTTGTACTGGCGTCCTTCAGACCTCAAATTGATTTTGTAGCTTTTTTCTGACCCTGTTTGAGTCCTTCAGTACTCCCTGAAGTGACGGCACCAGGACTGGGCTCCCTAGCACGTTTCTCCCCTGCTTCCACCATTCACCCCTCCGAAGACTGCCATCTCCCTCCCAGCTGCGGCACTGCACTTGTCACTCACCTTGGCTAGATATTTTCCAAGCCCCCGTGCATTTCAGATACGGCCCCCAGACACGCTAGCTTGACCTCCATGCTTTGCTCCTAGATGTATGGCCTTGTATGTGGCTGCATCAGAGAAGCCCAGCTTTCCGGGTGGCTCAGCACTGCTCCCACATCTGACCTGCTCTTGTTTACCTCCCCTCCATCTCCTGCATGGCCTGCATCTCTGAGCAAACATTATTTGTTATTTACAGCACTCACAAAGCCACTGCGTAGAGCAGAGCCGTGAATAGATACCTTTGGTCCTTCTGTACGAACAGCTTCCAACTTCTCTCCTTCCTGGTGGAGGATGACTCCCAGTTTGCAGCCATTTCATGAGAATGGTCACTTTTCCTGGGCCATTTGCAATAGGTCACTTTGATTTGTATAGTGTGTACTCCTATACCAGAGTATCACCATGAACTAGGTCAGAAGCCTTCAAATCAATGTGTAATTATGTCAGCATGACGAATTCTGTCATCAAAACTCGTATCAAAAACTGGGACCACAAGCCAGACAAGGCCCACTTCCCTTACAAGAGAAACTGGCTATCATCGTGCTGCCTTTGTTCAGCTCTTCACCAGCTCCAGTGCCTATCAGCCTTTTCATGCTTTGACCAAACTGGTTTGGTTGGCCTGACGAGCTACCCACTCACTGTCCCAGAATAATGCTGACACAGTGGCTTTTTTCTATTCCCCTGAATTTTTTCAAGCACTTATATTAATGATTAAAAGAGTTTCTTGGCTTACCCTCTAAATATTCTGGACTGTAAGTTAACCATTGTTAATGTTTTGTACATTTAAAAACGCTGACATTTAATATTTTTCCTAATTACTGGAACTAATTTCTTACTGGAGCAGAAAATACTCCCTTATGACCACGCTATGAATGCAACGTCGTCTTCTTTCCAAACACCAAGAAACAGTTACTGGTTATTTCTGACTTGTCTACTTCATAAGCAACAATTCTGCAACCCTATTCAGTATGGAGCCCCTACCACTGCTAGCATTTCATGAGTCCCTGATACATTTAAAGAATCCCTTCTTATTGTTCCAAACCCACTGCCCAAAGGCTCTTCATTGGTTCTCTCCAGTTCTCTCATCAATTGTCTGCATTTCCTTGCAGATTACTTGTCTACTTTGCTTCCTCTATTTTTCCATTCATTGTATTTTGGGGTTTTTATTGCTGCTTTCATCTCCTCCGTTAACCAAAACAGCTTTTTTTAACTAAAGAAGTCATCTCTGCAAATGCAGAATCGTGGTTTCTCAGGGATCTAATATAGGATTCTTGAACAACTACCAATTATCATTCACATTTTTATGCTTGAGTTTTTCCTCCCACTTTATTTGGCCTATAATTATTTTCAGCTTGGGGAAATTGGGCCCCTTTAAAGCATCAATCATACATATTACTGGTTGAGACTATATATTCTCTTTTCACATTGCAAATTAAGTTCAGTCACAATTACTTGTACCTAAGCAAACATTCTTCCAGTTCAGTTCCTAATCAATTTTTTTTAAGTTGGATGGGGTCTAAAATTGCATTACTCCAAGCCAGTTGTGATACCTTCTGGACAGACTGCTATTCACCTATGCTTTTTAGGATGTCAGGAGAAAGTTTCTTCCAGTGCTGTAAAAACCTGCTTGAAAAACCCAAATGGAAGTACATTTTTTCTCTTTCTTTTTCTCTGGCAGAATTTTAAGGAGCTGCTCACATAAACGTGTGCAATACTGCTAACAAGTAGATCTGTCCCCTGCGGTGGTGTTGATCAGCTACAACCCCGAGCTCTCCAGGTCATCATCTTTTGACTTGCCAACAGCTTCAGAGCAAATAAAGACTCACAGTGTAACCCTCCCCTTTTTCTCCATTTTGTGCTTCCTAGAAAGCATGGCTGTAGATGCTTTATTTTTAAACATCCCAAATATGCAGCTCATCCACCAGACCCCATCTGTAACAATAGCCCATTTATCTCAATAAACAGGCCTTATAAATTCACCCAAGGCTGAAACTTGTGATCAAATTACCCTAGCTTAACAAGTTACTGTATGCTGCCTGCATGGCAGAGACTGTCCAGGAGTGCAGCCTTGGGCTGTATTGTATGATTTTTTATAATAATTATTATTATTATTACTTTTTAGCAATAATGCCTGTATTAGCAGCTCCCAGCCACTCCTTCCATCACTGTGCTTTGCAGGATCAAGCCTTTGTGAAGGCATGTGGGAAACTGGAAATGTACCCAACGCAATTTGTTCAAACACTCAGGTTATCACAGAGCACAAACTGGTGAGGGGCTGGGAGCAAGACACCAGACTGGAAGGAACGGGGATGCACACTTACAGGCTTCTCACCAAGGCAAGACACCACCTGGCCAACAGATACATGCCAGAGTCCCAAGGAGTGTATATATACACCTCAGCTCAGGATGTCTGCAATCACTTGGGTAAAGAAGCCTCAGCCCTAAAAATCCTGAGAGACCATTCTTACACATGTATCAACAGCAAGAGGACTTCAACTACTCTCTCAAAGAACTACAGAGGAATTTGGCACGCTTGCACTTTAGCATATACCCCAATTCTTCATGGTCAGAAATCTCCCCAGGCATATATGGAAGCCAGGGAGAATTCTTGTAAGATTATAGGCATGGGATATCACAAAGCTGAAGTTAACCAGTACACATGGATGATCATACTGCTGCAAATTCCCAGCAGAATGAGTTGGTTTGGCCAGAATAAGGTAAGAGCTCCAAAACTGAGCTCAGTCCATCAGTAGCAAACCTTTTTGTCCGGTGCTGGCTGAGAGCTGGTCTTCCCTGCTGAGACAGCCCTGCTCAAGCATGCTAGCAGCTACAATACACAACCTCCAAAAGCTCCACAGCCCCAGGATGTACAGCAAAAGACCTGGGACAGTTAGTTTTGTGCTGATCCTGTGCAACTGTGGAGAGCTAGGCTGCTTTAGCCTTTTTTACCACTGATTTTGAGGTAACTTATATGTCCTTCTGGGTGCAAAGCATTCTGCTGGGTAAAACTGCAGGAAGATGCCAGAGGTTTTTGAGTGCCTGAGTGATTTGGGCAGCTCTCCCCTGCAAAGCAAGGAGAAAGGAAGCCTAAAGCAGGAAAAAAGCTTGACTTCCACGCTGTATCTTCAGGTGTGCCAGGGAGCCAGATCTCAATGGTACAATGAAAGGTTTGCAGGTAGAGAAGTAGGGAGTTGCTTAGACAACATCCAAATAAAAGTTAAAATTTTTACAGAAGTGAAAATCTTCAAGTAGGTAATCCACCACTCCCAGCAGGAGTCGAGTTTCCATGTGAAATCACTGAAAATTCTGCCTATACTGAGTCAGAGGATGCAGGGATGTATTATCAGTATCAGGGTCCTCAACACCCAGCCCTGGGTCACATCCAGCAGCACACATCACTGCAGGGCTCCAGCCCTGCTGCTGGTTCAGAGTTCCTTTATTTATTTATACAGTTGGTTTCCACAAGAAGTCCAAACCTTTCCTCTGAGTTTGTGGGAAGCTCATCAAAATGCCACAAGGTGCACACTGGAGAAGTAAAGCCAGAGAGCCGCAGTAATGCAATCCCGTGCTGTCTTCCCTCAGGTGTGAGGCTCGGTCTTGTCTTCTTGTATTTGATCTCTGCTCGAAAAGAATAAGCCTAATAAAGAGGAGTGAAATGTGGATTTCTGAGCACTCGTGCTCCTTGGCAAGGACACTGCCAAACTTGTATCAGCTGGCCTGTTTGTCACCAACTTCCAAGCTCTTCTCCCGCTCTCAGTGAGCCCGTGGAGCTTGGAAGCTGTTATGTCTGAGTACCAACTTTTACACTGCCTAGCATCAGCTTGCTTTTCCACCAACTCAATCCACTATGCAGAGATCACATTTGGAAAGGTGCACTCAGCATCCCACTCATTCATTCCCACTCAGCTCAGTCTCCAAGCATCCATCCTTGTGAGCCGGCACATAAACTGGCACTGCATGCTGTGCAAGCCAAGTTCACACTGCTGGCTCTCTAGGACAGGCTGGTGGACAGCAGTGAATGCACCAGGAGCATCATGCGTGCTATGGTCAGGCTTTGGAAAGAAAAAAGACATTGTACCAGCCAGGTACTGTCTGGCCTCCTGGAAAGACAAGCCGCTGCTTTCCTAGGGCACAGCACATTCAGTGGGGTGGGGAATAACAATGCAAAGCCCAGCCTTCTGTGGTGTCTCTGTTCTGGAAGCGAGCAGGAGGACCAGGAGGAAGACGGGTGCTTGCCTGCAGTGCGTTGTGGGCAGCCAGTGGCCCGCACACCCAGCAGAGCCCAGCTGCTGGAATGGCACCAGGCGAGCCTGGTGCAAGACACCTGGCAGTGCCCAGGGGCTGCACACGCACTGTCCCCACCAGCATTGCATGCGTTGCTCCGGAGCTGTTAGGCCCTTCACTTCAGCTGCTCACCACTGCCACCCCTCTGGAAAATATGCCTGTTATGTTTTGGGAACAGCCTCCCCATGCCTGCCCAGGGGTGCACAAGCCCAGTGCCCTATCTCCAACCACAGCAGAACACCGACAGAGCGGTTCTTCTCCTGGCACCTGTCCCCACTTCATGCTGCCAGAGGCTGAGGCACGTCCTGAATCAGAGACAATATCTGGGACATGTGTGAGGCTCCCTGGTGTGACCATCCTCCAGGGATCTGCCTAATCCCTTTCAAACGGCTCACACTTCTGTTCACCAAGCATCCATCATCCAAGCATGCTGGAAATTAATGATTCCTTGTGTGAATGTGCATCTACCTGCTAAGGCTGCTGCCTGGATTTTACTGAGGGACCCAATCCTTCCTGCTGCCAAAAACAGTGAAGAATTATTTGTGTTGCTTCCTCTCTGTTAGACCAGATAAAGCAACAGATATCTGGAGATTGTGTTTCGGGCTCCTCATCCTACTTGCAAATCAACCTTCCTAATGAAAGGGACTAATGAAAAGCCTCCATAAAGATTATAGGAAATAATTATAGGATTACAGAAAATTGTGAGTCAACAAGGACAGATGGAAACCATACTCCATCTACAAATCTTGATAGCTTTTTACAAGCTTGCAGGCTTACTTAGTAATGGCAATAGCATAAATGAGCAGACTTCTGAATAGAGTATATGGCGGTAGGAATTTACAGAAATTCAAAACCAACAAATCATGTGCTGAAGATGGGGAAAACAGAAATGGTAGACAAAAGAACTGAAGACGTAATGGCGGATGAGAAACAACTGTGTAATCTACTGATGATCTTTGCAGGGGAAGTCCTTTGTCCTCCAGTATTCAACATACATATCAACATCCCGGGTGTGTGTGTATCTGTGTGTGTGGAACGGACACAACACACAGAAAAAAACAACCATCATTAGTGGATTTTGCAAATAAAGCAAAGCTCGGGGAGCAAAATAATTAGGAGAACAGAGCAGAGGTACTGCGCAGTCCAGATCTCTTGTTAAAACAGATTGTCTGCTGGCTTGCAGTTCATCTTGGCAAGGGAGCAGAACAGGGACTGCAGCATGATAATAAGGGTACCACTCTCTCTTTCCTAGGAAGCAGTCAGAGTGAAAAGGACTTTGAATCATCCAAGCATAAGCTCTCATAAAACTACTGTCTCTGAATGAGCCACAGAAAATATTGACATGCATAAAGAAGTAAAGCTGAGGGCAGGGACATTAGCACTGGGCACACACGACTGCCACAATGCAAGACAGATGCTGCTCAACCACGGAAAGCCTGGGAAGAGCTGAGAGAACAGCTAATGCATAGAAAACGTGCACTGCTGGGAAAGGATCAAGGAGTTGGGATGGCTCCAAAGGCTGAAATGTTGTAATGAAATGATACAGGCTCTTTGGAAAGGACAGGCTGGGGAGAGGAAGAGGGATGTTGCTCTTTTATGCAAGAAAGCAGCTAGAGTAGCTCTGCCTCAGCTGCTCTATTCCTCATCTCCTGATGAGGAGCCAACAGAGTTTATGGGTTAGAGGTAAAGGGAGGACAGAGCTGGGTGACATTATAACAGGTGCTTGCTACAGGCCACCTACCCAGGTAGAATAAACAGATGAGGCCCTCTTCAGACAGACAGGAGCAACCTCACAGTCATAAGTCCTGGTTCTCATGGGGTACTTCAACCACGCCAGTCTCTATCAGAGGGACAACACAGGAGGACGTGAGCAACCCAGAAGATTCTTGCAGAGCATTAATGGTAACTTTTTCCTCCAAGTGAAAGAAAAATTAACAAGGAGAGGTGATCTGCTAGACTTCCTCCTCACCAACAGTGAGAAGGTTGTTGGGAATACGAAGGTCAAAGGCAGCCTTTGTGGCAGTGACCATGAGATAATGGAATTCAGGATCCTGAAGGCAGGAAGAAGGGTGAAAAGCAAGCTCACAACCCTGGACATTAGGAGAGCAGACTTCGGCCTCTTCAAAGATCCACTTGAAAGAATCCCATGGACTAAGTCCCTGGAGGGCAGAGGGGCCCACAAAACTTGGTTAATATTCAAAGATCACCTGCTCCAAGCTCAACAGAGGTCCATCGTACATCCCAACAAAGACAATGTCGGGCAAAAGTGCCCTAAGGCCTACATGGATGAAAAACGAGCTCCTGGTCAAACTCAAGCACAAAAAGGAAGCATACAGAATATGGAAGCAAGGACAGATAACCTGAGAGAAATACAGAGACATTGTCCAAGCATCCAGGGATAAAGTTAGGAAAGCCAACACCCAAATGGAATTGAATCTGGCCAAGGATGTCAAAGACAGCAAGAAAGGCTTCTACAAAATATGTTAGTGACAAAAGGAAAACAGGTAAAATGTTAAGGAGATGGCTGATCACTGTAAATCTGCACCAAGACCCAAGAATGTGCAGGCCAAAGCTCAACACGAGGGCATCTGACTGCCTGACCATGCAAGCAAGGCACCAAGCACGCATCCCCTCCCTGCTTCCCACTCAGCGTGGTGCTGACTTGTCAGAGGAGAGCAGGATAACTCAGTCATGAGTGCTCTCGGGGCTGGATACACTACTCATCGCCCAGGCCTTCCTAACTGGGGAAAAGTAAAAAGTGTATTGGCACGCTCACCTTACAACACTGGGAGGCAGGCACCGGCAAGAGATTATCTGTGGGAGCTGAGAGAGAGAGAAAGCCACATTTCCTGCCCCATGTGTTCTGTTTCCACTGAGTAACAGTCTGTGCAAATGGCACTTTTAATGGAAAAATCCAGGTAGCTGACATGCACGCAGAGCACAAATGCAAGGAGCTTGTAATAGCACATGTGACCAGTACAAAGCTGTGCCAGAGTGAAATTTGCAGTTGGGATTTTCAAAGCTCCACTGCAGAGCCCTGAATTACTGAAAAAAAGTCTCTACCTTTCCAAATGCACAGGCAGCTGATCAGCAGATTATTTCCCCTTTTACTCTTGCAGAGCAAAGAACCCCAAACTCCTCCTACAGTTAATAAGATCTTAACCAAACTCTAATTACAACAATACAAATGCAAAGCCTTAGCTATTTCACTGCCCACCAGAGAGCCTATTCCCCTTTCCCGATGCCTAGACAGGCTACAGGTGTGTTTATACACAAACTGGAAAAAGAAAAAATCTAGGTCACAGACTGCAAGAGACAAGATGCAAACAGGCTCAGCTCAGTTGTTTCAGTTCCAGTTTACGTGCAGAAAACCCTGATCTGCCCATCACCTGAGGAGTGAGGGCTGTGCCTGACAAATAGATCCTGAAGCTACACCCTTGGGGCCAAAGATACAATCAGGTAACCACAAATAGTTTCTGTCCAGCTTGTTCTCTCATTCAGCAGTGAGTGCTCCTCTCTTGAGAGGCTCTTTCATCAAGCCACTGCTCTGCTCATTGCTTCAAGTTTGGATCTGAACTGCTCCTTGCACAGCTCCCACTGTGTGTCCCTCCTTGCATTTCCTTTCTCTGAGACGCTCTGTTACTTCTGTCCTCAAACACGATACTGAAGAGGGATCTCATGAATGGAAACACAACAAAGTTTGACCTCCTCACCCCTCAAGTTAAAGAGAGACATTGTAATTTATCAACTCAATGCAGCAAAAAAAGCCCTTGGTTTGTAAACAGCGGACAACTCTCTCCAATTTCATATCTTTTTTTTTTTTTTTTTTTTTAAGTGAAGGGCAAGTTCCAAGCCATCACTGCTGTTTCTCTATCTTCCTTATAAAGGCAAAGGGGGGAACAACAACAAAAAAAAAAAAACAACCGCAACAACAAACAAACAACAACAACAAAAAAAAACTCCCTGCTCCATGCCTAACAAGGCAGGGGTCTCTTGGCTCCAAACTATCCACAGAGATGTGGGCTGCTCCTAAATGATAGTTTTATACCACTGGCTACTGAGGGGGACCCTTGCACTCAAGGGTGCATAAATTAAACAAGAAAAATGACTATGTCAGGAGGTTTATATTTACTAAGCAGGAGTCTACAGCTCTAAATGTTGTGTCAGTGGTCCAGAACTTGAAAGACATGGAAATCCTTCAGAGAAAGGCAGGAACCTCTCAGTGTTTGTTGTTGTTGTTGTTTGTTTTGTTTTGTTTGTTTGTTTGTTTTGTTTTTGCTTGCAGAGGTTACTTTGAGTAGAGATATGAACAATTAATGTCCTAATTAATGCAAGACGATCAACCTTTCAGGCTTCTGCTTCTTTTTCTTTCTACAACCAACTATACAGGGAAGAGTTTGAAAGATGTAAGATGAGTCTCAAGTGCTCAGTCCCAGAGCTGGAGCCAGCATTTCAGGAGCATTCAGTCCTTAGGGGCTCCCTGAGTTCTGCTGCCAACTAGCAAAAGCCAAGCACCTTTGAAGATGCAACTATGCACCCTGATGCTCAGGTAGGATCAGAACACTGTGGCAAGGTCCAGATATAGGACGGAAACGTGGAGAAAACACTTACCAAATCAAGAACTGTTAGGAGGTAAGGTCTTCCATGAATAGTGTCTCAATCTTACAGAAGCCAGACTGGCCAGGCCTTGGCTGAGAAGTGTCTACATGCTTATGCCTTGGTCCCATGCAGATGATAGACACAACAAGTCCAAACTTCTTCCGTTCCAGCTCAAACCTGGAGACAAAAAGCCTGGGCACCACCCAAGTGTGCCAAAGCACAGTTCCAAGGTCATGGCACAGCACTGGCCAAGGCCAGCTCATTTTCTGAGCCAGTACCAAACTGATGATCACAACACTACGGCTGGAGACAAAAGCAAAGCTCCAGAGTCTTTACACTGGAGCAGTAACACCTCCAATCCACTAAACACATAGCACATGCATAACTGTAAAGGAGCAGCTGGGAGGTCTGAGGGACTCACTCCAGGGCTGGGAGTCAGTATGTAGCAGGTTACTTTTAGGCACAAAAAACTGCTAGAAGCCCTGATGGAACTAGGAAAGAAACCTGCATCCTTGTAGGGTATTGCAACAAGAGAGGCACTGCCAATGAAAGGAGGTGGGGTGGAAGAAGAAAGTCTGATACAAACCACCCTAACATCAGCATGGAACAGGACAATAGACACTATGACCCCACCATGGAGACACACTGATCTTTCCCATATTCACCAAAGTTGCCTAGATCTTGGAACAAGAGAGAGGGATTGAGGAGGCAGTAAAATACTGTATGGGTTGTGCACACAACATGATGTACCATATAGAAATGATACTTTTACATCCTAGCTATGTGGGCAGCCAGCCCAAGTTGAGCAATAACAGAGAGACTTGGCAGGTAAAATAAGAGAGTCATAAAACAAAAGATAAAGAGGAAATTGGAATAAGTACAGCCAAAGAGAAAGAGCCCCATGACAGGGAGTGCTTACTCCTTCTTCCACACTGGGAGAAGAGGGAAGTCGCTAGCTTGGGTTTGTCTGGACCCTGCAGTTCCTGGGAGTTGGGCAGCCCCAGGGAGGTAATCAATGCTAAACTGCTTCAAACCTTCATCTGCACTTGTAAAACCAGACCAACAAGGCCTTCTCAGATCATACAGGTACAAAAAGGGACCTAGCTAATAGCAACATACTGCTTGCAAGTCCTCATCACCAGGTAGCACAACCAGCTGTCAGAGCACATCACAAATGGAAGAAAGAGCAAGCCTTGTGCAAAAATGTAAACTGAGAGTGCTAAAGTTGTGACTCTGCCAAGTAAATCATCTCTCTGTGACTCTGCTGCAACAAAAAGCATTGCTTTCAAAGGATTAGACCACTCTATATGGTTTTGCATCCTCATTCTCCTAAGAGTTTTATAAGTCATCCCTGTGTATTTGTTGTTCACTTGAAAGGCAGACACAGAAGTGGTCTGATACTGGGGGTTCCCAAATAGTGGCATAAAAACAAAGGAAATCAATTTCAAAGAGCCTATTTCAAAGTCTTTGTTTGATTTATATTAAACACATAATTAACTCAACTGCTTGAACAAACTGAGAAGAAAGCTCTTAAATCAAGGATTTACAGAATTGCCAACCATAGCAGTTCGCAAGTCAGGATGTGAAACAACCATGAAATTGGCTTAGAAACATAAAAAAAAAAAAAAAACATCCTGTGGTTCTTTTTCCTCAAGCTTGCCTGTACGGGAAAGTTAGTAGTGGGCAGAAGGAAGGGAGTGAATTTACGGTGCATTAGTTGCTCCAGACCTGCTCCCACACGGGAGAGCATGCTCCTTCTCCCTGCAGGTCAGCTGCTTTGCCCAAACAGTAGGCACGGGAGGAGCGGCATCTCACATGCACTCCCCCACTTAGCAGGGCAATCAAAGGCTGTGGTTTTTCACAATAGCTGTTTCCTCTGCAGTGCTGGTTACCCTGAACCCCTCAGCTGGGCTCTGACGTCTCACAAGGCTTTCAGTCAACATCACAAGGTTGGGCAACTCTCTGTGTGCTGCAGGTCTGTGTCCCCACCCCACGTGGCTTCCTGGCTGATATTTTTCCTGCTTGGAAAACACCACACCAACAGACGCTCTTTGAAAAAGGCTGTGTGAAGGCCCGAAGTAAATGTCAACAGTTGCGCGGGCTTAACCAGGCCGTGATTTGCAACCTACGTTTTCCAGCCTCCCTGCCACCGCCTTGTAAGGCAGTGGAGAAAGCACACAGCCCACCCTTTCTAATGTGCTAAACCAAAGGGGCACTGCCAGCCAAAGAAAAACACAGGGAATGATGTTAATAAAGCCTCAGCCAGATAGGAGGTGGAGCAAATGGGAATGCCCGGCCTGTTCTTGGGGCAGCAGCAGCTGAGAGCGGACAGTGAGAGCACAGGGACTCGGAGCACAGATAAGCAAGGCTGAAGACTTGCAGAGGGGCTGCTGAGCTCCAAATGATGGAAGTGAGAGTGATTCACCCACAACTAAGGACTGTATAAGTGATACACCCTCTGCTCCCTGCACTGGTGGGCCCAGGGAAGACTGGCCAGGGTGGCTGCATCCCTGATGTTTGTCCCAGCCCCTGTTGGGCTGCACCTCCCCTTCTGCTCCTTCAATTCCACCATGGGGAGACTGCAGCAGTGACAGGACAGGCCTCAGGATGCAGGGAGAAGGGCCAGGCATCAGTAGTGCTCCCCAGATGCAAGACAAAAGGTCCTTCCAGCCTGGGCTAACAGGGTATGCTGCAACACCAGGCCTCATCTGTCCCTAAGCACGTGCTGCTTTCTCTCCCTCAAACGGCACCTTCCTGCAGCAAAGCTATCCCAGGCCAGAGGATGACCTTCTGGATGCTTGTGATCCCACCAAACAGGCTGGGGCCACAGCACACACTGCTCCCTGCCATAGTTAGTCCAGACGGGAGACCCCATGACTGATCTGAGGTTGTTCAGCTTGCCTGGCATGACACTGCATGAACACCTGTGTTAAAATGCAGCTGGTCTGAACACACACGTTCACAAAAGCCTGCACTAACCCATGAAGCCCCCGACAGGAGGGAAGTACTGACCCTCACCTGGCTTCAAAGGAGAAAAAAGAAAGAAAAAAAGAAGGAAGAAAAAAACACTCTTTCCAATAAAGAGGGTGGGCCCCTATTCCTCAGGGCACTGAGAAGTCCACTGAGCTACTTTTGCAACCAGCAGTTCGCCCCAAATTTACTCACGGTGCCCCCTCTCCCCCCAGGCAATTACACCTTTCTCCTTAACTAGCTATTACAAAAGCAAGTTTAGACACTGAGTCCCAGCCTGCCCCAGGCTGCTGCTGTGAATGCGCCTGGCAGGGTCAGAGAGCAGACATCCAAAGGTCCGGTGTCACTCAGGGTGGAGCCTGCCCGAGGCTTCCCAGGGAAGAGGAGAGGGATTTCCCCAGGCCAGCTCTAAACGAATTTAGGATGTGGCCTGTACTCCTATGGTTAGGAAACTCTCCCCAGGGCAGAGGGAGAGGCGTGGGCTGGGGGGAACAAGCGCGAGTCTCCAGGTGGCATGTGTGGAGAGCACCTTCCCCACACCTCTGCCCTGTGCCCTTGCTGCCAGGATGTCCTCCACCGCAGCCAGCCTGGCGCCCCGTGCCACCCTGCAGGCCTCTCCGTCTCACCTGGGAAAAGTTCAGCCCATTCAGCGGGTGGCACTGCTCCTCCACTTTCTCCACAGCACCGGTTTGCTTCCTCAGCCGCTCTGCTTCCTGGGCCAGGTAAAGATCCAGGACGGGAACACCTCGCGACTTGATGTCTACCTCCGTCAGAGAGTTCACCATCAACATCACCCACACTGGCCTCTTCCGCTCCCAGTTGCCAGCAATGGCATTGAAGAGGTAGTCAGCGTACAGCCCTTTGCCCCGTTGGTCTGGGGTCATCCAGGATGGCATCATGAGCTTGACGTACTCCAGGTGTCGCTTGAGCCGGCGGTAGATGTCACGGGGCAGCACGTCCTGGAGGTTCTCCCCCTGCGGCAGGAGCTGGCAGCTGGTGAGGGCAGAGATGGTGTAGGGGTCAGTGAGGTCCAGCTCGAAGTACACAATGTGGCTCTGCTGGAAGGCCTTCTTGGAGTTCTCTGGGATGAAATCCCAGACACGGGTGTACGGGACGTGGATGGTGCCAAAGAAGTAAGATGGGGGATCTCTCTTGATGGTCCACAGGAAGGAGTTCAGTTCGCTCTGCCGGGGTAGAGGGAGACACAGCTGAGTATAGACAGACATACATGCCAGGCCCCCAGCTCAAGGGAAACATAGTGCCAAACCAGCAGGCCACCTGGCTCTACAGCTTGCCAGCATGGACTTTCCCTGAAGAGGCTTCGCTCATACAGAGTCCTTTTGACTACCCTTCTCAGGCCTTGAGACTTAAAATCAATTTTCATTAATTAAAAGCATAATAAGCGTGGCCCCAGCTTTCTCCTCCTGAAAGGCAGCATCACGGCTGCTCAACAGAAACGGCATCCCAACTCATCACCCCAGCGTATGCCAAAACTAGCAACAGGGCACAGCCCAAGCAGGCCATGCTCTTGGCAGCATACTTATCCAGCTTGCACCATTTATCAACTCAAAAGCTGCCATCACTTTGCTGAAGTAGAGTGGGTCAGCAAGGTTTCAGTCATCTTCACCTAGGGACCTCTCACTTCAGCACAGCAAGGCTTGCCTCAAAGAAACTGCCGTGACACCCGCTCAGAGGGTGCCGCAGCATCTCTGGAGAACTTTCCACTCTGAACAAGGCTCTAAACAAATCAGTAACACAAGATATAATTTGGCAGACAGTCTTGATGGAGCAGGTAGCAATACTGTTTTACAAGCATGTGGCACATGGCAGATAAACACAAAGACATGACCCATTGGCCCAATTCTCCTTCTTGTTAAGGAGGAGAGAAGCATATGTAATACCTTGGAAAATACTTAAAGAAACTCCACAGGCCAAATCTAGCCTGTGGTTCCAGGGCATACCCTTTTAAAACAGGGAACAAAAAAGCTTATTTCTTTAGATTTGTCTTTTTTTCAAAAAAGTGTCTCAAAACCCTCATGAATTCAGAATCAGATGCTGTTTGTTCTGTTGCAAAATGTGCCTCACACCATCCTTAAGAACATCAGTGTGGTGGGGGCTTAGGCCCTAAGCAGTCCCCCAGGAAAGGAGAGCAGATAGGGCAAAACAGATCCTGCCAAGTCACACTACACCAGCAGCAGGCACGACACCCACCACTGGTGCAGTAGTCCCTGCTAGAATGATGGACACAGTTTCTATCTCTCTGCGCAGACAGGAGCCTTGGCTTGTTTAAGTAAGAGGACAGGCTTCCAGATGCACTCAAACATCTGGTCAGTCTTTAGCCAGCAGATAACTTTAACCTCAGCTCCAAGGCTAAGTGTGCATGTGTGCTGATCTAAGATACCTGCCTGACTGCCAAAAGCAGAACAGGCTGCTTGGAGGAATTTATTAGAAACACATTGCTTATATATTTCTGCTGAAGAACCAGGGTCAAAAAGGTTAATCTTAAAGATCAGTCTGCAATGGTTCATCCTGGACAAGCCTCTCCCAGAGCTCTCTATATCGAGCCCAAGCTGCAGATCAGGCAGAACTTGAGAGAAGTGAGCAGTGTAGATCACCAGCACAGACTGAAAAGCCAAGTAAATACCAAAGAGGTCTTCAGACACTTCTGTGGCACTTCAAAGGTCTGAAGGATATCTCAGAGACCCAAGTTTTGGTAACACTGTGCTACATCTTTGCATCCTATCAGATGGTCCTGAAACACCCTTCTAAATTGCAGGCCATAAAAACATTCCTGAAGACCATGGGAGGAAGAGAATGAATATAATGCAGCAGTGAGACAGAAGGAAGATACAGTATGAACTAGTATGACTAGTATGAATCTGACATAGACTGAGAAAGAATATGAGAAAACAAATATAGACAGGAAAGCAAGAAGGAAAACCAGACTGGGTTCCCTCTTGCCCTTAGCCAGCAGGTAAAATGTAAAGACACACCTTTGTTGTGAGAAACAAACTGGACGTAGACAGCAGCCAGCAAGTAAAAAGACAGAAGAGGCATCTGGGACCAGTATGAGATTAGGAGGTCAACACTCCTTCACTTCACGCAAGTCTGATCATGTACATGCAGGAGCAGGCATAACCACAGGAATTGTAAGGAACAAGTGGCCACCGGTCCTCTTACATTCTCAGTTCAGCTCCTGAATAAAGCCACCCGGCAGACTCAAGCCCAAATGGATGGCACCAGCCAGTGACAGTGCGGCTCCAGACCACTGTACACAGCGCAGCTGGAAGGGTGTTTGGCACTGCAGCCTCATGATTTTTTGCTCTGTAAATCCCCATACCTTTTGCAATCTGATACTGAAAGCAGGGTAATACTGCTAGCTATTAGTGGTACCACTGTCAGACTACACAGACCACCACGCACAGAGCAAACCAGTCACACTTCGGAGCCTACAGCACAGGTAGCAAAAGAAAGAAGGCTGAGACCCAGCGAACTTTTCGCTCCTCTTGTAGTGACCGAGAGCTTGCGCAACAGAATGTCTTAGCACTTTGCAGGCACTTCCACACCAACAGCTGCAGCCTGTCCCAAAGGCAATGGAAATCTCTCTTCTCAGACTGCCCAGGGTCTCACACATTGCCCAGAGCTGGTGTGAGGGCCAGAGGACAGGTCTGCTTCCAACCTGGGAAACCTCTCACGTCCCAGTGTGCCTCCTGGAGCTCACATATGTTTCAGTCCAGCTTCAGAAAGGGAAAGGCAAGGGCATAATCTCTCCCCAAGACCGTAAAAGGGGAGCTGTTAAACAACGCTCTAGGTGGCTGTGAGATAGCACAGGAGCAGTGCCAAGGCTTGCTCAGCATCGCAGCATGTGCCGTGACTGGCAGCCCCTCTCTCTCACCTCATTTCCCTAAGAACGTGCAGTAGATAAAGGTGCTACAACCCTATTTCCCTTTGTAGCAGGATCCTTCTACACAACTCTTACCTCAGCAAGGGGTGCTTTAAAACCAGCATAAACTGCTGTGAAAGTGGTATCCTGGAGGCTGAAGGGAGAGTTGGGTTGGGCAGCTCCAGGAATTTCACTTTCAGTAGTGTACTAACAAAAAAGCCAGGTTCACATATAGACTGTTACGCATATTTCTGTCTCTGCTCCCCAGTTTACGGGTGGTACACATTGCACTACACGTTATAGCAAAAACATGGAGCAAGGGAAGAACTGGAGGAGCAGCATAAGGAAGAGAGTGGCAGTCCTGAATGAGGTCTCTCATTTTGTTGTTGCACCAAGATTTGATGTAACACTGCACAATGCATAGCACATGTTCTCTGCCATAGCATATATCCTTTGTGCCTAAGTTTAGCTGCCCGCTAAGGAGTCCTACATCAAGTTATTTCTGGCTGTGCAGTATGATGGCATAGTGTCTTCCGCTACCTCATCTCCCCAGGGGAACATACTGTGAACTGGTTAGGGAACCACAGATTGCTTGGAACAAAACCAAAACAAAACAAAAAACAAATGAGGAAGAAAAAGGCTTTTCTCCAGCCAGCTCGGTTTCTTAAGATTGACAGCACATGAAGCACTATGAAGTGGCAGTGGAATGAGGGAGAAGGAAAAGGAGCTGCTTAAGATAACACTGTCAAAGGGACACATAGACCTATGGGACCCACCCCCTGCCATGAGATGGCAGTGACCTCACCACGGCTGCACAGTCACCCACTCCGAGAATGGATGGGGGCATGTACAGATAGATAACGCTTCCTCAAAGCGAGAGGACAACAGCATCAGGCATTGCAGAAACCCTGGAAAAATGTGGTGCACATCAAGGTCTTGTTCCCCAGCAGCTGAAGAAGGGTCCGAGAAAGAACAAGAAAGCTTGAAGAATGGGAGAGTAAAGTGACATACTATGGAGTGGTAGCTCAACCCACAGCATGGTAGCTCCTATCCCAACATCGCTCTCAAACCAGGAAGCCAATCATTCATGGGTGGCCGTGAAAACTCCAGTGACCCCTTGCCTTCCTTCTATCTGTTTCAACAGAGCAGAGGCTATGACTGGGAGGTATTTTCTTTATATTTCCGGAATGTTTCTCTTTTCAGATTTCAGAAAAAAAAGCACCAAGACTCAGATTCAGTTCACTGTAATTACTCCCAGTAGCTTGCTTTTCCAGCAGCATTTCTAGGACCACCAGGGAAAGCAACCTGTGGTCTTCAGGTACGCAAATTCTACTGCATTTGTCAGACAGCACAAATCATTTCAGGTAATGCAGCAATAATCCTGCTGGAAGAGTAATGCCAAGCAGGATCTGTCTTCTTTATTATGAGAAACTAGTTCAAAGTGGGCCAGATGATGTACTGACCATAAAATAATGGTAAACATCCAGAAAATAATTCTATGAAGAACAGGAGAAACAAAGAATGCATCTAGTGACAGTACCCTGAACATCTAGAAAAGGAGTAACAGAGTGATGAAAATTAATAATAATATTAATGAATAGTCGCAAGAGGAAAATGTTGTGGGGATACCAGGAACGAAAGCCCTGAGGGGAAGGAGAGCTGCTGTCCAAAGAGTTAGGAAGTGGATATGAACTCCAGGCACAGGAAACCTGGCCAAGGTCTGCCTACATGACTGAGCAAGGCACATCACTTCTGCTGGCTTCTATCTTCTGTCTCTCATTTATGTTTACTATAATTTTTTCAGCTCAAAGCACATCACACGCTGTGCAGATAGGTGCTTTCTTCTGCTTCAGTGTCTTTCAGGACCCTGAACCCTCATACTCGGCTCCACAGCCATGTCTTCCATACATCAGCCCAAGATTGCCTTGTTTCTCAATCCACAATATGCTCTTAATTTTTTTTTTCTTGCTACAGAAGCCAGAGCATGTGGCATGCAGTATTTCACCCAGGCAGAGAGCCCTATAGCCCTCCCTATATGGCTTTCTCCCTTCTTCTTACCTGTCCTGGTGTCGTATCTTGTCATGTTCATTTATACCTAACTGAGGCAAAGACCATGTCTTTACTCACCACATAAAGTGCCCCATGCAGCTACAGTAATGCATGCAGAAATGCTAGGCTCATTTTTAACAGTTGTTCTCTTGAGTTTTTGCCCATTTACATTGCTGACACTCTAAAAGTCAGCTAAGACTGTAAGCAGAACTCACCCATGGATAAACACTGCGCTGACTACAGCTATTCACAGAACACAAATTCAGTCTCCACTTGCCAGAAATGAAAAATAAAACACAAGTTTTTAACTAATAAGTTGAGGACTGACAGCAGACATCACTTACTCTACTGAAGTAAATATGTGTGGGAGAAGCAGCCATTTAAATTAACTGGTCCCTTATCAGAAGCAACGCATCATAAAACATTAACCACCTACAACCACAAGCATTCTGCTGTAAATCTCTGGATTCTGGCTTTAAATTTACCAATACACTCCAACGTTTAGCTAAAAGAAAGCACCACCAGACTGCATTACTTAGTAACTGCAATATAATCCAAAGGATTCCAACATACTTTATTTTAGGTTGTTTTCAAAGTCTTTTTTTTTTTTCTGTGAAAGAAAGAATGATGGGGCTCATTATTGATTGCAGCTTTAATTATAATATGGAATGATGATGAAAAGGCCTCTAAAGAATTGTATGCTCACTCTTTAAAATAGCAATTTGTCTCTTTCAGACACTGATGCACATATTTCATTCACAATAGGAGCTTTAGGTGACTGACAAGAAGAAGAAAGGCATCCCTGTAATCTAGATAGGTAAGAAAATGCACAGAAGTTCCTATCAAGAATTTGGATAAAAATGAGCACAAGAAAAGACTTCCTTGATAATGCAGGGGCAAAGAGGAACATTATTTTTTTTTTCAGGGGTTGGTATAAACACTTCTAAGGACATGTTTAACACCTCTGCAGATAAGGCAGATGCTGTCATTCCTAGGTGACATGGTTACCACCGCTCTCCTAATGACCCCAGGAAACAGCCTGCCAATACCAGAACTACAGGTGGCCTCGCATTTTAATGACAGAATAACCAGCAGGTAATGAGGTGCCATTAACATATTTCACCTCCAGTTTTGCCAGCAACTGACGCAGGTCCCACCACTGGCTCCTAAGGAAAACTCCCTGCATTGTCCTACCAAATTAACGAATTAGCCACGTCTGTAACTACAACTTTTTCTGCACAGTTTCTTCCTTTTTTTTTTTCCTGTTCCCTCCAGCTCCTCACGGCAGAGTCACACTAGCCCAAGCTGTTACGCTTCATGCCCTGAAGAGGAAGGGGGCACCTGCTCCAGAGGCTTGATCTGTGCTACGACTGTCACAGCTGGCCACCTACAAAACCAGTTGACAGCGTGGTTCCAGGCACAAACAAGGTGCCAAGGCATCCTCCCCAAGGCAGGGGTCAGGCTCTGCCTAATCCAAGCTCAGGCAGATGCTTCTGGTGAGGCACACGTAGATTGACAGACAGTTGAGTCACTGTGCCCTAACTCTTGGGTCACCAGAGGAGGCATCTCAGCTTTGGTGGCTGCAGGGAGACCAGCATGATCAGACGGAGGCAGCGAGGGAAATGGGATTCATGCAGGAGTGTGAGCAAGTGAGAGACAGAAGAAAGGTCACCGAGCATCCCTTGCCTTTCTTGTAGCTACCAAGCCTTCTCCCTCAGCACCTACCCCGCACTGAGCCCACTGTGCGTTTGGCACCTCTCTAGCGCAGCAGCTTTGCGCTCCCTTCTAAGGGCTTCTTGTTCCCTGTGTCAGCTGTGCTGGTGCAGGTAACCCCGTCCAGGGAGGAGAACAAAAGTGGTGTGAGATACATGTCCCTCACTGCTGGTCAGGCTGCTTCCAGGTCCAAGCAGATGCCACCAGAGAGCACGGACGTTCTGTCAACTTTAACAGATGCATTAAGGCAAAATGAGTCCAGGAAGACTTTTCCTACATGATTTCTTGTGCTGTCAGTTCAGAAACTTCAGTGAAAAGTTATGAATCTATGAAAACTGTTTTGTTTTTTTTCCCCTCTGTGCCTGATTTTCAGTGGAAATGACACCCTACACGCAGGGCTCACGCTGGCCAGAGCATCACTCCTAACTCGCAGCACAGAGCACGCTCGGCTGTGCTTTCTGTCCACCTGGGCTGGTTACAGCAGTCAGGTTCATCAACCGGGAGCACAAACAAAACCCAACACCACTTATAACTGCGTTTCTGCTTACAGGGCACCGTCACTCGCTGGTCTGAACCTGCTCCACCGTGCTCAGGGGAAAGCAGTCAGCCAACAGGCTACCCTGAGAGGGAAGCTGGCAGCAAATCACGCAAAAAAAAAAAAAAAAAAAAAAAAAAAAAAGTCCTGCTCGGGCTCCTCCCGGGATCTCCCTCTCTCCCACCGGGCCGTCGGGCCTCGGGGCGGCTCCCCACGGGCGGAAAGCGAAGCACGGGGCGCGGATTCAGGTGCAAAGGCAGCGACGCACCCCTCTCCATCACTCCGCTCCCCAGAGCCCCGCGACGCCCCGAGCCCCGGCGCCCCCGAGCCCCCAGCCCCGGCGGCTCCGCGCCCCCCCGCGCCACCTCCGCGCCCCCCCAGCGGCTGCTCGGGGCCGGTCCGGTCCCCCCCCGGTTACCTTTCCGCCGAGCGGGCAGGCGCCGCGGCTCTGCCGCGCTCTGGCCAGCAGGAGGAGGGAGCTGTGCAGCAAGCAGACCCAGCCGGGGTGCACCATCCCTGCTCGCTCGGAGTTGGCACAGTTTGGGGACAGCTTTCCTTTCCTTTCCTTTTTTTTTTTTTTCCTTCCTCCCCTCTTCGCCTGCTTCCACCCCTATTTATTTTTTTTAATTCCCTTTCTGCTTTTTATTTTCCTTTTTTTTTTCTTTTTTTTTTCTTTCTTTTGCCCGGGCGACCCAATCCCGGAGCCCTCGCAGGAGCGGCCCCGTCCCCTGGCCAAACCCTCCAGCCGCTGCCCCCTCCTCTTAAAGGGTCCCGTTCCGGGCGGGGGGGAGGAAGGGGAGGGCGCGGGGCCAGCCGCACCGGGGGCGGGCGGTGGGGCTGCGGTGCCGGGGGAGGGGTGGGGGGGCTCCCTTACCCCCGCTCCCCGCCGCCCGCATCGCGGCGAGACCCCGCTCCAGCCCCGGACCGGCCCCGGGGGGCTGCGGCGGCTGCGCCCCCCGTCCCGCCCCGGAGCTGCCCGCCGCGCGCCCCGGCCCCTGCCCGGCCCCTGCCCTGCCCAGCCTGGCCCCTGCCTCCGGGCCCTGCCCTGCTACTGCCTGCCCCTTGCCCTGCCCGCCTGCCTGCAGCTCCCCCAAAAGAAGACACTACTGGGTGTTGCGGTTCTTCCCCAAAGCCCCCCTTCATTGTCCGTCTGGCTTCAGACTGACCCTGGCATTGCCTCTTGACTCGATTTCTTGTTTCGGGGTGCCTGTGCCGTCTTCTGATTCGGGATATCTAGCAAAACTGTGCCCAGTGTGCTTTGCACAAGCGGTGTGGTTGGTCTGTTAGTGATAAAAAGTGCGCTAAAGGGCACCTCTACCTGCAAAGTTTGCCCACACTGATGCGCATATAGCCATCTCTACTTGTAAAGTTTGCCCATAAATTCTGAAGAGACTGGTATTTAAAACCCTGGAAAGCCCCTATTGCTATTAATCCGAGTCTTAAAAATACTGAGTGAATCTGGAATCTGCCAACTTTGTGTATGCATGTCAGGTGCAAATGATAATAGTAAGCTTTCACACCTCTCAAAATATTTATGGTAGGATCTTCCTGACAATTTTAATATGGCACCTATAATTCACATATAGGAAAACTATTCGCACTTTCAGGGCTTATTGCAAGTAAGCCTGTAAAGTTAGAAAACTGCCCACCAACGTGTATGGAGGTATTGTATAGAGTACAGTGCTTCTTCCCTCCTGCACCACCCCCAGTTGTTTTAATTAAATGCCATGCACAAAGCAGTGGGCAAACTGCTGACTAATTGTTTCGTGCTATTTGCAGACTCAGGAAGTCATTGTTTCTTTAGCTTTATCTTATTCCTACTTTCAAGCTCATCCTTTTCGATCCCAGAGATCTGAATCTCTGTCCCTAGGGTTAAATTCTGGTTCAGAATCAATGGCAAACTTCCCACCAACTCAAAGAGAGTGAAAATGCCCGTTTTTACTTTTGCTTGACATCCTGGTTTTGCAGTACAAAGCAAATTCCTCCCGAAGAAGGTAGCAAGAGCCAAAATCCTTCATTGTTTTGCCTTTTATGTGCATTACTGTATTTCTGCCTTTGATGTGGAGAATGATACTGATAATATATTAAATGCATCTTCTTTCATTAGGTCATGCTAACCATTTAGAACAAAAACATTATCTGGCAAAGAATATTGCATTTATGCAATATATGGTAGTTGTAATCCATACCTATTTCCTATTTTAATTTTTTTTTTTTTTGACAGGGAGGGAGAATACTATGTGCCATTTGCCAGCCCTGCAGAAGAATCTGTACCTATCAGAGCAAGAATTGAGTTTGCGGCATCTTTCTTCATTTTCTTCTCAGAATATGGCTGATTCGATCAGTGGGGGTACAAACAATGAGTTTCCCCACCAGACAGGTAGCCTTTCCAAACAAATGTAACTCTTAGGAGACAGGTGTAAAACACAGCAACAAAATGTTTCTGCCCTGGAATGCAATAAGCCAGACCCATGTTTGGTTGTATGTATTTCTGGGCATGGAAGCTAGATAGCATTTATTCTTAAAGTGCCCAGATCAAGTTGCAAAGAATAAGAATAAATCTTCCATGGCACAGAGATGTGCTGCCAAGCTGATTAGGTACCTTCTGTCTGGCTATTTTTAGTTTCTTTCAGATCTAAAGTGGAAAATAGTAGCAACACTTTCTGAAACACACAGCTCGCAGGCATACAGACAATGCAGATTAAGATGCTGCTTGGCTGTATTTTCAAATTGGTGGGAAATGCATTCTTTGTGGTGAATTGCTGATGGAAAATAGCAAAAGAGGAAGGACAAAGGGAATATTTCATAGAGACTTTCAAAGTAATTTATACTTTCACTGAAACATTTCAGTAGAAAGCCACATCCTAGACCTATTAACAGAGACCTAAGAGATAAAAACTGCATTTTTATTTAACAAAGATCCATTTGTAGAGTTGCTGGGTTTGTCCTCATCCCTTGCAAAATGATTTCAACAGAAGTTCAGCATGTGATTAATGTTAAGGACATGCTTCTGTACTTTGCACGGAAAAGGCAAACTGAAGCATATCCTTCATGCTTTCCTGGATCAGGGCCTTAAGGTCACGGAGAGCTCGCAACCTCAGTTGTCAGTTTGGCAGTACCATCAAGGTAACCAGGGGGGACAGGCTCTGTGACCACCTCTCTTACAATGGTGTGCTGGTTCAAGCAGCTGCCGTGCACAGGCAATTGCTCATACTGGCATCGCAGCCCTTGGCTGCAGCACACCTGAGGCCGAGTAGTGGACTGGGCTGTACACAAAATTAGCTACTTTTTGTCATTTTGAGGAGACAGGTGATGTTTAATCTAAATCCGTTTCCCAAGCCATAGGAGCAGTTACATGGACATGGCCAACAGGACATCAGAGGCGGGAGACTCCTGGAGTGGGTGTTCCTGCCAGCACATCTTCAGAGGAGTACAGCCCAGAGCTCTCACATCCACCTGTGCACGCAGCACAGCCTGCGTACAGTATGACCATTTCTGAGACCTCTAGAGCTTGTGCATGTGCCTTTGCTATCTAATATTAACTGGCAATGTGAAACAAAGTGACCTCGTACAGCCAAACACAGCCGGTCATGTGTGAAAGAAGCTAGTACAAAGGAAATTTGCACAGATTTTTTTGGGGCAGAATATATTCAATTCTGTTAACAGGCAGTTCAGCTGATTCACCCACTATCAAATACAATTAGACTACTTTTCAATTCAACACACATTTTAAATGCCATGGAAGATAACAAGAGGATTTCTCGCCACTTAAAATTATGAAACAGATATCATAAAGCAGATAAGAAAGAAGGCAAAGGAGCTTTCTTCATTGAGTTGAGAAAAAGTACTCTACTTTATCTGCATTTGAAAGGAAGTTTGCTTAGAAGGATTGATGTGGACTTCAGAGATTCAGAAACACAGAGCCCCAATTATGCCTCAAGATAAAAAGGGTTAGTGAACTTTGTAGTATGTTACTGTATGAAAGTGTTAGGTCAGCTGGAAGGGAAATATGGGGAATATATTACAAAGTGAAGTGGTTACATGTAATTATCAAGCATAGTCAGCCAGAAGCCAAAAATAAAGAGTAAAGAGTGGAATTCTGTTCTCTAAACACATCTTAATAATAGCAATCTCAATTTGAATGGAGAGAGAAAGCTAAACAAAAATAAATCTCCAGGGCACTGAAAGGAGGCAAAGAGAAACTACATGACCAGAACAGGGGGTTCTGAATTGCACTAGGCCCCAGCACTTCAGAAATAAAGCAGAGGATCATTTTAAGCCAGTCTGGAAAGAGTTAAAGGGCAGCTTATAAACCCATTTCTCTCATAAAATGAGGGAATAAAGTAAACTGTTCATAAGGCAAGAATAAGGTGTTAACAAAATAGCAGAAATGGAGTGAATTATTCAGATATTAATTCACGATTTTAGGAGGAAAAAATACAGATGACTATCTAAATAAATATTGATGCATTATTTTATGAAATGCAGTAAATAAGGACCCCATATCTTATGCAGGTAGAAAGTATTATGTATATGGAGCATTTTAAATGGTGACTAGTTCACGTAGTCATAACACTGCAGCTGAGAAAGCAGAAAAGGAGTACAGCTCCATGGTGAAGCTCAAGTGGTCTGAGTGAATTTAACTGATTTTCTCCAACAGAAGGCATGTCCGTCCCATCCTGGTCAGTCCATGGCTTAGCCTCTCACCCAATCCTCTGCATTCAGCACGGCTGTATCGTGAAATCACACCCTGGACAGTGAGCGAGGTGCCAAAACTGGCTCTGCAGTGTTGGAGGGGAAACACAGGTTTCCAAAGGCTAATTTGGCTCTTCCTCTGAGAACCACAGCAGCACCACCAGCCCTCAGCCCTGCTGGCTGGAAAAACGGCTGCTTAGGCAATGGAAAGGGGGGATGCAGCAGTCCCTCTTCTCATCCCACTTCCTTCTCAAGCCCTACTCTGGGCTAGAAGGAAAGATGCAGGAACAATCAGTCCTGGAAACACCAGGTGGATCCTGGTGCTGTGTACATAGGCATCGATCCAGGAAGCAGTTGGGAAGTCTGATCACCCCAGGAGGGATGCACAATGTGTAAAACCTTCTGTTTACAGAGGTAGATGTCTGATGTCTTCCAGGGAATATCAGGAGAATTTGTCTGTGGTATAACTGAAGAAAATCTGAAATGCGTACAAATGTATCGAATTCAGCTTATCCACTAAATTAGTGTGATTTCTTCCAGGATGTCTTTGGGAAGGAGGAGGGGAGCTGGGGGGGGGGGGGGGAGGAGAAGAGGAAAAATAAAAAAAAAAGCTGTCCTGATTTTTTTTTTTTTTTGCAGCTGTAATTAAAGATTTCTGCAAAGAGGGAAGGAGTTTTCTGAGTGAAAACACTGATTTTGTCCTAGTTTTCTAACTGGCTCTGAAAAACGTTAGCAAAGTTGTCAGGCTGAAGACACCGTGTAGGCAATGCTGTAACTTGTTATAAAATGTAATCTTAGCATTGACTAAGGTGGTTTTTTTTCCTTTTTTTTTTTTTTGTACAAACAGATAAATATGCGGTGAACATCTCCCTGTTGTTACTAAGGCAGAAACAGACTCACAGGGGATATGATGGAAGTGAAGCTTCAGGATACCAACTTCAGTGAGGCTGGGATTTTTCTTGCAGTGGTGGTGGTCAGCTGTCAGCTCAGGCAATTTGTAGCATCAGGAAGTTCCCCTGTATGTGCAAAAACATTCAGACCTGGCTTCAGAGAAGTACCTGAACGTGTCCTCCTCAAGGCCATTGATTTGCACAGCACTAAGCTACTGGTGATCCTCCCAGCTTATTTGCTATACACACATGCCCAGAAGATGACTGTCCCTGCTTCAAGACACTTAGAGCTCAGATAATGCAAAGATTTACATAGACGGCTTGCTTCACATACTGCAAAATGTCCCAGGAAAAATAAGGAAACAACATGGTGAAAATGTTTCAAGCAATTTGGGTTTAGCCTTGAGCTCTCTTAGGAGACCACATAGCTGGATATGAGCCTGTCAGTGATTATCCTCTGTGCGACTGTAAAGATACTTCTTTCATGACAGCCCATCAGTGCAGCAGAGCTGAAATTAAGTTTCTATTCCAGCTTTATTTTCATTGGTAATTTTCTTTAAGTCAGTACTTGCTTTACTTTCAGCCAAGTGGGAATTTTCTTTCTCCCCACTAAATATTGAGGAAAATTACTTCAGTTTCTCATCAGAGGGGAAAAAGAAAAAAGAAAGAAAGAAAGAAAAAAAAAGAGCCAATATACACTTTCTACTTGTTCCAGGAAATGGCACAACTGTAGCTTGACATACAGTGCTTGCAACTTTTAATTCTGAATTTATTTGCTGAAATATCACTTCAAGGTGAGGGTGCTAATAGTTGCCCTTCAGACATAGCACCTAGTTTTTTCAGAACAGGTAATCCTGAGAAGCTCGAGCAGTTTCCAAACCTTACCAGGTAGGGTGATGATTTCTACTGGGTATGCTGTGTACTGTAATGTAAACTGCTAACTAGTCTAGACCCGATTTGCACTCTCTTCACGGAGAGCTCTGTTCAGTACTTCAGTGACCCCTATGTCCTGTGTTAAAGTTGTGTCTGTGTTAAAGTTAAGTCTTTCTAGGGAATGAGTTGCCAGACACAGTGAAGTAGCAGGAAGATGTACAAGCTCCAGCCAGGAGGGTTCTTGATTGCATGCTTAATTTGAAGGAGATGGGCAGTACCACATCTGAACCACATCTCCTTTTCGAGGCTGAGAGCTAGCCAAACAGGTTGTTGTGCAGAAAACAAACCAAAAATACAGCAATCAAAGGAAGCTGGAGCCACCATACCTCTGTGCGGCTAACACTGAATACAAGTAAAACCATTTAGGAGGGAAGTTCATGGGTAGACACTTCTTCCCCAAGGATCTCTCCTCATCGTGTGAAGGCAATGGTTCCAAGCCATCTGTACCAAAACATTAGCAAGCAAGCCCATTCTGGCCCCTAGGCCCTTCCTCTAAAGATACTTCACCCCAGTTCTTCACCTTGCAGCGGTGGACAGGACTCCTATTTAGTTACTATTTCAACTATCGGCTATCTGCAACTATTTCAAATGAAAACCTCCTCTTTTAAACTTCAGAGGCATCTGCTAGGATGAGCCACAGGCTTACACACTTCCTAGTGTGAAAAGCCCAATTTTGACATAGGAAACAGAAGCAGGAGGACCTGTGGGTCTGATGTAACTCTTCTTTCAGCCAGGCAGGAACACATGCCCATAGATAAATAATGCAAGGAGTTTTAATAAAAGACTTCCCTGAATTTCCCAGGCGTCCTCGTCTCCTCAGTGAGAAGTAGTCAAGCTAGCTGCTGCTCCTGTCATACACAGTCCTTGTTCTCCCCGTGCCACTGAGTGTTGGCTTTTATCAGTGACAGGAGCCAAACCACAGGCTTATCTCATGTGGTTTCATGAAACAGCACACAAAGGGTCTGAGTCACTTTCCTGATTCAGACTGCACGGGACTGCATCCTAAGTACATACCCATGTGCAAGACAGATCCGCACAAGATACTGAGGGCGACTTTAAAAGAGCACTCCACATTGACTCCAGTCTCCCTTCTCTGAGCCCAATAGTCATTTGCAGAAAAGGAGACTTGGGATATGTTCTTTGCCCCTGCTCCTCTTCTGATATAGACAGACGGCCTGAGCAGAACATGGCATCGTGATTTCTGTGGGTGCTTTCTAAAGGATAGGATCATACTTTTCCCAGGCTGGTATTTTCACCCCTATCCATCCTCATGAGAATCAGGCCATTTCAGCAGACTTCAGACTTCACTGAGTGGCCCAGTATCTTGAAGACATTATGAACCACCTACCCCTGGGTCCTTCTGCTCAGTAGCTGCCAACATCACAGGCCGGTAGCAGGGCAAGGTATAGAGTCTGCACAAAGCATGCAGAGGGGTAGCAAACATTCAGTGCCACAGAAAGCTGGCTCTCACAGCTCTGCACAGAAAGGAAGGAGGGCCATATGCTCAAGTGAAACCAATACAGTGTAGCATGGGAATCTTGCCATAACTGATTAGAAGGAATAAGAAATATACTAGGTTTTATTCCGGTTAGGACCTATATGGTCCCATTTATAAATGCCAGACTCTTCAGTACAGAGCATGTAGGAAAGCGGCAGGTAGCATTTTAAAACCTGTAGGAGAATGTTTAATTCCTCTTTTCTCTTCCTGATTGTATCTCTTTTCATTGCCAAAACAATATAGAGGCAAAGCAAGAATGATCAGTATCTAGATGTGTCAGGCTGTCTCTGGACAGGTACAGCAATGAGATGGAGTGACATTCATGCAACTGAAGCATCCAGATGGACAGATAATCTTTTAATATCAACAAACAGATATTGTGTTCCAAAGACTGCAAGATTTTGGGAAGAGGTGGCTATTGTCTGTATCAAAATTTCATTACCGATTCCACAAAGTTGGTTCTCTAAAAAGCCATATGCAGGCTGAAGTACGAAGTCATCCACAAAAATAAGAATCCAGGCAAATGCACTGTAGCAGAATTGCAGTTCCTGCTAAGGAGGGGGGAATGAGACCAACATACCTGTATTGCACTTTGGGACCAGGGCACAAAAGTTTTCCTACAAGTCACAAAACCTGTGGTGCCGGAACATAGCTGTGTACATCACCTCTTAACCCCCCTAACTGCTGCACACACTGCAGCCTTGCTGCTTCTCCCCTGCCTTCAGTCTTTGCATTGCCTCTCTGTCTTTGCATTGCCTGCACAACTTCTCTCCTGGACTGAGCTGCCGAGGGAGAAGCTTTCTGTCTGTTTGCACTTAGCATGCCCCCAGGTTACTCTGCTAATAAGGACTTTTTTCTCCCAGCCTCTTGCTCCTTCATCCTGCCTGGCAATTCTGACAGCATGCCAACTCTGGCCTGGCAGGGCTGCAAACCCAGCAAGATCACTTCTGGTCCCATGCTGGTCATGCGGGACCCCCTGACGTGACTGCTCACCGGCAGGGTTTAGCTGCAAACTGACTAAGCCATAGTGGACATTGGAGCATCAGCTTTGTACTGAAAGGGCTTTCCTTAGTGTGTGTTGCATCTATCATTTTTTCACAAATTGTCAACATCTCCACCTAAGACAGTCACTTTCAAAAAGCACCATCGTTTAAAGGGCAGGCATCTGGTGGGGAATGAGGGTGAGCCCAGTGCCTGGGGATGGAGCAGGAAGATACCACCACTCTGTTTTTGACGGTGTCTCCTAGGTGTCTCAGGATAGCAAAAGGTAACTGTGCCCATGATGAATTCATCTCCGAGGTGGGGACGTTGGAAACACAAGGGCTACTTCAGTGGTAGTGGTTGCCAGCCTGTGCTAAAAAACAGCCTGCAAGGAAGTTCCCCCAGCTGGCACACCATGGCGTTTCACCATGACTTGTTCTTCCTGTGATGGCACAGCAAGCTCCCCGCTGGGTCTAAAAATGGCCCGCAGGCTGTAACCCTAAACGCAGGGAGGAGATTGCACTTCCACATGAAGCATGCTCCTGAGCCCCCATAAATTACAGAGACACCCTCGATGGAGGTTAGAGGGCTGACTATTTGTGTTTCCTGCAGAGCCTGGACCAGTGCTGATTCATGACAGTTGCTTAGAAGTTTCCTTCATCTGCATGAGCTTCTGGCAGCACATGGGCCCTCGCTGGTATGAATGGCACGACAAGACCTTTCCTAAGCAAACAGGGTTGTTAATCCTTGGCAAAACCCCAGAGGAGGAAACGAGAGGTCTTATACCATGCTTCCTAGGATTCTCCCCACAGATCCAGAGGACACAATTATAACTTGTTACTTCCTGCCCTATGTATGGGTCAAGTTCTCCTGGCTTTAATGAGCCCTCCTCTATCCCCAGTCCCTACCCAGGGGCCAGTTTCTTGTTGGACTCCAGAGGACTTTACGGGCCTGCTCCCTCTGGCCATCTTTGAGGAATTTTGCAATGTAGGAATGGAGAATTAATGTGGATTTACACCTTGTTTTCTAATCATAAAGCAGTGCCTCCACACCCAGGGTAGGCTCAGCTCTCCAGAAGGGCTGACATGTTTTCACCCATTTTCCTCAGACACCTTTTCTGAATCCTGAAAGCAGGTCTTGTTTGCAGGTAGTGAAAAGCTGAAGCAACCTGTTTCATGTGTCACAACAGTCTAGACAGCTTTTGGGATTTGTCACCTTGCTTTAATCACCAGATCACACCCTATGAAAGAAATCGGATAATATCTTTATGGTCTGGGTTTCCAGGAAAGTTAAGGGATGCAGCTTGACACACTAATGTTCAATTTTCCTTGAAAGCAACAGGGGTTCAGGGTCCCTGATGCACAGAGGAATAAATAGACTGTTAAGTGTAATGTCATGTTGAGATAACCAAGTCAGTTCAAAGGACGGTAGGGCTGCAAGCTTCGACACTGCATCATATTCAGGGATCAGGTTACATAGCCGTGTCCATATGGCATTGTGCTGAAGGATCTATGCTACTAGTGGACCTGCTTCTGTCATCTGCACTCTGCTTTGGTGGTCAGGGTCACAGAGCCAAGAAAACTGAGGGCAAAGTGTCCCCATGGTAAAGCACTGCAATCAAGAATGCTGATATAACAGCCACCACTGTCACAAATGATACTATTCATTATTGGAAAAAGCAGAACAGGAGTTTAGGACTAAGACTTGCCTATGGTAGGTGCCTTACAGACTTAATGGAGACAACCTGCCCTCAAAACTGGGCAGCTTGAGAGAGAGGATGGGAGTGTTTCCTTGGAAGTTTATGATTGAATCCAAGAGCTGTCTCTGTTTATACAATAAGTAGCTGCTTTAGTAAACTCACTGAAATATTAGCAAGAGACAGAATGTTCTAGTTACAGCCAATAGTCAGGAATATACAGAAACTATCTGTAATAATTTCTTATTATGTTCCAGTAAATAAGCCACTTTACTGAGATAACTACCTCAAAAATCTGTGTACTGAATGTGGTGGTTTTACTTGGGTGGGCAGCCGAGCTCCACCGCGGCCACTCTCTCATTCCCCCTCCTCAAAAGGAAAGGGGGAGGAAATATGACGGAAAGGGCTCAAGGGTTGTGATAAGAATTAAGAGATCGCTCAACAATTATCATGATGGGCAAAACAGACTCAGAGTAGGGAGATAGTAAAACTTGTTACCTATTACGAACAAGCTAGAGAAGTGAGAAACAGAAGAAAGAAACTAAAAACGGCTTCCCCCCATCCACTTTCTTCTACCTCCTCACCCCCAAGCGGTGCAGGGCAATAGGGGAATGGGGGATGCAGTCAGTATATAGCACTTTGTCTCCGCCACCCCTTCATGGTCACTCTCTGTCCTAGCTCCAACGTGGGGTCTCTCCCAAGGTATACTGTCCTTCTCGAACTGAGCCTGAGGGGGCTGCCCGCAGGCAGCAGCTCTTCAAGAACAGCTCCCACATGGCTCCGTACCACGGGGTCCATCCATCCCCCAGGAGCAAACTGCTCCAGCACGGGTCCCCCACGGGTGGGCGGCAGCTCCCCCCAGACCCCCTGCTCCTGCATGGGCTCCTGTCCACGGGCTGCAGCTCCGGCCCGGGGCCTGCTCCTGCGGAGGCTCTCCATGGGCCGCAGCCTCCTCCAGGCCACATCCACCTGCTCCACCGGGGGCTCCTCCACGGGGGGGCTGCAGCGTGGAGATCTGCTCCGTGTGGGACCCATGGGCTGCAGGGGGACAGCCTGCTCCACCAGGGGCCTCTCCCTGCACAGGCCACAGGGGAACTGCTGCTGCCTGCCTGGAGCACCTCCTGCCCTCCTGCTGCACTCACCTGGGGGGCTGCAGGGCTGCTTCTCCCACACTTTCTCAATCCTCACTCTCCCAGCAGCTGTTGCCTGACATTTTTTTTCCCTTTCTTAAATCTGCTCTCACAGAGGCACAAACAACATAGCTTATTGGCCTGGCTCTGGCCAGCAGCTGGCCCCTTATCTAACATGGGGCAGCTTCTGGATTCTTCACACAGAAGCCATCCCAATGGCCCCCTGCTACCCAAACCTTGCCACATAAACCCACTACACCCAAGCCTAGGACCATTTGCCGTAGCTGTTGTCACCAGTTGTGACAGAAGAGATCACCTCTCCCTGCAAATATTGAACCTGAAATCAACGTTGCTGAATTACTGCCTGATCCAATTTTATACTGAAGTCTTTCCCCCAAACAGACTAGCTTCAGCTTACATTAAGATATCCTTTTAAACTGATTACACAAAAACACAACGGCAACTCAATTCTTAGAATGCTATTTTCGCTTGGCTTAAATAAAACAGGAATAAATCCAGAAAAGTATATCCATTTAGTCTGACTTGAACACCCTTCAGTTCCTTCATGCAGAAATTCCCACTGCTACATTCAATATTCTCTCTGCATTATGCCTCATTTGTCAGCTAATTAGTTCCTGCCCCTAAAGACACATCACTCTTCTGCCTGACAAGAAGGGCCAGTGCTATTGGAAAGCTGATGGCAACTGCACTTACTCACCTGTTAGTGGCACATTGCTCACTGGAGTAGTGCAAGGCAGGTGGCTCCTTTCTTGTGTCCAGTTTTACTGAGATTTTTCTTCCCAAAGGAACTGAAGAAAACTGCTGCTTTCAAACTTCTTGAAGACAGAAGGCTGATCTTCTCTGCCTACCACCTCCTGCTCTGCAATGACTTTTCCAAGACAAGGGTTATGCATTTCTGAATGCCTTGAATGATCCTTCATTCAGCTGAGACATGTTGCAGAGCTGCTCTCAACTTGTATGGTCACATTCACTAAAACTGGAGTTCACCACTGAGCAAAGAGTCTTTTAAAGCCCTCGTCTCAATTCAGAGAACATACACTCTTGTCAAAGTCAGCCCATTTATTTTACCCCCAGAGACTCTCTGAAACCCCCTCCTACACTTCCCTAATTGAAGCAGTACTTCAAGCCAAGCTAGGCAGGCAGAGGATGTAGCAGGCTCACTGGAGCTCACATAGCTTTCACTGGAGCAGGTTAACACCCATTTCATTTAGCAAGGACAAGGACAGAGAAGAAGATCTTCTTGCCTCAGGAAGAAATCTTTGGATGACAGGAATCATCTTCTGGCACTGTCTGCTTGTCTGCACTGTGTATAAAGTAGCCCAGTGGCTCACATTAGCTCACACAAGAAGATTGACTTTTAGTTGTTAAAAGTTGCAAGACAAACTCTCTCTCTTGTACCATTGACTCTTCCAGTGTCTTCCCAGCATTCCCCCAGTGCCCAGCAAAATCATTAGGTGGTTACTACAGTACCAACAAATTTCCCACATCTGTAAAAACCATGGCTACACCTCCACAAGCATGAATAACAGAGGTCACCCCCCACAGAAACCATGCTGTAGTGGTCACCTGAGTATTAAGAGGATCTTTATTCAGCCAAAGTCACCATGCTGCTCATGTGCACATTTACATCTCTTTTAGCCTTAAAGGCTCTACTAAATCTGGGGCATGGTTATCTTGAAGGCAGTCCGTAGCTACCAAGAGTGAGAACATGGGATCTCATGTAGGGCCTAGCTGTGCAACTGGTTATGCACAGGCTAGGCTGGCCATGGCCCAAATTAGATTTGCCATGTCTGCAGACAGGAGAAGACCCCTCTAAAATGGTATTTGTGTCTCATGTAACGGGTGCTCTGAGGCAAAATTCACCTTTGGGTCAGCTTCAGAAACTCCATGTCTTTGGATGCTTTTCACTGTTCTTCTCTGTGCCTGTGTTCTTCTTCAAGAATACCTTGTTAGTGGTGGAGAAGATCCCCAAAATTGTCACAGAACCAAGGCTGGCTTCCACCAGCAGCAAACTGTCTTGGTCGTAACACTGCTCTTCTTCATTTCCTGTGCTGCTTGTTCAAAACAGTGAGTGGGGTTTAACCCAGAGAGGCATAGGAAAACTGCCCCATCAGCATACCTAGAGAATGAATCATTCAATATCGGGGCTGTGCTTGGGGCTTAGCTTCCAAAAATTACCCCCAAATGAAGCACAGTAAGAGCCATCTCTGAGGCCTTATTGTTATCTTCCATTTTTTATTTCCAGCCAGGCAGTTACTGGACACGTTGTCATTACTTATTCTTTCAATCAGTTAAAAGCATCATTTTAAAATATATCCAGTCCACTGGATTACTGTTTGCTACCAACAGACTGTGCAAGCATCTGGAGCACATTTCCCTCACATTGTACAAGAAAAACGTTTTTACTGGCTTTGCGTGCTGTTCGTGTCACAGAATTACTTAGTTCTGAAAGAAAACAGAACAAATCTCTGCTTGTGTTTCAGGTGTAATAGATTGTAACAGGTTGTTACTACTGCTGATTACTTGTGAATATTTCCAGTTGTGTTCCTCTTCTACTTCTAGGTGGTATGTTGGATCTGAGCTGCTCTTTCTTCTAGCAATCGACAGTTTGTCAGGCACTAGACAAACTGCCTCCAAGCATAAACTGTAGAAGCAAAAGGAACATATCTCAGAGTGTTTTTGTTTGTTTGTTTTGTTTTCTGGGAGAAAATGCTGGAACACATTTCATCTTTATTCCCAAGGAGAGCATTGTAAAACTACCTCACGCACAAGGTGGCATTGCCTACTGCATTGGCCTGGGAAGCTGTCTTAGATCTAGGTGACTCCAGGTCAGCAGATTCACCTTTCCAGTGCTTCAGTTTTCCTTGCCTGTTAAATGTGGTTAATGTGCTTCCATGTTTCTAACAGCAAGGAGCTGCAGAAGAGTGAGCATCACTACTAACACAGTATCCTGTCTAAAGCTTTTCATTGCCACATGCCACTGTGCTGACAGACTCTGATACCACGACCTGGATGGGGATCATGCTCCACATCACACAGGTCTGAAGCAATGCCCTCACTCACCATTACAGAATCACAGAAAGCTGAGGTTGGAAGGGACATGTGAAAGTCATCTGGTGCAACCCTCCTGCCCAAGCAGGGACACCCAGAACAGGTTGACCAGGACCATGTCCAGGAACCTTTTGAATACTTCCAAGGAGGGAGATGGCACCACCTCCCTGGGCAACCTGTGCCAGTGCTCAGTCACCCACACAGCAGAGAAGTGCTTCCTGTGTTCAGAGGGAACCTCCTGTGCTCCAGTGTGTGCCCACTGCCTCTTGTCCTGGCACTGGGCATGGCTAAAACCAGCCTGGTTGCATCCTCTTTGCACCTTACTTTAATGTATTTGTACACTTTGGTGAGAGCCATGCTATTCTCCTCATTTGTGCTTTGCTGATGGTTTTCAAAGCAGGAAGATCTTTCCTCCAAAGGCTACTTCTTCCTTCAGCTAACACGATTGTACTAAACAGATCGTGCACATTAACCTGAACCACTGCCTTAGATGGGAAGATTTCCTCTGTTGAAGATATTTGTAAGCTCACACAGGGGATGCCTACAGAAAAGGAGTAGGCATCATTTGCTAGGACAGCCAGCTGCTGAATGACTGCTCTGCTCCTACCAGGAATCAAAGACAGTCTGCAAAGCGCTTACCTAGACATCACAGTCATCCTGAGAAGTTTTAAATACTGTGCTAACAAGCTACCTTCGAGTTGCAGAAAGATCATTAAAGGGGTGATGGCTCTGATTTTAAACTGTGTGGCAGATCCCCTCTCTCAGCTATAATAGCCACAGAGTCCCAGCAGGCTGTTAAAGCAAGCCTTCATCTCCCTTTGTCTCAGAAATGCTGGGGCCTTACCAACACTGCCTGTGCAGAAACACTACGTTCCCATTGCTCTCAGAGCAGCACAAGGAACAAGAGCATGACATGACCTCAGCAGAGGATTTGGTTGCTCGTTGTCCAGATATGGCAGATAAGAGCAGCTACAGTCAGAAAGATGCCTGTATAAATCTGTCACCTTCTAACTTACTGCCTGCTGTCCATACCATGCCTGTGTGATCACATCTGCCTGAAGACCTCATGGAAACACATAGATATCAATTCCCACGGTGATACAGAAGCAGCACAGAGATAAGCAAGAGAGACAGATTTTTATTTTGTACTCTCAGGTGCTGTTAGGAGACCTACTAAATTGAAAATGTCTGAATCCTTCTCTAAGGAAAGGCAAAGGTATGCCCCAGGTCCCGGCTGACTTTGCAGTATGTGGGAATACTGTGGTTACTATGACAGGTTTATAAAAGTCATGAGCCAGGCCTTACCACCTTGCACATTATATTCAGAAAGAATCTACTTCGTCATCATCATCATGAGTGCCTGCACTTTCAGAGGTCGCTAAGTGAGCAGTCAGAAGGACAAGAGTATTACTGGTGGAGGCTGCAACAAACGGCATATACCTGGGGAACTGGGCAGTAGGAAGCACAGGGAGCGGGCGTGATCTGCAGGGATCAGCAAGACAGAAGATATGAATTCAGAAGATATGAATTCAGAAACAGGGATTAGCAAGACAGAAGATATGAATTCAGCCTCAAACAACTAATTCTGGTACCAAAACTATGTTTGATTCAATGTGTTTTAAATACCAAACGAAAAGTTAGAGGAGAAACCCCAAACTTTAAAAATCTGTAGTACAGAAACACACCAAAAAAACTCTCCAGTGTTCCTACTAAATCCCACATCAGTGTCTGGAAGATTTTGTAACATATTTAATTTATGCTTCTGGTGATGGTAATGCAGATGCAGTTATTTTTGCTAGGAACAGCTGTGTTCCCGCCTTTCTGAAATGTGGGCTTGCACTCTCCTATCCGTATTCAGCACCACAACTGTACCATGTAAGAAAAACAATTGGAAAAACGTGAATGGAGGAATAAAAATGTAGAGCCAAAAAGAAGGAGGAGTGAGGGGGAACAGCTCTGACTCTGCTGTGTAGTTTTTCTTCTCCTGCTGGTCGGTCACCCAGGCCAATCAGATGCAAGTCAATCAACTGCCATCTGATGTGTTTTGCAGATGGATCAGCAGCGATGCGTATCTGATGCACAGATGTTTCAGCTTGGAGTTTTTAGCTATCCAGCAATCAGGCAGAATCCTGACGCTGATCATTCACAGATGTTGCAAAAAGAAAGAACTCACTCCATCCACTGCAAACAAATTTATTCCTCTTACTCTTGGTCAGCCGCAGCAGCATTCTCCTGTGGAAAGCAAAGTGGAGCTCAGTGAGGATGGCTGGGTTTTGCAGTTGGATGCATTGTGGAAGTTGCTCCTTTGAAATGAAAATCCCTGAAGCCATTTCTGAAGCATGGGAAGCTTTGTTTTAGCGTTTCAAAAGACACCTTTGACTACTGCCAGCACTGAAGGCTGTATTTGAAATCAAAGTCACAGCTGCTAAACTGGTTTCTTCATGCAGCAGGGAGAATCAGCCAGCCCACTGGAGAGCACGTCCAAGGGGCTGTGGCCTCAAGAGGCAGCAGCATTCAGGGCTGCAGCTGGGGTGACACACACCACCAGCCAGGCAGTAGTATTGCAAGCACTAAACTCACGTGTTTAGCATTGATATCTGCACCATCAGTTCTGATTCATGGAAAATCACAGGATGGGCCCAAAATATCAGATAGAAGAATAGAGGTGTAATTCATTTTATTTGTTTTTGGGTATGAAGGCTGGATGAGTCTAGTTTTCACATTGTTCTTCATGATCAAAGCTGTCAAAACTATTTGCCTGTTGGAGGGAACGGCAATCTCCACTAGCAGCAGGGACAGTGATGGTTTCAGAAGCCTCAAGCAGTGTATTTCCTACACTGTTTCCATTCCCTGACTGTGTGAACCTTATGAAGTTCAACAAAGCCAAGTGCAATGCCCTGTATCTGGGCCAGGGCAATCCCAAGCACAAATAGAGGCTGGGCAGAGAATGGATTGAGAGCAGCCCTGAGGAGAAGGACCTGGGAGTGGTGGTTGATGAGAAGCTCAACATGAGCCAGCAGTGTGCGCTTGCAGCCCAGAAAGCCAACCGTATCCTGCCTGCACCAAAAGCAGCGTGGCCAGCAGGGCTGCGGAGGTGATTGTCCCCCTCTGCTCTGCTCTCATGAGACCCCACCTGGAGCGCTGCGTTCTGCTCTGGGGCCCCCAGCACAAGAAGGACATGGACGTATTATGACAAGTCCAGAGTAGGGCCATGAGGATGATCAGAGGACTGGAGCACCTCTCCTATGAAGGCAGGCTGAGGGAGTTGGGGTCGTTCAGCCTGGAGAAGAGAAGTCTCTGGGCAGACCTTACAGCGGCCTCCCAGTACCTAAAGGGGGCCTGCCTACGGGAATGCTGGGGAGGGACTCTTTGTCAGGGGGTGTGGTGACAAGACAAGGCGTAATGGCTTTAAACTAAAATAATGTAGATTTAGATTAGATATTCATAAGAAATTCTTTATGCTGAGGGTGGTGAGGCACTGGCACAGGCTGCCCAGAGAAGCTGTGGATGCCCCATCCCTGGAAGTGTTCAGGGCCAGGCTGGATGGGGCCTCGTGCAACCTGGTCTGGTGGGAGGTGTCCCTGCCCATGGCAGGGGGTTGGAACTGGGTGATCTTTGAGATCCCTTCCAACCCAAACCATTCTTTGATCCTATGACTGGCAGACTGTTGGCCTCCCTGACTTCTGTCACACTCAGCAAACTCAGAAAACAACAAATTCAACTCTTGCCCTTCCCTGCTTTCAAGGGTCAAAACCAGGCAACATTGGACCCCACGGAAGCAGTCAAAGTGGCATTGAGGGAAATGATTCATCTTGTGTTTCTCCTTCAAACATGCAGTATGTCCATCTCAGACAGCTACCTCCCAAAGCCAAAGCTGCCTTTCCTGACACAACCAGGTGCAGACAAAGGCCACCATCAGTTCATGGAAGTGAAGCTGATCTTCAGCCCTCTCACCTTGATTCACATTACCATGAAGATATTAAACATTTTCAAAGAACTGTTGGATAATCTCCTTTTGACAGTATATAGAGAGACCAAATCATTTTTTTTTCTTACTCAATAGCATTTGATTGCTTGCTCACCATCAGACCTGGCCAGTTCACTGCAGAGATGTCCCACAGGAACTGCTGAAGTGTCAATAGTCCTTGACTGTGGAACATATCCAGTGAGGGTGATGAGCAGCCACACCTCCACCACTTCAGCTTTTACATGGATTCCTGAAGTGCTCAGTGCTTCTTCTTGTCTTTTTTGACATTTCATCTTACCCACTGTGGTCATACGCAGATGATAAGCAGTTCTGTGGCTGTATCACTTAGGCAATAATCTCACATTGTTCAATGCTTGGGACAGGAGCAGTGGATATTGAAACAGCAGTCATGGGTACAATAAAGCACTGGGAAAGTCTCCCCAAAGCACAGGCTTCAGATACCAGTACTGCACATTTAAGGACTACTGTTTAAGTAAATACCACACATTTTTGGAGCAGGCAGATGAGGTATAACTGATGCAATGGTTTACCTCTTTTACAGAAATTTCCCCTTTCTTCTGTTGTTACTTCTGGAGCTGCACAATTAAGGCCCTTAAAAAAAAAAAAAAAAAAAAAAGAAAGAACAGAGTGTGACATACATACATAGACTTTTGGATGGAAATGTATCATTTAATAAAGAAGACACAAAAAAATACTTAAGGAGTGCAGGTACATGAGATCAGAGTAAAATAGAAGGGGATTGAGAATAGGAGAGGATGTCTTAGGCCCCTGATTCCACACCCTCCTATGATCTCAGAGCAGGAGATGAAAACACCCAGCGCATATACATGCTGTGTGGTATTCTCAGATTGACAAACCTCAAGACAATCAATCCCTACAGAAGCATATCCACCAGGGTACAAGGTCCTCCCAGCCTCTGCAAAAATCACTTCATAGGGTTTGATGGCAGGAGTTTTGCCTCCACAGCAAGAGTGAAAACAGATCTATTTCCAAACTGTTGGACCTGGTGGCACACAGACCTGATGACATGAATCAGTATGCAACCATGGAGCTGTCATCCCAGAAAGGAAACAGGCTCTTGATGGGCACTCTTTAATTCACAGACCTAAAAAGTACAGAAAATCCTCTTGCCTTACATTGTTTTGGCCTTTTCTCTCCATATTCCTTAGATACACAGAGTAGCCAACAGGGGTTTTCATGTGCTGAAAAGCTGGACAAAGGTGCTGAGGCAGTCAGGAACGTGATGCTATGGTACTGCAGTCTCACTGACCGCTTCCTCAGGACTTCTGCAGTAGGTTCAGACCTGTGCAACCAACCTAGGCTGCTACAACCCACACGGGGAGGGCGAGAGAACAAAGGCAAGAAGCTGTTCGGTCCTGTTTGAGGTACAGACTGTGCACAAGGAAAATTTGTCCTGGAACCTGGAGGCGCTGCAGGGAAGAAGTGCAGGACATGTTAGGAAGCTGAGCCCTTTGCATTGCCGTCACCAGACCAGCTATGGCCCCATATGGACAAGTCGGGTGTGCAGTGAAAGGCAGCGCAGCCCTCACCACCAAAGAAGGGTATTTTGCACTTACAAGAGGGAGTTATGGCATCCTTACATGTGTGTCTAGCTCCTTCTTGTCCCCAGTGACATAGGCAGGCATTGAGGTCCAGCAGCTGACCTGAAGATGGGGGAAGCAGCACAGATATTGCTGCACAGAGGGACCACCAGGGAGACAGGACCAAACAGTTAGTGGAGGAAGAAAAGCTTCACATGAAGGTGGAGATCCTTGTTTAGGGATCTTCACAGCCAAATGAGACAGTAAGCCACTGAATTTGAGACTTGGCTTATTTGCCACGTGAATGTAACACTTACAGATTGGTCCTGCGACGCTGCCAGCCTGAATTTCAATTTCCAAAGAACCCAACTCACCCAGTCCATCCAGAAACCAAATCTCAGAGTCCCGTGGGTGCTCTGGAGCATGGCCTGCTGGGGAAAGGGAGGGTGATGCTGGGCTCCGCCAAAAGATGTCACGTGGAGGAGATCAATACCAATGCTCCTGTCCCCCACAGCGCTGGCAGCACCAGCTGGCAAAGGCATAGGGTCCACATGTCCAGAAAGAGGCAGAGTTAGTCACTCCCTGGAGCTAGGGCACAAGGGCTTTCTTAGTACATGTTCATATCCAGGCAGCTGCTGAAAAGCTCTGCTGCCTGCCACACTGGCAGGGCTTCAGCATACGTGTAAAATTCAGCCTCTGCTGGGCTGAATTATGTCCTTTGCTGCAAAGCACTTGAAACCAGCACAGGTTTCTCCATTGCTACTTATGCCCTTTACAGTGTTTTTCTGAGCTGATCCGCCACCCCCTCAGAAACATTTAATAAAAGTTGTTCCTCGCAGAGGAGGAGGAGGCAATACCCTCTCTGCCCCCAGCAGATCCTCCAGGAATGCACAGAAATAAACCAGTATCAGTGGTAAGTATTACCACTGCCTCTGTGAGCCAACTCAGAGGAGTCCAACTTCACTCTCCTTTGAACACAAAAAGAAGGGAAAAAAATCTCAGCTGCTTGTTTTCCATCTGGTGCTAGAGGAACATTTGACTTCTCCCCTCCCAAAGCACTATTTCAAGGGCTGTTTGTAAAGAAAGCTCCATGGTTATAAATCTCCCTGGAGCCACTTGCACACACAGCCTTCATGTTAATGTACCATGACAATCTTTTCCTTTTTCTTTTAGCAAACGAAGGGTGAAGGTGTATAAACTGAAGTTTCTGAGGTCACTGGCTCACAGAACTAGGGATATGACATATGCTTTACATTGCTTTAAGCTTCAAATCTGAAGTCTGTGGGGACATTCACATTTGGCGCTGGGCTCCCACCCGCTCCTCCCCCCTAAGTCTTCTCAGTCTCTTTTGGGTAGGATGCTTGACACTGGTGCAAATCATCAGCAACATTATAGCCAGCATAAGTATTTTTCATGAATGCGAAAGCAACATAAACAAGAATGGCATCAGGCCTCACAATCTGAAAATAAACCACTTCTGGCAGAAACAGTTGTTTTTTTTTCTGGGTTTCCTTATCCTCTTGAAAGAAAGAACACAAATTATTCAGACATGTTGTCACTTAAAATTCTGTTCAAAGAGGCCTCATGACACACAGACTGACATCATGGTTCAGCAGGAACTCATTTTAGGTATCGTGTCCCCACTTGCCTTCTTCAGCCCTCTCACCCCCTTGGCTTCCTCACACCCTTGTCCCCACTCCTTTTACACATGGTTTTCAGAAAAGCAGTATATTTGCGCTTCCTAATGCTGGGAATGCTACATTTCTTCACCAAATCAAGATTTTATTTTTATTTTTTTTTCCAGCTCTCCCTTCCAAGGGGGCATTTAAACTCTCTCAAAGTCAAGGATTAAGAGCAAGAAGAACATTAAGGAGTTTTATGCATACTGGAGTGTGCACTGGGGCATTCCATAAGAGGGGGCTACAAGTCACAGTATTTTTGAGGAAAACCAGTCTTAGGTATTGAAATCCCTAAAGCTCTCAGAAAGACCTGGAGGCACAGGAATCATGACAATATTGTCTTCTTCCTGTTAACCGTCTGTTCACATCAAACAACTTGCAAAGGAGATCCAAAGGCAATTTTCCATCAGATGCTTTTGGCTCCTTTCAGGAACAGTAATTTTCCAGGCTGGGAATTTGAGGTAAGAAATTTCAAAAGGGTACTTCTTCCACCTATGCATATAAAAGTCACAAGGCTGAAAGATTTACAGACCAGGAGGTTGTTAGGTTTTCATTATGGCTGTTGAATATGTGTTGTTTGTCTCCAAGAGGATTAAAAAAAACCACACCGGGAGTCAAAGGAATTCAATGTAGTTTTTGTTTTTGTTTTTCCTGTCCAAACACAAAGCAACCTCTTGACATGGGAGACCTATTTCAGACACATCTAAGAGCCTCAAGGACAGACATCTGGATTAAAAAAAAAAAAAAAAAAAAGTCTAATGAAGCCCTTAAAACAGAGAGGAGGATAAGAAGGATGAAAGGTCTGTCTTCATTCAAAGGCCCACTGATGAGCAAATCCAGCTTCAAGTTTCTCTGGCAATGTGACACTGAATATCTTGAGAAGCCCACGCATCCCAGCTCACAGCAGAGTAACTTGGGAAGAGCTGCTTTCAAGCCCTTCTCATTAATAGGACTGCATTTAATTTAAGCAGAAGTTCACTATGCTTAGTGTTTGGAGGGTACCTCCAGGCCTCCATGACATATTGGCCTTGCATGTCCAGCCAGGATCCAATTTACATATTATTCTGTGTTTCTAAAAGTCTCCCAGGTCTTTTCTGTAGGGCATTTAAGCATTTATATGGCCCTGATGAAGTCATGTGTCTAAGCCAGCCAGATTAGTTACTGACTTTTTAAAAAGTGCAAAACAGAGGGCTCGTCTAAAATCATTTCTGGAGACAGCATTTAAAATCTTAGGAACTAGTTGCTTTCTTGCTCATTAGGCAAAATGTGCAAGTGATATATGGAGGCATGGAGAGAGGCTCCAAACATTACAAAGAATGTAATGAAGGGATGAAGGGATGTTTCTAACGCATTTACCATAATTCTCCCACAGATTTCAGTGATGAAACTCCCATTGAATTAAATGGGGGCAGAATTAGTCCAGCAGCAAATGGTTTGTTAAAGCTTGTATATACTTAGTGATCCGATAAAATGGCAGTGTGCTGCAGCAAAGCCTGACTCGGTGTTTGGCTAAGTGTATTATGGACCAGAAAATGTACGTGACATTGAACACAGAAGAGAAATTGGTGCTCACCAGGACACAGAGGCTGCTGAGCACTCTGAACTGAGTTGATTCATAACCAAAACAATGGCCACATCCAATATCCCAAGTGTTTGGCTGTGGGGGACTCCAAAAGGTCTCTCCTCAGGCTCCAGAGCTCCCTGCTTCTCAGATGCTTTAGGGTCTGAGGCAGATTTTAGTGGCAAAATTACACTGTGTTTTATGAGTGTTCTATCAAGTTTTTGGAAAATAGCTTGAGTAAAACACAGCTGAGAATCTCTCCAAAAGCTGCTCTGTGAGCTCAGTGCTCTCCCCTGCTACCAGCCCTCCAGATCACGCTGCAGTCTGTCACAGATGCAGGACATTTAATTTCTATTTTGCCACAGCAGGGTGAATATTTACTTCCAGGTCCAAAATATGTGCCCCGAGCTCAAAAGCCTGAAGCAATTCTTTCTGGCCCTTTCATGTGCCCTTGCAGCAGTTACTGGTGTTGGGGAGACACCACACCAGAGCCCCACAGAGATTTCTAAAACAAACTAAATGCAGCTCTTCCTAACTTGTACCAGTGCCAGAGGGAATGGCTTTTGCCTCCTGCCAGTGGACACCTTGCTGCAAAGATGCCAAAAAGGCCAGAAGGGAGTCTCAACAAGTATGCGTTTCTGATACAGCTCTAATGCAATCTGACTGCTTTCCTGCTCCATGGTCCTGCGTGGGAATCAAACAAAAGCAAAAATCCCATTTCCCAGTAGATGGCACCACCTGTTTCACTGATTCTTTTTTTTTTGTGGTTAGGACAACAGCAGCTCACAAGCAACTGAGCTTTCACAGCAAGAGCTTAACGGTCCTAGGCCACCAGCTCTGGCCTTAATGCAGCTGGTCACAACAGCTTAGCAGAGCAGGATCAACACATAAATACCATGCCTTCAAAAGAGTGAAGATGCACCAGCTTTTAAAGCAGCCTAGCCATAGATGATATAAAAGCACTTAAGGGCAGCCTTCCTCTGTACACCACGGGGATGGCTGCATGGCAGGATTATGGCCCACGATCCTCAAACCCACTCCTTGCAGGTCAGTCACCTGCCCAAGGGCACCAGGTCTCCCTCCTGAATGGTGTTGCAGCTAACCGTGGGATGAGGATGAGCGTATGGCCTGGGCAGTGCAAGGCAGCATGCTCCAGATAAAAAGTTCCTCACTTGCAAGGTGGTAGAGAAATGCACGATGCCAGTAAGGCACCAGTGCCTCTGTCTCTCACTGCCTGGCAGTCCAGCGCCTGCTCCAGGCCAGCAGTTCCCAGCTTTCCTGGGGAGGCGTTGAGTAAATAGACCCGCAGAGACACACATACATCAGAGCTGTAATAGTTATTTTCCATAAGGATTTAAAAATTCAGCACAGACATTTTAACAATTTATTCAGGAGACCTACAGTTGTCTAAACACACAGCAGGCTGAGAAAAATGGTTTTTCTCAAAGAGAGTAAATACTTTTGTGCTAATTAATTACAGGGGAAATAGGAAGAAGTGCTAGTGTTTAAGAAGACAAAAGCCAGGCTAAAGGCAGCAGGGTGGATGGTATTGTGGAGATGTGGTGTCCTGGGGGGGATCTGGGCACCATTTCCAGCCCAGACACAAGTTCTGTGTGATTGTGGGCATTGCACACAGTCTCTCTGAGCCTCACTTCAGTGCCATTTTATGCCACAGGGGTCAGAGGTGGGTTTGCATGACACATTACAGCCCAACTGTGCATGTGCTGGTTTGTACATGCTGTGTCCTGTGTCCCCAAACAGTTGCAACAGCCTGGCCTCAGCTCCCCTCTTCCAAAGTGGGCCTAAAATTATTGATGGCTGCAGCCCATGCCTTTGAGGGCACTGGTTGAAACAAGCATACATTGGCTTTCTCTTGACACAAAACCCAGTTCAGAGTCTCTGTTCCCACATTTAAAATGGCTCTCATGAGTATTTTGAAGAATTTAGCAGGCCTACCTTCATCAGCAAGTTTGATCTACCATGATAATTCTCCTTCCAATGCACTATCTGATCCCGATTAATTAAAAGGCAGACTCATGAGGCTGAGGTCAAGCTCAGGACGTATGCATAAAACATACTATCAGCCACTCACTTTCACCAGCCAGGAAAGAAGAGAGAGAGCTAATTGCTTTTTCCCAAATGGGAAGAGCTCAGATCTCACGACAGCGTGCAGGACCACTGGTACCTCTGTAAATATAGATGAATGTTTTATCAAGTCCAGCTCTTGTCTGATTTTCACTCTGGCACCTGGAAGCTTTAAAGACTTGCCTAAGAAAGCTTTAATGGGAGGTCATGAACGGCATGTAATGTGAAATCATTCATTTTCCCAGCCGTGAAAGTCACCAGGCCCCCAAACACATGGGCAACACTTGCCAATACCACATTACGTGGCAGAGACAATGTATTTGCTTCACCTTCCCTGCCTGTGAAACACCTAGAAAAAAAAAAAATCATCCAGTAGTAGCTTTTTCCTTTGAGGCTGGATTACAGCTGATTTTTAAAGAATGATCTAATCTCATTTTAAAGCCCTTGACCACTGGTGAGTCCCAAACCTGCTCTGCTGCACTGTTCAATTATCCTCATAGCCAGGTGCCTGCTGAGCCTGGTGCCTTCTCCCTGAGTGCTGAGGGAAGGCTCCTGGCTGGAGGTAGACTGCTGGTGGAAAATCTCATTTCCAGGGGACAACAAGTCAATAGCTTACTTTAGAAAAATAGCCTGGCTTCAGCTGCATCATTTTTGCCAACATCTTGGAGCAGTTACTGGGCTCCCCTGCATTGTTGCTGATGATGGAAGCCCTATTTGCATTGACACCCCGCATTTGGCTTTATTGAATATTTGCAGGATGTCTCCATTTTACTCCAAATCACTCCAATTTATCCAGCAGTTAATTGTCTGATTTCACAGCTTGCATGAAGGCAGATGAACATTTGCCAGAGCTGAGACTGCAAGTTATGCAGTGCTGGTTTCCCAGAAGTTCACGCCACACTGCTTTTTCTTCTGCCACCTAGTCCACAAACAGTGTTCTTCAGTCCCTTTCCTTCTTCGTTTGGGTTTAATTCCACTTAAATCCTGGTGCCTTTTCCACCTGCAGTAGCCCATGACAGCAGTGTCCCACAGACAGTAATATCTATTCCTACAGGTACTTCCTTCACCTGGCAAGGCAGTCTCTGTTGTGTAGGGGGCACTATTGCTCTCAGCGAAAGCCCGCTCGCCTTAACCACCCACCTTATCCACCCACCTTATCCCAGGACTCCAACTATCTCTTGGCTGTCTACTGGAAGGCCTGAGTCCAGCCCAGTGCTAGAGGGACATTATGACATCCATCAGCCCCCACACACTGCATGTTCTTAGGACACAGTCTGTGCTGTGTTCCCTGGTTGTGTCACCCAGCAGGGTACCTCTTACTGTTGGGCTCCGATGGGATAAGTTGTTGAGCTGGGCAGGTGCTTGCTGGGGCAAGCAAGAATACTTTGATAAAAGCCAGATGCTCCCAGCATCTCCTGCCTTCTAAGTCTGTGTATACACTCTGCAACGGCAAGCAGAGCAGGTTTTCCCAGAACTCTGTATCTCAAAAGGCAGATATAATCCCCTTCCACAGCATGGGAGGCCTGCAGTGGCCTGTTGTTTCTATCCTAGCATAACAGCTGCTTTGTGTCACAGCCGTGCCAAACACATCTTTGCATACACATACTAGTAGTGCCTCCTTTCAGGGTACTCTGCCCTTTTGTGCCTGGAGGGCCTGTGTTACTACACCTACCCAAATATCTTCTGATCAGCAAACAGCCCTGTGGTAACTGACGATGTTCAACGTGGGTCATTTTCTTCATGCTAGTTTCAATGGGCACTCCCTTGCTTTGTTCAGTGTTTATGACTACTGACAGGTTTCATCCTAACGACTTGTTTTTTCCTTGCCCTATCTATATCTCCCCACAGGACAACAAATCTCATTAGTTTTAGTTTGTTTGTTTGTTTTTCTGTCTTTTATAATTTTCTACTCTTCTTGCCTGGATCTCCTTAAGTACCTTCTCACCTCCATTTTGTATATCTTTTCTTACCATACCTTTCCCTCTGACTGCAGAGTACCACAAGCTAGCGCCCCCCACCCTTTCCACCTTTGAAACTTTGATGAAGTTCCTGCCCTGAGCTCAGCCCAGCCCCACCACCACCAGATAGATCTCTACCCTCTCTATAACTCCAGTAGCTCTGAGTGGCCAAGCTTGTTCTTGCAAGGGAGATCTGAAAGTTCAGGAAAACCAGCTGCCTTTTAACTCCTGAAGTACAACCACAGTGATATGGGGAGACTGGCCTTCCTGGAAAAAGGAGAACAGACCTGATGCTCCTTGCAATTACACAAAATTTATGATCATATGTCTCCCCTGAAGTGTGATTTAACTCAGGTGAGAAAATGAGATATTTATTCATGCCCATGACTTCATTTCTCCATTTCACCTCAAACTAAATTTACTCCATGGGACAAGCCCCCCATCTTCTGAGTCTGCTTTTTGGCTCTACAGTAGATGAAAACTCAGATCCAGTCCTTCGATTCTTTTTGGTCATATTCAATTATCTTCGCAGAAGAGAAGAAATTTACAGGTGCTATTGAGGACAGGTCAGAGCTGAGAAGGCAACCTGGCTTCTGTAAGAAAAGATTTCTTCTGGTAAACAAAATGAATGGCTTTGTTTGTTTGTTTGCTTGTTTGTATTGATTCTAGCATTTGATGGGACTTACACCATGTATTGAGAATGATTTTTATTTCAAAAAGCTACAACTTATGCCACAGATTGAGAATGATTTTTATTTCAAAAAGCTACAACAACAAAATACAAAAGAGATAGTCAATATGAAGAAACCATCACAATAGCCAGTTCAACCCTGGGAGGGGACAGCAGAAGTAAAACTTCTGCAGGGAAAACAAAATATTTACTAGCATAAAAAAAAAAAAAAAAAGAGTGAACAAAGCAAAGGTAACAAAAAAGCAGTCTAAACTAAAGTCCCTCTACTCATCAGTGACTAGCAAAGGAATCCAGCTCTCCTACCATTGTTTCTTGCAACTGTGTGAGGTTCCAGTGAAAGTAGAATCCACCACCATGCAAATACATATAGAGAAAAATTCTCTGTCAATGAATCTACTGTCTAAAAGCACAGGGCCAGTGAAGGATTTTAATCTACATTTTGAAGACAAGAAACTGAAGCACCAAGCAACAACATGATTTGAGCAAGATGATGCACAGAAAATATCTACGGTCATAATGCAAGTCATTTGATGTTGCCTCAAAATACCATTTTGAGATAAAGTGGAAGTCTGAGAACCATGGAGCTATACCAATGGAGACTGTGAAAACAGCTACAAAGGTCCAGCCTACACCGCGTCTTCCTAAAACTGTTTTCAGCTAATGCAGATGTTAAGACCTCATTCTTTCTTAATGCCAAGACAGTGCAGGCTTATAGTGACACTTCCTTTCTCTGGAGAGGCTTTGAAATTACTGAGCCATCTGTCTGCTGCCATCTGTTGTTGCCTTGGAAATGAATTTGTCAGGTCAGTTGGAAACAGGTTTCAAATAAACCACTGCTCTGAAAGATAATGCACGGCTGTGGTTGGTGATGTCATCCTCCCATCGTGGTGCATCTGCCTCCCAGGAATTCCCAGCTGGCGCCTGCTTCTTCTGTCTGGAAAGCGGTCTTGTTCTCCAGCAGGACCACTGCTGCTGGCTCACATCTCTCCCTTGAATGACTGGTTGGCTCAAAGGCCCACTGTGCATCACACTCACGCGCAGTTCCCTGTGGTCTCTCTACCCTCCCTCCTGCCACAGCAGGACCTAGCCCTTTGGCCCACATTTGATGACATGCACAGTGATCATGCAATGTCTGCCTCTGCTGCGTTCTCCTCGTCCCCTCAGTGCTGGGGAGCTCTACTTATGGTGGTCCCATAGCAGGCTGAGAGAGGTGATAGCCCATGCAGTCCTTGTCTGCATTCACCAAGTTTTGTGATGGATTTCTGAGTTACTCCATAAATCAAGCAAGAAACTGTTAGTGCTCAAGGAAGAGGTCAGCCGTTCAGGCATAACACTGAAGAAAGACAGTGGAGACCAGAGGGAAACTAAAGAGAGTTATCCAGTTGATGAGAGGAAAATCATAATGTAAGCAGTGCACAAAGACTGGGCAGGTCCCTCCATTTCTTCATCAGAGGAGTGGCAGACACCACAGTACGAGGTTTATTCTGCAAACCCTCCATCACTACTGCTCTCAGTGTCTCCTCTCATGTTGTCTCTGTTCTCCGCAAGTCTGCAAGGCTCCTCCTTGGGATGTTGAAAAAAAAACTTGAATAGCACATGTTCCAGGCAAATGCCTTATCCATCAGTTGGGCACTGGGATCCCTGTATCTGCCAAAGAAAAGAAAGGCACGTGAAAGAGCAGGAGTGATGGGACCTGCCTTTCCCCCCACTGTGTACAGCCCTGCACTTAGAACTGGGCCACAGAGCCAGCTCTGCACATGAAAGCAACCTCAGGACAGGGCTTCAGCCCCCGTGGGGCAGTGGAGGCACTGACAGGTGCTTTACATCTCTGGCTAACAGTGTAAATAAACCTGAGTTTATTTAGATATCGTGGCACTCACAGAGAACTCAAAAATCTGCCTGGGGATATGCGTAGGCTGGAATACTTTCCCTCAAGGCTTTCTGCTGTCCCAAGGCACTGACAGGAGTACTCACACCACCTCAGGCACTATGTGTGCACAAGCTGGAGTCAAGCTCTCCACATCTTTGCTGGGTAAAACTACCTACACCACTCAAACTCACACGCTGGTGAGTGACAGGAGCAGTTCCTGTCCACTGTGGTGTGAGGAACATGTAATCATGTCTGAACCTTCCTTGAGGAAGATGCTCCTTTAATGTAGTGACAGGACCATTCGAAATATTTGTCTGTAAGCACTTTCTTTGCAAGTGTGAGCTGTCCCAGAGCTGCTGCATCTCTTCTCATATGGTGCTGAGGTTCACAGAAATGGTCAGAAGGTAAGGAAACATCCTGTATTGCCTCTGGGCACGGACCAGACCACGTGCAAACTCTGAATTTGAAGGTGGCTTTAGGTACAGTACTAAGCAAGTAGTCACCGAACTGTCACCTCCTGGAAAATGGAAAACTGCTTGTCCTTTCTTTTAAGTTGTATTACTTTACTCTTACCCAACAAAAGGCCAGTCCACTCGGGCTCAGCTACCATGGCTGTGAAGGAAGGGGAAGAGGAGCCATTATCAGCACCAGTACTCCTCCCATTCCTCCCTATCTTGCAGCAAGGAGACAGGAATCTTCCTTTAATTCCCTTTGCCTGGACACAAGATCTAAGCAGAAAAGGCAGAGGGGCTGACCCAGGTGGTGACATGTTACTGTTTTGCACAGAAATCAAGTCCTAGGCACAACCCTGCCTTGCTGCAAATGTCAAAGAGTCATCCGAGATGATGATAAAAAACTATTAACTGTATATTTCCTGCAAAGGGGAGCAGAGTGGAAGGGATGATTCCCAGTGAATAACGTAAGCAGAATGCTTTCTGGAGGGACACTACACCTGGCCTGCAGCCTGCTTCCCAAGTCCTTGAAGCTGACTCCCCACAAAGCTACACACACTGGCGATTCACACCTCCCTCCAGCCTTTGGTGCCAAGTCCCACTGGCCTCAGCAGCAGCTATAGGCAGAATCAGAACCAACCTGCACACAGCTTGGCCAGGTACTGGTGTGCACAGGTGCTAGTCATCCTGAGGTGGGATGGAGATCAGTTTTCAAACTTAACAACCTATTGTTTGAAACCTGAACGTGAGGTCAAAACTCATGACAGTTCCTTGTCCAGCATGGTCATCTCCTGTTCCGTGGAAGTAAGGGTCACCCAAGTGGATGCCCTGCCTGCAAGGTGGGAGGTCACAAGCAGATGTTTGCTATTTTACATTTAAAAAAGAAAGGACAAAGTCTACTGGGACAGATGAGGAGGCTCACAGCTGAAAACCAGAGCAGCAAAAATTGCCCGGGTGTCTTTTGGTTAAGACTGTGAGCATTTCCTTCTTGCTGCCTATACCCTCCGCTCCATGTGCCAGTACCTGCAGATCCTGCACCTGCATACCAGCTGTCTCCAGGAATTACAGAGGTTCTCGACTCCCTGTTGAAGAGGCACAGGCAATTGTACTCCCACACTGTGTGACTTCAGAGCTTTCAGGAAATAAATGTACTTTATTTCTGAAATTGGAGGTAGATGAAGTTGGAGAGGTCCCCGTAGGTAGAACAGCTTATGCTGCTGTTATCCATAAGATAGAGTGGGTATTTATAAAGCTAAATATGAAAGTGATCCAGTTGAAGCCATTTCATGATATGGATGAAGAGCTACATCGCTCAGCTGTGTACAGTGATGAAGCTTCTTGGGAATGAATGAAGCAGCAGCAACTGCCAACACACACAAGCAGCTCTCTGCCTCAAGCTTAATTACCCATCCTACCCTTTTAAGCAAAACAGTTTTCTTCCCCTACCCAACATGCCCAATCTGTTACTGAACCGTTCTTTATCTTCTGTGACTTGCCATGGCTCCCTAACACACAATTTAAATAGTAACTTCCATTCCTTAACTTCCCTAGAGTTGACAAACTAATTTTTAAATTCCTGTCTACACCACATGCCGACTTTTCTTGACGCTTTGCTGCTTCTATACGTGTTTAGTGCCCTGCTAAGTATCACTCAATGTCTTCCTTTTTACTAGGTCTGATCCTTTGTTTGTATTCTCCTCCTGAGATGCTTTCTATAACATTTTCTTTACAAGTCATTCAGTGTGGAAAATTTGTCTTCCAGAGAAAGACTTAAGAAGCTCAGGCACTTTAGCTTACACAAGAGAAGACAGAGATACTCAGTTGCACTTCTGGGCTATATGTACTTGGGGAGCAGACTGTCAGAGTTTGAGGTCTTGTTAACCCAAAGAAACTCCCCCAAACTCCCACCTCTCCAAGTTCCAAACCGCAAGCTCTCTTAGCTTTCCTCTCACCCCAAATCAATATGCTTGAACCCAAATGCAGAGAACAGAGCACAAACGTGACTGCTGTGATCTATCACTGGGGTGATGTCTCTGGCACACAGAATCTGTATGTCTCAAGGATTTTAAGACACAGCTGGTATTTCAGAGCTGCCTCCCTTCAGATGGAAGGTGAGGGATTCCTACAGGATTTTCCAAGTGCAGTTTTGAAGCCTGAGCTATAGATGTTAGAGGAAAAAAAAAGGATCACTCCCTTATGGTGGCCTGGTGAACGACACCTTTATGCTTGCCTTCCGACATATTCATTCTTCTGGCTATTGACACCCAACTACACAAAATGCAGCACCCATACATTCCAAGCTTTCTACTCTGTAGCAGACAATAAGCAAAAAAGTTGTTTAAATTGGGAGTCCCCCAAATTGAGTCCCTCACCCAAATGTGAATCAATGCTAGTAGGCAGCATCAATAAGGCCAGAGCAAGTATCCCAGCTGTCAAAGAGCTATCCATATGCAGTAACAAACATCAGGAGGAATTTCAACTGAGACATGCTCTGTGGTAGACGTTTATCCATCTGCAGTCACAAACTTCAGGAAAAATTTCAGCTGAGACATGCTTTGTGGTAGCTGTTTCTATTCCACAATTTGCAATGTCAATTGAAAGCTAGAGATGACAGCAATGTTGGGCTGCACAGCTCAGAGGTATAATTGGATTTGAAATGAGAATTGGTTTTGAGGTAAAAGGATATCACAGCCGCATGCCCTCATACACTTATCGTGCTCTCACCCTCTCCCCAGATCTCTTTATTGTTGCCTTTTATGGAGCTGTTGAATCAGAGCTCCATCTTCTTTTTTGTGCCTGGGCACTGATTGCTTTGATCATGTTGAAGTGTGGCATTGCACTAATGATTGCTAAACCCCACCTTTGATGTTGGTTGTGAATATGCTGCTTAGAGAGAGCTTAAATGCTTTTGTTTTCTGATTATTGTCTGTCATGTTTAGAAACAACAACAGCAAGACAGGGGGAAAAAGCGTGAATACTTAATGGAACGAAAAATTCAGCAGCTGCCTGGCTCCCAGCATCGTCTTTCAGGCGGTTTCTGCAGAGTAGAGGCAAGGCGGGTGCTCCGCTGCCTGCTGGATCACGGGGATGAGGCTCAGCCCAGTGCTGTGCGATGGAGAAGCTCTGCCCTGGTGAGGGCAAAGGCAAAGTTCAGCAATTCCAACGGGGCACTGGCTGGCGTGGAGGGAGCCAGCCACCCCCCCCGCACGGCTATGTATTGCCTGGCCATGGTCCAGCCCTTTCCAAACCATCTGTTTTGCTGTAGTCTGTCTTGGTGTTGTTAACACTATGCTTATCCCCACGGTATCCGACTGCTTTACAATATCAGAAAGTCCACACTGTGGCTAAATCCGTCACCAGTGAAAAATGTCATTGTTATAGGAGCCCTCGTTGCTTCTGTGCACTTAAATAGTCCTGATGGATGGAGCTCCAGAAAGTGCAGCACAGTCCTTGGGCCCTGCAGGACCAATGAAGTATGTGCTGTGCTATGAATAGCTTACGTGTTGCAGCTCTCTGGTCTGAGAGTTTCCTACTGCCTTCATCAGCTGAACAAGCTCAGCATCTCACCAAACCATTAAAGAAGCTGTTTTGGAAAGTAAGGGCCCATCTTTGTATTTGTGCCAAGGCCTTTCTCCATCATCTTGTTGCTGTAGATTTACTTATGTTGCAAGGGTCATTTGAATTGTCACGTCCCTGTAAGACAAGTTAAGTCTTTCAAGTTAAGTGAGACTCAGATTTTCTCTGCCACCATCCAGCTGTTTCTTGCCTTGCAGGACAGATGTTTATCATGGAATCCAATGCAGTCAGGATACAGCAGCCAGTCACCTCAGAGAAAGCAGAGAACCCCATCACAAGAAAATGCAGTGAGGCAGCAGTAACAACTGAGTGAGAGATCTAGGCTGCCTGACAGCTCTGTTACATGCTGTAGTAAATCCTTTCAATAATTTTAAATGTGCTTCGCCTCATTTGGTTATGTCATTTTCCTGGGTCCTGTCATATCGCACGCACCAACTTTCAGATTTGTCACCTCAAATAACTTCTTTCAAAGCCATCTTGAAGAAGGGCAATACTAGTGTTCCCATATGTCTATAAATATTTAATGCTAGAAAATTGTTAACTTTTTGCTGAAGATATCTTTAGAAAGACATTGCCAATGAATTTATTTTCCCTCTTTTATTTTAAGGACAGTACGTTAGCTTCAATAATGTATTTGTTGCATCAAATATCAGGAATGTTTTTGTCCTGTACTTTCCTTAGGATGACATGCAGCATGAACTTCATACCAGTGCACACATGCTACATATGTGATGTGCTCCTATCGGAGCAGCCTGAACCTTTCAGGTAGAACATTTCCGTAACATAATTATACCAGTAGTCAAAAAGTAAATATTTCAAAAATAAAAACACTGATTTCAGCCAGACTATATCTCACAGAATCACAGAATGTTGAGGTTGGAAGGGACATTTGGAAGTCACCTGGTCCAACCCTCCTGCCCAAGCAGGGACACCTGCAGCAGGCTGCCCAGGACCATCTCCAGGTGGCGTTTGAAGATCTCCAAGGAGGGAAACTGCACAATCTCTGTGGGCAACCTGTGCCAGTGCTTGGTCACCTGCACAGTACAGAAGTGCTTCCTGTGTTCAGAGGGAACCTCCTGTGTTTTAGCTTGTACCTATTGCCTCTTGTCCCATCACTGGGCACCACTGAAAAGAGCCTGGCTTCATCTTCTTTACAAGCTCCCTTTAGGTATTTATAGTCATTGATAAGATCCTCTTGAACTTTCTCTTCTCCAGGCTGAACGGTCCCAGTTCTCTCTACCTCTCCTCAGAGGAGAGGTGTTTCAGTCCTGTGACCATCTTGGTGGCCCTACATTGGACTCCCTCCAGTGTGCCCATGTCTCTCTTGTACTGGGGAGCCCAAACCTGGACACAGTAATCCAGACATGGCCTTGCCAATGCTGAAGAGAGGGGAAGGATCACCTCTCTTGACTTGCGGGCAACGTTTTGCCTTATGCAGACCAGGATGGCATTTGCCTTCTTTGCAGCAAGGGCACATTGCTGGCTCATGTTTAGCTTGGTGTCCACCAGGACCTCTCCAGGTCCTTTTCTGCAAAGCTGCTTGCCAGGTGCTTGCCCTCTAACAAATACTGTGCATGTGGTTACTCTTCCTCATGGAAGCAAGCCAGGAAGCACCCACAATAGAATCAGAGAATCACAGAATCATCTAGGCAGGAAGAGACCTCCAAGATCACCCAGTCCAACCTCTGACCTAACAAGTCCTCCACTAAACCATATCACTAAGCTCTACATCTAAACATCTTTTAAAGACCTCCAGGGATGTTGACTCAACCACTTCCCTGGGCAGCCTATGCCAATGCCTAACAACCCTTTCCATTAATAAGTTCTTCCTAATATCCAACCTAAACCTCCCCTGGCACAACTTTAGCCCATTCCCCCTCGTCCTGTCACCAGGCACGTGGGAGAATAGACCAACCCCCACCTCGCTACAGCCTCCTTTAATGTACCTGTAGAGTGCAATAAGGTCGCCCCTGAGCCTCCTCTTCTCCAGGCTAAACAACCCCAGCTCCCTCAGCTGCTCCTTGTAAGACTTGTTCTCCAGACCCTTCACCAGCTTCGTTCCCCTTCTCTGGACTCTCTTGAGCACCTCCATGTCCTTCTTGTAGCGAGGGGCCCAAAACTGAACACAGTACTCGAGGTGCGGCCTCACCAGAGCCGAGTACAGGGGGACAATCACTTCCCTAGCCTTGCTGGCCACGCTGCTTCTTATACAAGCCAGGATGCTGTTGGCCTTCTCGGCCACCTGAGCACATTGCTGGCTCATATTCAGCTGCCTATCAACCAGTACTCCCAGGTCCTTCTCTGCCAGGCAGCTTTTTAACCACTCATCTCCCAGCCTGTAGCGCTGCTTGGGGTTGTTGTGCCCCAGGTGCAGGACCCAGCACTTGGCCTTGTTGAACCTCGTACAGTTGACTGCAGCCCATCGGTCCAGGCTATCCAGATCCTCCTGCAGAGCCTTCCTACCCTCGAGCAGATCAACACACGCACCAAGGAATCCTGCAAACTCAGCTCCCAAGAAGGCATTTCATAATAGACATAACAGCAGCTGCCAGGCTGCCAGGCACGACCTCCTAATTCCACCAGGTCAGGGAAACCACCGTGTCTCAACATACAGATAAAGGCTCATGGCCTTTCTGCAGAGCAGCATGCTCATGCATATTAGTTAACATCTCAACAGGGCTTTTGAATCCACTGGTGAGCTACACCATGCACCTAGAAACCTCAGCTGACTGTCCAGCCTGTCTGGAACCTTTTCAGGTAAAAGAACACTTATGAACTTATAAGAATCCCCCAAGGCCAAACTATGTCATTCTGTCATTTTGGTTTTCTTGGTGCTGTCTGGAAGACTTCTGAATTCAGTCTCTTTGGGGAAAGCTGCAGGGAACTGTGCTTTCCAATGGTTCTTGCAAGACTTGGAGCTACTTATTCTGTGCAGATGCTTACAAGAACGTAAGGTTAACAGATCTCTGAGCCTGGCAGGATTGCTTCAGATTCTGCACCAGCAACTTTCAGTCCTGAGATTGGACAAAAGTTTTAAGTAAGGATACAGACTTCCTCTCCAGGTGTACTTCATTCAAGGAGCCCCCCTCAGAGACCCACTTGCTCCTCATCTCACTTCTCCCCAAGAGTTAGCACCCCCACTATGATCGCTGCTCTCATGGCCTACAGTCTTTCCCAGGAGACTGCAAATGTAATGCACCTCAGACCACAAATGGTACCCTGAGCTTGCTTAATACCAAGGGGAAAAGTAGTGGCTACATGGCAGAAAGGGGAATACCACGTTCTAGGAAGAGGTCAGAGCTGTTTAACATTGCTGATCACTCACCTGCAGGGACTGACACTTAGGCTCCCAGGTCCTTCTCTCTTTAAGGGACTGCTACTGCACCGTGCTGAACATGGAAACCACGGCTTTCCAGGGCAGTTGTGAGGACACAAACAGCATATTGATGCAAAAATGAACAAGTCAGACTCAGAGCGATGTTCCACCCTCAGCGTGCTGGTTGCCTCTCCCTCGTGTCCTTGCACAAGCAACCCACACTCCCCACTTCACTCTCAGGACACACAGGACAGTCTCCCTTCATTCACCTGTTAGGAAGTGTCCCTAACAACAAGGGGAGCTGCTTTGGAAATGAAGGGCTCCTCGAGGAGAAATAGGCCAAAAAGGAGAGCTGGAAGGAAGAATATGGCAAACTTTTGTGTGGTACAAGAAAATGCTGAAGACGGCTTTTGTGTCTGTATCTCTGAAAGCATTACCATGCACTCAGAGGACCTGGATCAAGCAGGAAAAGGAAGAGAGGATATGTGATGACTCTGGGGTTAGGCATTATGCAAGTACGTGGTAAGAAAACAATCATTTTATGCATGACTCTGGGAACAGAAAAGGGTTGACTGTAAAGGAGACTGGTCACAAACAACAGGTATGAAGGTATGGCCTCGAAGCAGGAAAGATTAGGGGTTCAAACAGGTGGGGCTGCTCACTTTTCTTGTGCTGCACCCAAATGTACCACACTCTGTAGAGCATCGTGCCCATCAACAAGGTCAAAAGCTGATGGTAGCTCTAGAAAAATTATCTTCTGCATGGGGAGGATTGGGATGTGAAAACTACATAAGGTAGCACAAATTTGTAAAAAATATATATATATATATGTATATGTATATATATATATATAACAAGATTTGTCAAGGGTCACAAAAAAATAAATAAATAGACAGTAGACCAAAGGAAGAAGAAAAGTGCCCTTGAACTCCAGAGGCAGTCTTCCCCAATGAAATTCATATTGCTCTTCCAGTCTTGTGCCAAAAGAAGCCATAACCACTCTAAGCAAGTGCAAAAACATGCAACAAATGAAAAAAGGTGGGCAGCAATTCAGGGAGAACTGTTTCCAGTAGAGCACTACTCGGCTGTGAAGGCTTCTGTGAAGAACTATGTGAAAAATCAGAAGTTGAGAAGCATTAAAATAAGAGACTCCAAGGCCATAAAGGGCAGAAGGGATTGATCAGCAACCTCGCATTGCCTCCATGAGAAATTTGGTCATAGCCAGCTCTCTCTGAGCTCACAGAGGCCCAGGATGGAGGACAATATGGCAGCATGGAAGCTGAATGGAGACTCATTAGAACTGGAAATGTAAGCTTTTTGATAGAGAGCAGCTATCAACCACTGAGATGGTCCAAGAAAGACCGTACTGGGTATATGCCTATTTAAGCAAAGATTCTGAACTTCAGGCAGGTGTGAATACAGGTAAATATTATGGCTTGCTTTGCCAGGAGTAAAATCAGGTGACCATTTTTGACCATTTAAACCAGAGAACATATACTTGCAATTCTTTTTCTTCCTCGAGGCTGTGATATAAATCTGGTATTCTGATGATAATTTTTCAGTTCAAGTTTTCCTTGATAACACTAGAGTTTTAGTAATGTTTAAGTTTCCCCCATGTTATATAAAAGAGGGCTCAGGCTGTTTATTTACATGCAGGGTGGAAGTAACAACTTAATTATGGCTGTATTTCCCAGTAGGACTCTCAGAAATAAGATCATTTTTAGTTTCTGTAACAGTCAGTCTTATACCGACATCCTTAATTACTCTTGGTACATGAAAAGACATTTTACAGGACCTAGAGTTTCTATTGAAACATTCCACCAGATCAGATTTTCAGCTTCTCTCATCATTTGTACGTTTCCTGCTTCCCCCACTGACATTCATTAGAATTGCTTAGTCTCGATAAATTGATATTTTCAGCTGGAGTAGCCAGGTCTGTTCAAAACCATTCATGTGTAGTTCTGACATCTAAAGTGAAAGAGCAGTAGGTAGACCCAGTCAATATTGCTGTCAAGAATTCACACTGTAGGGAAGCAAACGTCCAAGGAGGTGTTCTGGATCTGAAGAATTCTGTAGTTTTATGAAGTTATAGAGGAATGGATTGAGCAGTACAGGTATCAATATGCAAACTTCCTGTCCTTTCTTCTCCCACTTTGTTCTTTCCTCTGAGACCAAGAAAATTTACACTGTTGCCTTTGTTGTATCCTGGGACAGACTAGGCCATTTTTACAGGTGGTAGTGTTGCCCTTTGACTTGAACAGCTCTTTTTTCTCTGCATATTTCCTCGTGTATTTACTGCTAAATATGATTTCTCCAAGCCTTCATTTTGCTAGGCAAAACAACCTAAGCACTCCTCTTGGATGAGATGCTCCTTGTTCCTACAGCTTCCATCAAAACTTGTGCAAGAAGGACTCAGCTTTCCCAAACACTGGCAGTTTTACACAGCCTTCTGGAGGATGTCTCACCTGTTTCTTGTATGATGACTTCAGCACTCCTCCAGGCTGACGGGAAATTACTCCCTTGTTGGACAAAAATTGCAGCAGAAACTGTTGAGGGAAGTGACATAAAAAGTGGGAGAGTTGATAAGGTCTTCAGTGCTGTGGTCTTGTCTGCTCAGTCCTGCCTCCTGTGGGGTTTTAACCGACAGATTTTATATCAGGTGGCCTGACATCGGGCAAGCTTTTCTGCATTGCAGCATGATCAGAGGCCTAACACCCCTTCAGGCTACTCTTTTCCCCTCTTCTTCCATAAGTGTGCACTTGACTCCAAAGGTAATGGATGTCCCAGATATCCCCCAGTTCCTGGAAGAGAGAAAACTGTGCAAAACAGAGAAACTCAGAGAAAACTGAGTGCACTGGAACTAGAAACTGCCGGACATGCTGCTCATCTCAGCCCATGTTAGCTCAGTGCTGGGCAAAATCAATTCTGATGTCTGAAAAGCAGTATCACATTATCAGTACAAAGTCTGATGAAATTGTTTAAAAAGCGTCTTTGTGCTCTGCAGGAGGAATGATGTAATTGCACAGAGTGAGCTGCACGAAGTAATGAGCTTTCAGAGGAAGGCTCGTGTGCTGAGACAGACACCAGGCAAGGCAGCTTCAGCACCCTCTGCTCCTTCAGAAATGTCAGCAAGTCCAAACTGAGTTCAGTTCCAATCCATAAAATGGAAGTGACAGTAGAAATCAACTCTGCTGGGAGTTCAGGAGTACAGAAGCATCAAGGTCTCCTTTGATACTACAGAGAAGAGGAGGGAGGGGAAATCAAAGAACCTTTGATAAGTAGGACATCAAAATGATCCTCCTTCCCTGCCATTTGGAGTCATGAGGAGTCAGACTCTTGGCTATATTATGCACAAGGTTTGGGCCAAAATTTTCTAATAAATTCAAAACAGCAAAACCCTGATTTCTTAAAAAAAAAAAAAAATAAAAAAAGAAAGAAAAAAAGCACGAACAACCAACAACAGAAACAATCTTTTTTCTTTTTTTTTTTTTTTTTTTTTTACCAGAGGGGGGGGAAAAAAAAAGAAAACACAACACACTTGATATTGGATTAATTGTTCATTTTCACTCATGCAACAAGGCTGACACATTCTTAAATACCATTGCTGTTATCTGGTATTGTCACCTTCTGGTCTTAGAGATGGCCAAGGCTGAGGAATTGATTCCTTGGCAATAAATAAATAAATGAATAAATAAATAAAAACCCTAAGTTTGGTCTTTTCCTGCAAAAGTTCTAGACCATCTCAAGGTAAGTAGTCATCCAGCTGTCTTCCCACCATTGAAAAGTCCCAAGCCAGTATGCAGACTGGAAATTTAGTCTTCAGATTTTAAAGCAGACCGGTCCACTTGACCATATAATTTTTAACTGGACCTTCAGTTCCACTTTAAATTTATAAAATTATATATATATTTTGTAAACAGCTTCAGGAAAGAGTGGAAGTGTCGAAGTGCTGTTAAGAGCTCTAAGTTTTTGCTGTACTGCTGTTCCTAACAATGTCTGGCTAATCTGCCATCTTTCAACCCAACACCAGATGTTGCTCAGCCTATTTCAGCGGTAGCAGAGATGCAGCACATCTCTCATGCTGTGGTTTCTGTTGCTTGAAGCTAGTAAGCCATCCGTAAGTGCAACAATTACCTTGTCTTCGGCTGTCCTCCTTGACTGCTAGAAATATGTTAATACATCTCTAAAAATAATACTAAGTAACATGGTGTGCTGGTATAAAGCCATCCAGATGGTTTCAAATACAAATCAAAGATCACAAGAAGTAATAAAGACAGAATAAAGACAGAAACAATTCAGTGGTCCCCAACGCCCATAAACACATTTCTGAGAATGGTTTTTGCCACTTAATGTTAAGATCAGCCAAGGAAATGTGGTAGGACTGTTTTGATTAGTTTAAGTTATCCAAGCAAGCAATAATTGTTCCTATGCATTTATTCTGGGACAACATAAACCCAACATCTTCAAAATCTCCTAGTGCTCCTTCAAAGCTGCTTGCCAGTCTCCATAAAAATAAAATAAAAATAAAAATAAAAGAATAAAAAAGAAAAGAATAAAGGCCCTGTTACTTTTGAATCTGCTTTACCTGCTTTAAACTCATCAATGTTCAAAGTCTTTGAAGATGTCCCACTGCCCATGAGAATGTTTTCATTCCTCCCGATGCAAAAAGCTGCCACATCTACCTCCATAAAAGCCAAAATACAAGATTAAAATGGCAGACTCAAGAACTGAAAAAATGGGAAATCCTTATCTAAAACATGCCCGTGCTTGGGTAAGATAAATAAATAAATAAATACATCCTATATTCCACAGGGCAAATGAAGAAGTTTTAAAGTTTCAGACATCAAAACCAAAAGTGCTGAAATTTTGTTCTGAAATCCCTGTTTAGATATTCAAAGTGAAGTACCCATGCTGGAAAACACTGAAATGTGACCAATTTTGCAACAGTATTTGTCAAGCTCTTATTCTACACTCGGAGCTGTTGACACCATGCCTCAAGGAAGGCTCCATACCAGCTCAGGGATCAGGACCCAGGCCGGAGCCCTGTGGATGAGCAGGAGCACCAGAAGATCCATATCCCAAAGGAGGCCACAGCTGCCGCGAGTAGGCTCCAGAGAGGGGTTTACCAGCGGGGGACCATGACTGCCGTAAAACTAAACCAACACTGCCCTCGAGTGTTGGAAATCGAAATCACATCTGGGTTAATACGGTCCCGCCTCTCCATGCGCTCCACTCCAGATACCCGTTTTGGCTGGACCATGGCAACAACTGAAAGGTAAAAAATAAACAATGAAAATAAAATAAAATCAATAAAATAAAATAAAGTAAATAAAAATAAAATAATAAAATAAAAATAAAATAAAATAAAATAAAATAAAATAAAATAAAATAAAATAAAATAAAATAAAATAAAATAAAATAAAATAAAATAAAATAAAATAAAATAAAATAAAATAAATAAAAATATAAAATGAGACAAATTCAAAAGATGTAATGAGAAGGAAATGATGAAGGCCAAAGGTGTACTGAGATCATACTAATTTTGTTCTTTGCCAAAGCCTTCTCTTTCACAAGCCTTACCCTGATATCAGTAGGATCCCTTTCCTTCTCGGGCTGATGCTCTTGTCACTGTGCATACACACAGACTTCTGTCATAGGCTTTTACTTCCTTTAAAACCAAAACCCAAACTTGTCATTCTCCTCCTTGGAAGATATTCATGGGCTTCCTGATGGCTCTTGTGCCACAGTTTACACACCATATTGATTGTCCCTTACCTTGAGGTTTGTGGGGACCATCCGGACCAAACTTTACAATTATTGCTAAAACCTTTCTTTGTCTTCTCAATGGCATGAAGTGGGGGGGTGGCACAGCAGGTTTAAGAGAACTCATGGTACAAACCAAGAGTAGTACAGGAAATTAATTATCAACATGATATTACCAAGACAAGAAAACCAGTTGCTCTACATAGGAAAATAGTAAAAATAGAAAAAGCCCATGTAAAGGACTGTGTAAGATTTTTTCTGACATACCTCTTTAACACTCACCCCAAGGTGGTTACCTGCATGTCACTATAATGCTTGAGCATAGTCTGAGAAATCACTGGTTGTTAGCAAATTACAAGGAACAAATCATTATGAATTATTACAAGTTTACAAGTCATTTTTTTTAAATTAAATCTTTATTGCACTGTACAGCTCTTCATGCCTTTGGGTATCTGTATAGAGGGGATTTTGTTGGTTTGTCTCTGAGCCCACAGAGAAGGGCGAATGGCACCTTAGGCTGAGCATGAGAAGTGTGCAGCACAAAGCTACGAGGTCTTTTATACGTGCTCATGGCCATTTTTTATTCTTCCAACATATGGCAACTAAATATTTTTGCATTGAGAGAGAGCATTCATTGATAATGAATAACCTGTACTGTTCTTGATTCCCTTTTTTTTCCTTAAACCTTCATTGTAGTGTACAAGTATGCATGCGTCTGCATGTGCACACACATGCTTTCTTTCACATATTTCCTATAAAAAATTGTTTGAGAACTCTGCCAACTAAAAAACATTACTGTGACACCTGTGCCAAGGGCTTTTGCACATACTGTAAACTTATCTAAAAATTAAGAAGTAGGTCTTGACACATAAAGTATTTAAAGCACAGCTAGACACCAGCTCACCATGCTGGGGGGCAGAGGTTCTTCTCAGACCTTCTTCTACAAACTGGAGTCCAGGATCAGCCAGAGATGGGCTGAAAGTTTTTAAAGAGTTTTTTAACCTTGGAATCTTGTTGCTACATCACCAGTGGTAATAAATCTTTCTCCAGGGTGGATGTTGACCTGTCTGAAAAATGAAACAGAAGTCAGGCACAAGATTTGCTTAACTTCCTCCTCTATTCACTGACACAAATGGAATATGGGAGACACCAGGAAGCTTTGGGCTTTCTCCACTGAGGAGGAACTTCTCTTTACTCTTTGCTAGGAGTGAAACAGTTTCTCATGCAACTATCTTCTGACCATGTGCAGAGGTGAGAGCAAGGAAGGTCAAGAAATGGGAAAAGGCAGTCCAAACAAAGCTTTAAGTGGCAGCGCTATTAACTAGAAGGCCACGCAGGAGGGTGAAAATGAGCAAAACCCTGAGTCAACGTGAAGTGCCTCTAATCCCAAAACATAATTGAACTAGTGGTGACACAGGACTCTGTATTTTTGAATTTCTCTGCAGTTATTATCAGCGAAACTTCAGGGGGTGGAAGGCTGGCTGTATTATCCTCAACCATCTTGAGTATTGGCTTCTCAAAGGGTAGCTATCATCTGTTTTCTTTCGTTTTATAACAGAAGAACTGTTCACATTTTCCATCACATTTTCCAATTTGTATGATGGGTTAGCCTATATTCTTGTAGAAAGAAAACTAACCATTTTCACCTAGACAGGTGTTGTCTCAATTAGTATGTAGCATGTGCTTCATCTGAGTGAATTTTAAAAGATAACATGTTCTCTTTTAAAATTATTTTCTGTTGTTGTAGCTATGACTGCTTGCTTAACCACTGTCTTCATGCAAAAATAGCAAGTAAATAAATAGATGTTATTACTCTGTCTCTGTGTTAATCAGTAAATAGGCCTATTTTTCCTGTTAACATGCTGCAACACAAGGAGAACGTCACAATACCTAAATTCAGTTACCGCAGGTTACCAACTCTTCCATAGTCCCTGCTCTGTCACATTAATGTTCACTAGATGAGGCATAGTATCTCACAGGCAATTAAAAATATCATTTTCAGAGGAAAAACTATCATCCGGGGATGAAATGGCAGGTCAGGCAGACAACAGCAGCACTCTGTTTGTTCTCTTCAGAGCATTTTAAATTATATCTCCTCTGAAGAGCTTTTAGAACACAGTCATCAACATCCCATTTTTCTCTTCATTAAAGAGTGGGATTTTTCAAAAGAGCTCACTATTGGCCTAATTCTCCTCCTACTGATCCCAAGGGTAAAACACTCAGTGATTTCAGTGGCAGGAGGGTAAAGCAAGTGCCTGTGCTTCTAAAATCCCACTGGCTGCTATTCTCTCCAGGGACAGACTGCAAGCTCTGGGGATAAGAAGTCTCTGCTGATTAGCAATGAAACTGCAGGGGTGCAAGGATCTACTCACTGCTCCCCCAGGGATGGGATCCCTGGCCTAAGCCAGGCCTGGAGCATCTATAAACTGAACAGACATTTCAAGGAGCAAAGCATCTATGCTGTTCTGCCCTAGCTGTCTGTAGTTCCTTCTGCTGAGAACTTCCCACAAAGTGCAGGTCAGACTTTCCCAAGTTGTGACAGATTTAGAAGCACAAATTCCCCATGATTCTGTAGCTGAAACTCAATGCACATCTGAAGCACATTTGCAGGGCTAAGCTACCTAACTTTTCAAGGTGCTAGCGCTATTACATAGCAAAAGAAAATGTAAAATAATAGAGCGGCAGAAATTTTAGTAATGGACCATGTGCATCTCTGGAAATAAAATCTATTCTACTTTTCTGGCAGAAGCACAAACCTCACCTGGTGCTTTGATGATGCAGACCTACTTGTATCTCAGCTAACCAAGTCATGTTATAGTTAGCATGGAAATGCTGCACTGTTACCACTGATTTCACCACTTTTCCCTGATAATTCCCCTGAGGAACTTTTGACCTGAGAAACTGCTGACCTTGCTGTGTCAAGAAGAAGACTGAATAAAGTCTGTGATTTTCCTGCCCAGGATGGTTACTCCTCTGGCACAAGTCTGTCTTCTTCACCATCAGAAGCTAATATGTTAGCATTCGATGCACCCGTACTGACACTCAGAGAGCACTGTCGCTAGCTACCATGGTCTTCACCATGTAGATGTTTTAACCTGCTGAAGGACTGGAGGCTGCAGGACTATGGGGATCCCTGAAAGCACGTGAAAGATGACTAGGAGCCAAAAGTTCACCTGTGTGACATCCCTCAAACTGCAGGAGATTCTATATTTCATATCCATTAGGCTTCCTGCCCAAAATATATAGGAGTCCTCACACCTATTTTAAGAGAAGCCCCACCTGGCAATGAAGAGTCCCATGGCTACTCGAACACCTGAAGTCCTCTGGTCTCCAAAGTTCATCCTCTTCTTCAAGGTAAAAGCTGTCAAATAGTAACAAAAATAGTAAAAGTATATATATTATATATTTATAATACATATTTACTATATATAATACACATATTACAATATATATGTTATTATAATATATACATATATAATTTACTATATTTTTTATATATTTACTATTTATTATTATAGTAAAAATATATAAGCATGTATGTAATATGTCTATATGTAAATATATATATACAAATATATATACTATGTATTATTATAGTAAAAGTATGGATGAGGCATACAACACCTTTCTGGCCTCATTGCCAGAGTGATGGTCAGTCTGGCAGCTGGTATCATATTCCTGCCTGTAGTGCTGCTGTGCTGACCTCCTCGTTCTCTATAACTCTAAAACAGGTTCAAACTGTTTATCTTCCTGAGACTTCCCAAGACTTAATGATCTGGAATGAACCTAAGAGCTTTCAACAAATATGTCAAAACTATTTTTTTTCTCAACATCCCCCAGCTTTGCGTTTCTCAAGCAAGACATGGTCCTGACACGCTGTGAACCCAGGACCAGTCTGTGGCTGAAAATGAGATGTGAGATCCTGAATCTTTAACAGGGAGAATACAGGAACATCTGTCAGAGCCCAAAAATAAGGTTCACCAGCACTTTCCTGAAATAAGCAATAGAAATAAGTGCTTACAAAAACCATTTACAGACATGACAATGCTGGCTCCAGTGTGACAGCTGAACAATTACTTCAGTGATCTAGTAATGCAGGACTGAATCTTGAATTCACAATTCACACATACTTCACTGAATGTTAAGTGGAGAAGAAATATTGTCTTATCCTGGATCCTGAAGACAATCTGCAACTGAAACTTCCTTTGAGACAACTCAAATTTCAAAAGAGCAATCTAAGCCATTTCTTTGGAAGTGATGAACCAGCTCCCAAAATAGCGGGCTGTAAAAGCTCTCTATGATGTTTTAAAATCAAAATAATCCCAGGGTGTCGATAGCATCAGGAGACAGAAGATAGTTACACATTGGTTGAAATACGTGGAATTTCAAAAATTGTTCAATTCCATTGGAAAAAATGAGTAGTCTACAAAATGAAATTCAAAAAGGTAAATTCTGACTTGGAGAATTTCAACACTTCCCTCCAACTGAAATAAAAGTGTGATATCTCTCTATATGCCCGACATACATTTGAAAATCTAAGCCATAAATAATCAGACTCATGGCCTCACACCATGATGAGATCCCACAATATCCTGTAGCAAGGAGTACCACACGTCCCATCCTGCACAAGCCATTTTGTAGGAGGTCCAGTGGGCCTCTGGAAGGAGAAAGATAACAGCATATGCAACCTGAAATGTGATTAATTATTATATATTATATTACTATATTTTTTTTCATTTTTGTTATTTTTTCAGTCCTAAGAGTCTCAAATTCTCATCAGATAGAACGTTTTTTAATGCTATTGCCAAATGTGTATGTAAAGTGGAATAGAAGGTATAGGAAGAAGTAAACTGACAAGCAAGCCCTTCAGCAACATAAAATGAGTGGCTGATGAGTATGATATGAGTGAAAAGAGGCAGATTTCCAGGAAGGGAGAGAATTAGAGAATATAGATGATGACAAAGTTGTGAAGAACAGAGGCAAAGAAAAGCTTTACAGCTGAGAAAGATGACAAGGGGTTTGTGTTTGTGTCTTCTCTGTTTGGACGATGTCTTTGAAATGTTTCTGGTGCAGCAGACATTTGTCAGCTGCGCAGTCCCAATTTCCTTCCTCTTCATGGTCAGATTGCAGGGAGTGAGGGGACAGAGAGGGAAATGTGCTTGCAGTGCACTAAGAGGAAATGAGATACACACTGGCTGCCCAAGGAAACTGTGAAAAAAAAAATAGGAAGGCAACCAGTGAAGCCTGCAGGTCCGTGACAGTTGGTCATGTAACATACTCTCCCCACCGTTCTGGTCCACAACTGTTTGCACTGCTCAGTAGACATTACCACCAATCTCTCCTTTAGTTCCTTCCCAATGTATCAGAATGGTTATTCTCAAACATCTTCTCTCCGGTCAGGTTTCACCCCCTCCCCTCGCACTCACACCCCCCCCCCTTTTTTTTTTTTATTTTCTGAATTTCCTGAATTCATTTTTCTGAGCCTTCATCTCGGCAAGGAGACATTCAACAGAGCAAACAGTTTAGTTGGTGTAAATCACTGTGTCTTCTGATCTGCACCTCCCCAAGACCAGAATACCATGTAGAGTTCTGGATTCACTTCCATTATTCCATATTGCTAACATAATTTCTTCCTCATTAAATAAAGAAGCTTCAGATATTTCAGAACTGACAAAGAATTACATGGAGCTTAGCTGCGCCATTAAATCATCATGTTGATTCAAAAAGGCCATTAAAAGCCTACAATAAGATTAACTGAACTCTTTTAAGCTTTTGCAAAATAAACTGTTCATCTCCCCACAGCTCATTTCATCCAGAGATAAGCCTTGGAAAAACACATGTGTATGTGTCTGTGTGTGAAATCCCTGAAATCACAGTGTGCAAAAAGCCTCTGCATGAAGGAGCGAAAGGAGAAACACGCTTTTATATGAACAGGTGTTTATGAAGCCCTAACTGCAGAGCACGACTAGTGAAACCACCTAGCAAGGTTCAAAGAAATCAGAAGTGGGAGGAAATAAAAAAGCTCCACCTCTCACTTTTGTTTCTCGGTGGTGGTGCTCTGGGGAAGGGGCTGAGTCAACGCTGTCTTTAGGTGGCAGGATGCTTTGGCGGAGCACAAAGCAGAGCCTGACACACAGCAGGCCACCTGGAAACACACAAGCTCTGACAGGCTTCCCTTTTGTCACAGCGCTGTGCTGTTTTTATAAATAATGATCCTCCCGCAGCACACCAGATGATTAGCCCAACACACAGATAGCAGCCTGGCTTGTGTCAGACGAATGTTTCCACCCATCGCTCCCCTCACCTGGGAAGTGCCGTTTGTTTTTTTCAGACGGCGCCTGCAATTGACACAAACTGGCACTGGTGCTTTTGTTACTCCGGTTCTCACCCTCACCATTCATTATCTGGGCTTCGCCACAAGAAAAAGAGTGCAGCTCGCTGAGGTGCTGGGAGGGGGCTATGTAGGGAGAGATGGAGCTTTCCTAAACCTTCAAGGAAAGAAGAAGGGTAATGGGAGAGTGGACTTCAGAAATGTCTTTTGCAAAATATCCACAGATTTTTGACCAGGAGTTTATAGATAGGAACAATGGCAACAAAGCCAGAACTGCAGTGGAGAGTGTAATAAGCAGAGAAGTTAAATATTGATCGTGCCTTGTGTCAAGGAGAGAAACAAAGACTGAGCAGATAGAAATTGAGAGAAGAAGGGACATTTTCTACATTGCTAAAATCCTCCTGTAGATGCAGTGGGAGGCTCAGGAGCAGCTTCTCAGACAGAGCAGCGATATAGCTGGCTTTTCGGAACCAGGGGCACTGCTGGACTGGATTAGGCCATCCTCCCCATCCTCCCTGCTTTTCACTCTGGAGACATTTGCTGTCTTATTCTGGGCGGACAGAGGCCTTGAACAGGTCATGTCAGTGCTACATGGTAAGGCTGCTCTCTTGGCCTTCACATCTTGTTGTTGGACCTTCACCATTTCAGTCCATGCAGTCCAGCCTCACCATGGGCAGCGACAATCCATCTGCCAGATGGCTTCAGCAGCAGCAAGATGAGGTGGGTGAAAGGAAATAAAAAAAAAATAATAAAAAATAGCAAATTCTGCTTCCCAGAGACTGATGAATTTTGGCAAACTCTCCTTCCCAGAGGGGACTGCTGAACCTGTAACAAAGCTTTAGATCTATCAGCTTTTTAAGATATGTAACTCAAGCACTAAAGAGAGGGGCTGAAACTTATTGAGAGTGTGTTACAAGTCCCCTGGTCTCTCTCTGACTTCTCTCCACATCAAGATACTTTTTCCTGTGTGCCCAGCTGATATAAACTGACACAGCTCCACTCACTCCAGCAGTGCTGCTCCAGTACCAGCAGCAGATCGGGTCCACAGCCAGCACCACCAACATGCCCACAGGCCAAGGTTCAAACAGGGTTTTACCACATTGCTTCTCCAAACCTGCTCAGATGGCTGCAGGGGAGCAGGGCTGGTTTAGAGGAGCTGAGGACATGACCCCAGAAAAGTGGAATGTTTGTGTAGGTGTATATATACATGTATACATATATATATATATATATATAGGGGGGGAGAGAGATAGAGAATATATATATATATATATAATGATAATTTATATATATATAATGATAAAGAAGCTCTTTAAAGCACAGAGACCTGCTTGCAGAGAGTCTTTCCAGGCAGTTTACTGCCTCTGCTCAATCTGTATCCCTGCTGTGGATATAAGCAGGATATATGGATATATGGATAGACAGATAGGAAAATTTAAGAAATAATACATCTACTAAAATAAAATTTCACTGTATTTGAAGCTCATGAGAGCTGACTCGTGTGTGAACTAAAACTGATGTGGTCTTGAATCCCCTGTGAAAAACGTGGCATCACACAACAATTTTGTCTCATTTCTGGTGCTTGGACTGAGACAGGATTTCTGAGGATCCTTGGTGAATATCACCACTGATAAAGCAGAAGTGAAAGAGGCCCTCAAGTAGTGAAGCTATTACACTGTGTAACTCTACCTACTGTGTTCTTAACACAAGCAAGAAGTTCCTTCTTAGGGAATTTACCTCACTGGTTTTGACATATTCATAACATTTCAAATAAATAATCAATATTCCCAAGAATCTTATTGTGAGAGTGGATCTTAACTTTAGCAGGCCGAAAGTACTAAATTAGGGTAGGTTTCCAGCCTTTCTGCTTCAAGGTTTTAGTGCACACACTAGTCAGCTCTCATGAGAATATGTGGATATAAGCATATCTGTGGTTGCTCCTCTGACTACTGTGGCTCTCCGTACTGGCAGCAGGATCTCAGTTGCCTTACTGGTAGGTCCTTGTCGTAGAGCTTCTTTCTGAGCTGTTCACTACTAATCAACATATCAGCTGATGGACTAGCTGTTGGCTGCATCCTCAGTACTGTGAAAATACCTGTATGTGGGGCTCTTTCTCCAGGGAGAGCAGTTAGTTATTTTAACTTCAGTACCTGGAAAAGTTTTAGAGAAGTTTATCCCTATTGAAAGGCACTTAAAGAACAAAGCTATTACCAGACATAGTCAACAAGAGTTCATCAAGGGAAAGTCCTGCCTTAGGAATTTGATCTTCTACGATGAGGTCATCCACTTAGTGGATGAAGGGAAGGGGGTGGATGTAATCTTTCTCAATTTTAGTAAGGCCTTTGATACTGTCTGTCACATCATCCCTCTGAACAAATTGTTCTACTGTGAGATGAACAGGTACACATTATGCCGTGTAGCGAACTGGTTGAACAGTAACTACTGGTGTTCCCCAGGACATAATTCTAGGGGCAGTTCTGTTCAACATTTTTATCAGTGATCTGGATGCAGGAGTTGAATGCATCCTTAACAAGTTCCCTGCAATACTAAACTGGGAGATGCTGTTGACTCTCTGGAAGAATGATAGGCTTTGCCAAAGGATCTAGATACCTTGGAGAACTGGACAATCATCAACAGCCAGGTGCTGCACATGGGACAGAGTAATGCCAGACATGGGTACAGATGGAGATGAGTGTCTGGAGGGCAGCTCAGCAGAAAGAGACCAGCAGAAAGGTGACAGCGTGCCCAGCATAAGCCAGCAGCATGCCCTGGCAGCAAAGAGGGCAAACTGCTTTGTACAGTGCATTAAACACAGCATACCCAGATGGTCAAAAGAAGTGATTCTCCTGCTTTAATTAGTGTTTGTGCAGCCTCACCTTGAATACCATGTACAGTTCTGGGCTCCACAATATAAAATCAATGTTAAGTTACTTGAATGTGTCCAGAGGTTGGCAACAAAGCTGGTAAAAGGGCTGGAAGGCATGTACTGTGAGGAGAGGCAGAGGACACTTGGGCTGTCCAGTCTGGAGAAAAGGCTAAGAAGCTTTCTCTACAACTTGCTGAGGAGGAGAAATGGAGAAGGTGCTGATCTCTTCTCCCTGGTATTCAGTGATGGGATGCAAGGGAAAGGCACAAAGCTGATCCAGCAGAGGTTCAGACTGGATATTAGGAAAAATTTCTTTACCATAAGGGTAATCAAACCCTGTAAAGAACTTCCTAGCAAGGTGGCTGATGCCCCAAGCCTGTCAGTGTTCAAGAGGCATTTGGATAATGCTGTGCTTTTTATGTACAATGATATGCTTTAACCTTTGGTTAGCCCTGACATGGTCAGGCAGTTGGACCTGATCTCTGTAAATCTCTTCTAACTGAACTACTTTTCTATTCTATTCTATTCTATTCTATTCTATTCTATTCTATTCTATTCTATTCTATTCTATTCTATTCTATTCTATTCTATTCTATTCTATTCTATTCTATTCTATTCTATTCTATTCTATTCTATTCTATTCTATTCTATTCTATTCTATTCTATTCTATTCTATTCTATTCTATTCTATTCTATTCTATTCTATTCTATTCTATTCTATTCTATTCTATTCTATTCTATTCTAAATCCAGCTCTGGGACCATGCCTTTCCACACAGAGATTACATTTCCCAGTGAGTTGCCTACATCATGTGGTAATATTCCTCCTTGAAGGTAACTGACTTTGGTTCAGACTCTTCGTGGGGGTAGAAAGAAAGCTTTTTACAAAGTCCATTTTGCTTTCTAGTCACACTAGTAATGGCTGGATATTGCTATTCTCTTTGGAGCTGTTCTTCAAGTCAAATGCCTCAGGAGTTTTCTAAGATGCTTTTGACATTCTTTGTAGTCTTTAAAAAAAAAAAAAAAAAGCCTTTTCAAAAATCTACTGTCAGTCCCTATATGGGCTGTTTCATTTTTACCAAACCTTATTGTCTCTGCAGTTAATCTGACAGTTCACCTTCTGCCCCAGCATGTCTCAAAGAAAGGAAGTATAAAATCAAAAACCCTTGGTGACTAAAGAGTGCAATGTCTTCTGCAGTTCCCCTGTCAGAGGAAAGGACAGTTGTCCAATACTGTTCTCAATTCAGTGTCACTGACAGCACGTTTCTTGAGGGTACTGCTTCCAGACACAGTCATTTTTTGTTTGATCAACATCATCTACAAGCAATCCTGGTAATGCCAGCACTAGTTACAGAGAAACAAGTCATGGCTCAGACACATGACTCAGGAAACGCCAGCTCCAGCTAAGTTTGCTTGTATGTGACATGAAGGGAGAGGAAGATCTCCAGGGCAGGTTGAACAGGATCTGACTACCAGTCAGCTCTTAAGCAGTTGTTTTCTCTCTTCTGACTGGGATGAGATGCCCAGGAGTGGATATACTCCACCACTGCTCTAGCACAGTGAGTACCAAACACTATAAAACAAAGCAGATTCCTCGTTAACATTCAGACACATTTTCTCTCCTCAGAAAAAAATTCCAAACACTATCAGAAAGAAGTCCTCAAGTTGGACACAAGTTCCCATAATGAAAACCTTGTATGACACCAGGAACCCTGAATGTCCTGCAGATCCTTCAAAATGTCTCTAAAGGTTATTTGGTACTGTTATAGATGTAGTGAACTATACATCTGGGGTGATGAAAGACCATGGGAATATGAAGACAGAATACTTTGAAATACATAACATCATCTGTCAGTTTTTTAAAGGATGAAGTTTTTATTTTTCTAAGGTATTTTTAATGTTTCCAAGACATTCTATGCAGAGCATTCATTCTTCTTTGTATAGATAAATTCATACCCATAAAAACATATTTCTATGTCATTAATTTCTGTGCAGCAGTCACAGACAGCAAAATTCAAAATGTTTGGATGAAGAGCAACATAAAGATGTCATTACTAGTACTAAGCATTGCCAATAGAGATAAATTCTATGTAATTTTATCAGATAGGTGGTAGTTATATAATTTACATCTGTAGTTGTTCCAGCTAATGACTGTGACAGAGTAGGGGGCGCACAGGGACATTAAACACCATGTTTTAAGACTTAAACCAATCTTACCATAATCAGTTAGGATGAATCCTGTGCTAGGCAGATAATCCACGACTGTCACAGTGCAATGGCCCTGTGCTGTTCTTAGCAATTTACAGCAGTGACAGCTGTCACGGTGAAAATCCGAGGCAAGTTGGACTGTCTGATGAGAGTAAGCACAGAAATTCCTACTAACAGTGTACTGCAGCTGTCTCATACGACTGTTCTTTGGGGTTCAGCACAAAGCACTGAGAAAGCAGCTGTCTGCCATCCCTGTAACTGCAGTTACTGAGATCACTGCATGTGCAAATGGCAGAATGTCACTCTCCTCCCAGTCCTGCAGCTGCACCATGATGCCTTCAGTCTATTCACAGGAAGAAACATCAGACCCAAAGGTAAGCTGTGGGTATGAGAGGTATGTCATGCTGTCCATAAACATGAGAGGAATAGACTTGTTGCATCTTCATTCACGGCAATTGTATTAGCATGTCTCACTCTATTAAAAATGCTACCAAATGTTCCTTTAGCAAAGGCCGTTTATTATACGAAATAATTAAGAGGCTGTCCTCTAAAGCTAAAGGATATGTAGGGAAGGGATGGCAAATAATTCTCGTGTCTTCTGCCGTCATGAATTGCATCACCAATATGATTTTTGGTCTCCCCATGTGGCTTGGGATAAGCCAACTACTGTAGTGTTGATAGGGGGAAATAAGGTGACAGCTGTGTGGGGAATACTTAGCGTGTTCAGTGTGAGCCTCTACAATGTCTGACAAGCCCTGGGAAGTGGACGCAATGCCAAGCAGAAAGACAGGTTTGTGGGCCTCCAGCTCCATCGTTCCATTTGAAAGTTCTTAATTAAGACGAAATCTTACTAAATGTGTTTCACCCAAGAAAGCTGGCACCTGTTTTGTCTTGAACAAAGCCTTTTAGTTGTTGAGTAGCAGGTAGAGGTAGTTGCTCAAAAGTTCCTTAACGGGCCTGAATTCAAGAATTACTACTTTCTACAGGTATTTAATTAATTGTAGGAACATTATGTTGGTCGTCATCTGAAAACATTTTATATAGAAGAAATTGGATGAGCTGGCAAACACACATTGTATTACTGGGGAAGGTTTGACTACAACTGACAATTCGGTGCCCTTAACTGAGCTATTTAAACTAATATAACTTGTGTCATGGGTGTATGTGGAGTCCATAACCATGCACAAAACAAGACAAGGTCCTCCCTAACTTATGAACCAGTGAAGATCAGCCAGTTGGCAGGGAGAATCTCTGACTACTAGATGATGTTCATTGGGTCTTTCGACAGCCTGCAATATAAACAAAGGGCATAATAGGCTATAAAATTGTGGAGTTGAGTGTGAAATAACTAAAATCGTCTAACAAAATAATGTTAGTGTCAAGAGCAAAAGTCATAGACCTTATAGATCATTCAGCCACACTGCTGTGTTCTATAGAACCCACACAACTCAACAATATTTCTTGTGCTTATCTGAGTGCAAAAGCAGTATGAACTGCAATATATATTTCAGCTTAAAGCACTATCTTGATAGAAATTGCTTTTTAGAAATATGTGAAAGAGTTTAATTTTTATTTTCCAGAACCAACATCCAGTTGGAAACATATGCTGTTTGCTTAATATATGGGGCTTCTGCTGCATACATTTTGACTGGAAAGTTGTTGTTTATGTAGGAGCTGTTTCATGGTTAGTCTGCAGGCAGCTACCTCCCAGTCAAGTCCAATATGCTCAATGAAGTTCTAGGACTTTTCTTTTCTATAATTTTCCATAGAAATAAGGCAAGTTGCCACAATCACTTAGCTTCTCTTCAACAGTGAATTTGACTTGAAATCAGAGTCTTCCTTTTCAAGAAATGCTGTTTATGACTCAAGCGTAATGTGCCCTCGCTCTCTGCAGGTCTGATCTACCTATTCTTAAAATATGCAATCAGCCCTTTGAGGCAAACCACTTATATCACCATGAAAGCCTATTATTGCTGTGAAAATAAAGATGTACCTGTTGTGACTGTTGATTGAAATACCAAGATTTCATTTTTGTCCTTTATTAACATCTATTATTTAGTTCAAGTTAGAGTTTTCTCTTTCAGTGCAAAAATTGTGCTGTTGATCAGACTCATTTGATCAGACTTACAATTAATGTTTGAAAATTACAAATGTGCAGTCTTTTACAGGTGTGAATGTTTGCACACCAACCACAAATGGCTGTACAGGAGCATTGCTCACCATGATCTGGGGGGATCCACAGAGCCTTAGGCAGCACTCACCTAATGCTTCTCCAGGCATCCTCATGCACTGAAGTTCTCATGAAAATTATTTGGATAGGCAGACAGTGAGGTGGATTGAAAACAGACTGAACAGCCAGGCTCAGATGGAGGTGATCAGAGTGGTGCAGAGTGCAGCTGAAGGCCAGTAGGAAGCCAAGTGCTCCAGGAGCTAATGCTGGGTCCAGTACTGTTCAACATCTTCATTAATAGATGATGAGGTAGATTCAGCAAGTCTGCAAATGACAAAAAACTGGGAGGAGTGGCTCATATACCAGAGGGTCATGCTGCCATCCAGAGCTGAAATGGCTCAAAAAGCTGGAGAAACGGGCTCACAGGAACCTCATGAAGCTCAACAAGGAGCAGTGCAAAATCTTGAAGCTGGGAAGGAACAACCCCAAGCACCAGTATAGTCTGGGGGCCACCCAGCTGGTAAGTAGCTTTTCAGAAAAGGACCTTGGGGTCCTGCTGGGCACCAAGTTCACTGTAAGTCAGCAACGTGTCCTTGTTGCAATGCATCCTGGGCTGCAATAGGCAAAGTAGCCTGCAGGTTGGGGCTGGGGGTGGGGGTTTGCGAGGGTGGGTTGGCAAGCCTTGGCGAGGCCATGAAGTACCTGCAGTACTGCGAGTACTGTGTCCAGTTCTGGGCTCTCCAGTACAAGACATAGATCTATTGAGAAAGTCCTGTGAAGGTCCATGAAGCTGATGAAGGGACAGAAGCATCTCTTCAATGAGGAAAGGTTGAGAGAGCTGGGACTGTGCAGGCTGGAGAAGAGAAGGCTTGGGGGGGAGGGGGAGGGCGTCCTACCAATGACTGTAAATACCTGAAGGGATGCAAAGGGAATGGAGCTAAGCTCTTTTCAGTGGTGTTTAGTGACAGGACAAGAGGCAACGTGCATAAGCTGAAAAGCAGTAGGTTCCCTCTGAACATCAGGAGACCCTTTTTTACTGTGAGGTTGACTCACTATCTGCATAGGTTGCCCAGAGATGATGTGGATTCTCCATGCTTGGAGATCTTCAAAAGCTGTCTGGACATGGTCCTGGGAAACTGAACATAGATGACCCTGGCTGAACAGAGGGGATGGACCAGATGGCTTCCAGAGTTCCCTTCCAGCCTTAACCATCCTGATATTTTGTGATTCTGTGATGATTTTGTGATTTGCTCTGCTTTAGAAGTGCAGTCTCAGTTTCTGTGCTTTCCAGGGCTGCTGAGAGCTTGCTACGACTGAATGGAAACCAATGAGAAATTAGGGAGAAAAGTCCCTGACCTCCCTCTTCCACCTGCTTTGCACTGAAACATGAACTTTCTGTTAGTTGAAACAAATTGCCGGTGGCTCTTACAAAGCTCCCCACTGTTTTCTTGCTTGGATATAACACACACAATCCAGGTGAAAGGCTGGTGAAAGTTTAACATGATCACATGTTAAATTCTTAAAAAGAAGATCACAGAAATGTTGGCAGAAAAAACTTTTTTTCTGAAACGTATTTATTCTTTTTTTTTTTTTATCCTCCTCTCTTTCCCAGCTGCTGCCTCTCTTCGCAGCCTTCAGATACTGCTTTGTCTTTGGAGACCAGCTGGATGGATTCCCCTTTCAACAAACTGATCCCTAGCTGTATTAGACAAAACTGAAATCTCACAGCAAATATTTCAGAAGCATTCTTTCTTCCTCTGTTATTCTTTGAACAATCCATGTTTATGACTGGCTGTAGTAATTACAATCTGAATTCAGAAATATCTATAGTATTTGCTAATCTTTACATGCATGGACAATCTTACATGCTGTTTGCGTAGTACAAGTTGAGTACACTTATGTACATTTCTGAAGTGCAACCTCCACACAAGGGATTAATGCAGCCTAACTCTATTTATAGTTGAAACTGTCTTTCTTACCTTTCTGTGCACCTGAAAAGCAGAACTTGAAATGCATATACATGACACTATCCAGACAGAAAGGGAAACAACAAAAAGATGGATGACATTCAGTGTCATTGCCAAATAATCCATAAACATTTTCTCCACAAAAGACGGGGCAGAAAAAACTAGCAATTTGGACAAATCTGATATAAAAATCACACACACACACACAAAAAAAATCCCCCTTCATCAACATGTGCTTAGAAATGACATTATATGTATATCAAAAAGGGAAAAAGATATGCAGTGTATCAAATCTTCCTCTTCTAAACGCTAGCGGCACTTTTACCATCCACTTGAAAAACACAGTTGTAGCACTGGTTGCTGGGCTTTTCTCTGATTCTGAAGGCTTGTTGTGGTTTCCACAGTTTCCATTTTCTGTGATTCTGCATTTTTGTCAAAGATCTCTTAGAGTCATGAAAACCTCTAAGTGTTACACTGCTCCTTTTCAGATGTAGAAAGGCCTAGATACAGTAGACTTGATTCTTAACTCACTTCCACAGCATTTAAATAGGAGTAATTGCACTGACGTCCTTGGATTTCCTCTTGATTTGCACAGCTGTGAATGTGAGAAGGACCAGGTCCTGCTTTTTAATTACTATTTCAATTATCCATCCAATTTGCTTATGCAACCAGTCATTTGAGATTGTCCTGGGGAGGCTTGGAGATGAAAGTCACAATGAAGATCAAAGGCAGAGGCATGCACTTATCATGAAGCGGTGTCTTCAGATTGTAGTCTGCCAGCATTTAGACTGCCATCTCCTGGACCTCCCTGATCCAGCATCCTCTCCAGGAACCTTGCTGGAAAAGATGAGAAACATTGAAAAAAGATGAGAAACATTGTAGATGCTGATGAGAAACAGCATCTACGTGTCCTTCTGAGAAACCAAACTCTGCCTTCTTCACTGCTTGTCCACAAACACATCCCCTGCACAGAATCTCTGCACTGTCCCTGGGCCCAGATGTACCCAGATGTATTGGTGGTGGGTACGCATGTACTGCCTCTCTCTGTGACATGAAAGATGGCCTCAACATCCATGTTGCTTGAAGCGCTGTCTGCACGGGGAGTTTGGACAACCTGTCAGTTGCAGCAGGTACACTGCATCTGCAGGAAAGCAGATACAGAGCAGAGAGACAATGACTAAGAGAGGACAAAATCTAATCTTTGACTTGTGTTTTCATTAAAGCTGAGAAAAAGTGCCTGGAAGTTAGGTTACACTGTCAAGTCTGAAGGCTGGCCTTTGTCATTCTGCATGTTTGTCCTTCAAGAACAAGGAAGAGAGGCTGGCACTAGGATAGTACAATCTGCTGTTGGGAGTTGCATTTAAATGTTGATCCAGATGATCTGTTCCCACGGAGGCTCTTCAAGACTGGGGTTTCCAAAATATCTCAGGTGCTGAAGGAAATCTAAGCCTGGAAGATCCACCTAGAGGTAATTTATTTCCTGGGCAATATTGATTGAATTTTAACCAAGTATTTACCTAACCCTCTTTTAGAAACTTCCACAGAAGTGGTCCAGCATTCTTCTTTTTTTCCTTTTTCTTTTTTTTTTTTTTCAAAACTAAGAATGCCAAATCCTTTGTGGCTCATATTTCCTATATAACTTACTTCCCTGGTTTCTCTTCTGTGATCTCTACACAATTCTTCATCTTTTGTGATGTGCAGAGGCCTTGAAGTTATAACCAGTTGAAGTTGTGCCAAAGCTGAAGAGAAAGGACAATGCTACCTCTGCTGGTTTGCACATAACACTCACTCTTCTTGTATTGCTGCCAAGGGAGCTAGGTACTTCTACAAGAATGCTTTCCTGTCATATTGTCCTGATTGCATGGCAGCTCTGGAAGCCTTCTCTGCAGTTGTGCCCCAAACGTATTTGTTCTTCATTCTATACATGTGCAAACAATCCTTCCTTTGTGAAGGACTGTTGCTGTTACGAATGTAGGAGCAAAGTATTGAAACACACCCCATGAAATCGGTGCTGACTCAGATACAGGAAACATGTCACTGCCATGCACTTTGTTTCTGACTTGAAAGCAGACACTTCTCCTTCCACCACCACCTCCCCCGGTTCTAACCTTCAAAGAGTATCTCAATGTGAGGCAAATGTCCTCAAGCCAAGGGGGTGTTGACTTCACTGTTTCCCAATTTATCTTTCTTTGGACTCTCCAAGACAAATGGAGGCAAAGAGCACATTCTTTTTGAGGGCTTGGAAGAACCACACATTCAAAATTCTGACAAATCTTGAGATGATTAACAAGCACATGACAAATTAGTTGCCAGATGACACATCCATGGCATTCAGGTTCTCCACCATGCTCTGCAGGGTAAATAGATCTGAACAACTAACACAGAGTAACACCTTCCCTGTAGTCTGTTTCCTAGAAATCAATGCAGCCAACAGCTGAATCAGGTGCTGCTTAGCATGTCTAGAGGTGACATGATCTATACAACAATAAGAACTCCTAAAGCAAGGTCAGAGCTGTTATAGCATTGAAATGACCACATTGCTGTAATGTTATTATAGTAACTTATTTGGTTACCTGTCAGAAGTACCTTACTCTTTCCTGCTTGCTTCCAAAACAGTAATTGAGTTCATATTATCAGTTTTCAGGAATGGTGGAAAATCTGACTCTGAGCTTGCATGTCAATTCTTTGACATTTAATCCCAAATTCTGAAATAGAAAAGGTGAAGCACATACTCTCTTCCATTATTTATTTAGGCCAACTGGAAACCTGAGTATTTGAGCTGAGGTTTATAAAAAGGAATGATATAAGGGACAAAGTCCAGCATCTGTAATGTGAATCCTCACTGTACAACAGACATCCACTATGCCTTTTTTTTGTGAGCTTTAAGGGGATGCTGTTGAGAAGTGGTTTAACCTAAATCTGAAGAAAGCACTCTCCGAAGACGTCTCCATGCAGAAGTTGATGGTCAGAAACATACAGTTACAACACTTTGGTGACTTACACAAACTTGAATCACTATGACCTGTCCTAAACAAGAGATAGTTAATCTCATTTTCAAAGTTTGTAAGGCTAAGCTGTACTTCGTATGCACAAAGAACAACTATGGGAGAAAACAGAGGGCAGAGCCTGCAACAAACTATTTTCCTCCTACAGACAAACCAAGCTCTTTGTCTGGAATGACAGAGACTTTATGTAGAATTATTGTGCTGTAGTGGTTCATTCTAAGATTTATTCAGCAATTCTTATAGAGGTATCGAACAACCTGAAAGGAGTTGTACAGACTTATTGCCTTGGAGAATAATGACAATGCAAGTTTAATATTAATATTTATACCAAATGTAAGTTCAATTAAAATAGTGCAATGACTATCTTGTGTAGTTTTATAAAGAAATAATTGCACACAAAATGCATAGAAAACAAAAGTCTTCGTACCATTAAAGTTTTCAGAATGTCATTTTGACACTTACTGTCTTTCACAAAATGAATGGAAGGATGGCCACCCCCTTCAGACAGTGGAACAGAAAGATCCTACAAAGTACATAAAATCATATGAGTCTGCTGCAAAGAGAAAGAGAAAAAATTGTTCCTCATATCCATGGTGGATAGAATAAAAAGTCACTGTGTGACATTGCAGAAGAAAAATGTATACTAGGCAACTAGGAAAAAAAATTATTAGGGAATGATGTAGGGTCTTTAAGAAGAGGTTATACATAAATTTATATCCTCAGTTTAGCCAGCACTAATTTAATTAAATTTGATCCTGACCTGTTGCATGGCATGATCTAGCCAACTGCTCAATGTCCATCCAGTCTTCTAGTTCTATTTTATGAGGGAGTATTTGGCTTTGGTTCAGTCCCAAGGAACTTTTGAGCTTCTTGACAATTGTTTCTGTGTTCACTGCTCATCCTCAGCTCTCTCCAGGGTATAATGTTATGACAAGTGGTGGTGGTGTGAGGAAACAAAAAGCACCACCTTGTTTCTTACACTGTCTCATGACATAAAGCATAAACCTGCTTGAGCTGTGTGGCACTGTGTTCCTGTGGTGCTTGCTATGCTGCACTGCTCTTCCCAGTAGCTACAATTCTGCCTCAGCAGCATTTCCAGGAGGTTGGCAAGAAGGAGGACAAACAGCATTTTACAACAGGGAGCACTGCAGCGAGACAGCAGTGCCTAGGGAGGTGTCTGGATGACGCTGGAGCCCAATTTTTCACTGCTAGCTGGTAGTGGCAGAGGTCCACAATGGCCTTTCACATGCACAAGAAAAACCAAGCACCATGAGGAGCTGTTGGTGCAGAAGCTGTGTGTCAGATAGGTGCTGCACTGTGGTGAGAAAAGAACAGCTGGTAGCATAGAGTCAGAGGCAAAACAAACAAAAAAGCAAATAACCTTAAATAGAAAATTCTTGGGAGTGGCAAATAGTGTGGGGGAGAAGGGGACATTAAGAAACTGCAGTTGATCTTTTGAACTCTCAGGAAGAAGTTGGCTGGACAGGCTGAAGGCAAATTTGGTGATAGCTGCACTGAAGAAAAGTGGCACATTGTGAGTCATTCAGTTCATACAGAGACAGGAGCACCAGTTAGGAGGCTGTGGTGGTTTTACACTGCTCAGAAGCTGAACTCCATCACAATTACTCTTTCACTTCCCCTCCTCAAAGGACAAGGAGGAGCAAATACAATGGAAAAGGCTCAGGGGTTGAGATAAGGACAGGGAGATCACTCACCAATTATTTTCACAGGCAAAACAGACTCAGAATAGGGAGATTAATGTAATTTTTTGCCTATCACTAGCAGACTAGCACAGTGAGAAACTAAAAGCAAACTAAAAACTGCTCCAGCACGGGTCCCCCACGGGTGGGCGGCAGCTCCCCCCAGACCCCCTGCTCCTGCAGGGCTCCCCTCCACGGGCTGCAGCTCCGGCCCGGGGCCTGCTCCTGCGGGGGCTCTCCATGGGCCGCAGCCTCCTCCAGGCCACATCCACCTGCTCCACCGGGGGCTCCTCCACGGGGGGGCTGCAGCGTGGACATCTGCCCCATGTGGGACCCATGGGCTGCAGGGGGACAGCCTGCTCCACCAGGGGCCTCTCCCTGCACAGGCCGCAGGGGAACTGCTGCTGCCTGCCTGGAGCACCTCCTGCCCTCCTGCTGCACTCACCTGGGGGGCTGCAGGGCTGCTGCTCACTCCTCTCTCTCCCAGCTGCTGTTGTGCAGCAGCGTTTTCCCTTCCTTCAGTCTGCTCTCCCAAAGGCCCAACTAACTGTGCTCACTGGCTTGGCTCTGGCCAGCGGTAGAGGAGAGGAGAGGAAGGGAGAGGGAGGGGAGAGGGAGAGGAGAGGGACAGGGACAGGGACAGGGACAGGGACAGGGACAGGGACAGGGACAGGGACAGGGACAGGGACAGGGACAGGATGGGAGAGGACAGGAGAGGACAGGACAAGATATGGATAACAGGTTAATATAGTATGAGGAAGCATGGTATTAATGCATTTTTTATCAAATACAGGATGGTCAAGTCTATTTCTGATTGTACTGCATTGTAGTGAGATATAATCGATAGAGTGTCTCAAATGTACACTCAGGTCCCATACTCAGAAGCAATTACTGAGGCTTCCTCATCAAAAATGAAAGACCAACATTAATGTTCTACTTTGAAATCAAAGGACAATATATGTGACATTCTGAAGGGGTAGTTATTTATGTTTCCTAGCAGCCAAATGCTTCTTCAGGCAGTAAGAATAGTCTACCCACCCCTCTGGGAGAAATGTTACACTAGGACAAGGTTGAGGCACTAAGGGGAGAATAAAAGATGCCTGCAGAAAAGAGAATCAAAAGCAGTGTAACACAACCACCCACAATTTTCAAAGCAGGGACTGCTTTTAAACTATAGAAGTAATAATATCTCTATGGGCAATAAAAGCATAAAACAAGTGCCATCTACTAAATAGAAAACTACATCTGTGCTCATCTGAAAAATGTCTTTGATAAGGGCAACACCACTTGCCTGCAGCACACCTGCTATTCAAGGGCCGAGCTGGCGAGCAGGGCTGTGTCAGCTTTCCTACAGACTGGTAAAGAGCATTGACATTTCTGCTTTGATATCTACATATCCATGCAAAGCCTCTCTAGAAGACCTGATATTTGTGTCTCACTTGCTTCATGAAGTGAAAACATCAGTGAAAACAGAAAGACTTGGTGTGTTTGATGTCCTCAAAAATATTGGGATGTCCTGCACTCACATTCCCTTCCCTTACAAGCATCCTTTGGGAAGGGCTTTCTCTGAGCCAGTACGGCAAGCAAAGCTTGCAGGAAGCTTTGCTTCTTCCTGGTACAAAGCCATTCTGAATACTTTGGACTTTTCTTGGGTTTATGTGGCCAGGGTTTGGTAGTAGGGTGACTGCAGGGGCAGCCTCTGTGAGCAGAGCCCAGCAGCTGCCCCATGTCAGAGCAGGGCCAGCTCCAGCTGCTCCAAAAGAGACCCGCTGCTGGCCAGAGCCGAGCCAGGGAGACTGAAGAAAGGGGAAAAAACTAAACAAACAACAAAAAATGCTGCACAACAGCAGTTGGGAGAGAATAGTGAGAAACAGCCCTGCAGACACCCAGATCAGTGCAGACCTGCAGACCTGCAGACCTCCTCTCCCCTCCCCTCCCGTCCCTACCCCTCTCCTCTCCTCTCCTCTCCTCTCCTCTCCTCTCCTCTCCTCTCCTCTCCTCTCCTCTCCTCTCCTCTCCTCTCCTCTCCTCTCCTCTCCTCTCCTCTCCTCTCCTCTCCTCTCCTCTCCTCTCCTCTCCTCTCCTCTCCTCTCCTCTCCTCTCCTCTCCTCTCCTCTCCTCTCCTCTCCTCTCCTCTCCTCTCCTCTCCTCTCCGCTCCGCTCCGCTCCGCTCCGCTCCGCTCCGCTCCTCTCCCTTTTTCTCCTTCAAAATCTGTCAAGAAATGTGTACCAGTATGCTTCTTGAAAACACAAATCATGCTCCCCTGTATTTATGTCAAGGCTTATGTCAAACTCCCATGAAATTCAGGGGTTTGTGGAACTTGAAGACTCTCATTTTAGGTAGACTGTAAATAATACAAATCATGAAGCCAAAATCCTATATAGTTTTCTGATAATATCTGTTGCTTTCTACATAGCCTTTCAGACTCCGTAATGTCGCAGCTTTTATCAAGTGTGGTATGAGACTGTAAAGCAGTTGTGCCTGTTGAGCTTCTGACTGAACTACCTTGTGGCAATTTAGTGCAGCAAGCATGTGCATATTTTGCCAAAAAGCAAAAGATATGAAACTGGGAAAACAAACTGGAAACTGCTTCATTCTCAGTCACAGGGCAGAGAAAAGCAGCTATTTACTATTTTTGCTCTGAGTGGTGGTTTCAAGCATTCTGAGATATATGTGGTTATCTTCTGACTGTGCAGAGAAGTACAATGCTGACTTCCAAAAATGCTAATAGAAGCTAAGTATGTTCCGTGTATGAGATAAGAATATACTCCCGTGGTCATACCTCTTCAGGTTAGCAAGACTGCTGGAAACACACAAAACACTCCCATCTATCTTTAAAAAGGAGGAGTCCGGCATTTGCCACTGCAAAGCCTTTGCAGAGGAGCAGTGGGCAGCCGGTGAGGTGGGCAGCCTGCAAGGCACCTGCTCCAGTGAAAACTCTTTGACAATGCTGTATAACTTCTGGCTTCCTTTCTAGCAACTGGGAATTGCCCACAGAAGAGACACAGTGGGTCTTCTGTGCTGCCGTGAGTCACAGATGAGACAGAGTAAATGACAACCCGCAGTGGATCTGGATGCTGGGGTTTATTTAAAAACTGTGGATATTAAAGCTTTTGCCCTTCTTGATATCTCAACCTGTTGCTCTCCTAGCATTACATCCACAATGTCTCAACTTCCCTCCCTGCAGCAAGGTTGCTACTGGCTCAGGATGCTTGATCAGAGAGTCTTGTTGGTTTGCACTGGGCTGCTGCTCACACTTACCCAACTCAGGCATCAACAGCCAAGTTCCTTGGTTGTCTCCTTGCATTCATCTCCAGAAGTCTCCCTTATCTCCAGGATCCTCCACCACTAGTGATAAGCAAAAAAATTACACTAATCTCTCTATGCTGAGTCTGTTTTGGCTGTTATGATAATTGGTGAGTAATCTCACTGCCCTTGTCTCAACCACTTAGCCCTTTCTATCCAAAAGGGCTCCCCCTTGTCCTTTGAGGAGGGGGAGTGAAAGGGTAGTTGTGGTGGAGTTCAGCTGCTGAGCAGGGTAAAACCACCACAGTCTCCAGCACAAGCATAGCTGTGTGGGACAGCAATGAAAGTGTATCTTTTCCCTTCCCTTCCCTTCCCTTCCCTTCCCTTCCCTTCCCTTCCCTTCCCTTCCCTTCCCTTCCCTTCCCTTCCCTTCCCTTCCCTTCCCTTCCCTTCCCTTCCCTTCCCTTCCTTCCCTTCCCTTCCCTTCCCTTCCCTTCCCTTCCCTTCCCTTCCCTTCCCTTCCCTTCCCTTCCCTTCCCTTCCCTTCCCTTCCCTTCCCTTCCCTTCCCTTCCTTCCCTTCCCTTCCCTTCCCTTCCCTTCCCTTCCCTTCCCTTCCCTTCCCTTCCCTTCCCTTCCCTTCCCTTCCCTTCCTTCCCTTCCCTTCCCTTCCCTTCCCTTCCCTTCCCTTCCCTTCCCTTCCCTTCCCTCCCTTCCCTTCCCTTCCCTTCCCTTCCCTTCCCTTCCCTTCCCTTCCCTTCCCTTCCCCTCTCCCTCCCTTCCAACTTAAGAGACATTTACCCTTTAAACATTGTAGGAGGTTTCTGTGAGCTGATATTGGGGGGGGGGGGGGGGGGTCGGGGGCAGGTCCTATGATAAAAAACCGTCTCCCAGTCACTGTGTACTTGAAAATTTTGATTATACAAGCTCTGGCTAACTAGAGTTGCAGAGCTTCTGAGGAGAAACACGAACAAATCCAAAAATAGAAAATAATAATAATAAAAAAAAACCTTAAAAAGCCATTTTTGATGCAGCTTCCAAGACTATCTGAGCTTTGTCTTGCAGTGTTTGCAGACTCAGCATGTTCGTGTTTACTGAGTCATGAGAATCTGAAATAAATTTTGTATTCAGATAATTAAGGTTATATTGTATAACTGAACCAGTTACAGATGAAAGAAGGGACAAAAGAGAAATTGCTTAAAGACAACAGTGCTGAGAGAAAACTTCTCACCTATTCACCCTTACAGTCCTTTTGAAAAATGTATCAGCTTACAAGCAGGGTGCAGAAAGGCAAATGTGACTGTATTGTTTGGACTGTATTATTGGTATATCTGTCTAAGTATAGATTGATACATCTTTCTCTTGAGCATTTTATATGAGGAGCATATATTTGCTAAGAAAGAAAAGAACCCATTCCTCATGTGATGACCTTGTGCTGAATGTTCAGCTACAGCGAGGATCTGATTCTAATAACCAAGCGAAATCACCTTAAAGTATGAACACAGCATACAAAATGCAGCTGGAGTTTTTAGAAGGCTTTCCTTTACTCTCGGTGTCACACACACATACAAAATAAAACAAAAATCATAAAATGACTTTCAAAGCTTCCAATTGGATAAAAGGCTGCCAAGAGACGTGGAAGTTTTCCTGAATGAGTACGGAGAGGTCTTGCGTATTAGCAGCTTTCTGGTGCTGTCAGGGATGGGACAGTACAGCTGCTCCAGGATGGACCTGGCTGCAGACTGACAACACGACAAACACAAAGCATTTCAGACAGGCTTTGCTCTGAGGACAGCCTCACGCCCACTTCTGTTGTCCTCTGCTGTTGCCAGTCACACAGACCAGCCCTGGAATGCCTGCAGGAGCTGAGGACGTTCATGGAGGAGATACCTCTGTCCTCTGCTGGGAGTAATATTCTCTGTTTGAGAATGACGAGGAGAAATACAGGCCTTCAGTCACCTACAGTTCTTCTGTCAGATCTAAAGGAAGCTGGAGTGGTCAAATGTCTTAAAATTGAGGGGAAATTAGTGAAAGTGTCCAAAAGCTGTGAAGTTTTGGGAGCTCTGCTGGCTTTTTTTTTAGTAGAAACAGTGGCCTGGAATGGCAGAGAAATGCTCACACACAGGCTAACAGCAGTGTGACAGAGCAAGGTCCAGAGATGATGGCTCCCACTTCACTTTGCAACTCCAGGGCTGTTTCTGATGAACAGCCAGCCTGGCCTGAGCCAGCCAATTTACTGCAGATGTATTCTGCAGGGGGAGGACATGAGGAACCCAGAGCTGTCGAGCCTGAAGGATGCTTAGCAGGTGTGATGTTTAGCAGATCTTGAGGCAGTAATTGTAAGGAACCTGGTGAGTGGCCAAGTTCTTCCCCATGCCATGCCAATGGCCACATAGACCCCAGAAGAAGGTTTCAGGAAGAATATATACATCTCCAAGATGGAGAGAGAGAGAATATATGAGGTATATCATTCGGCCTGAAATTATGTCCTGGATTTGGATTCAAAAGAGGAGAAGAAGTTTCATTTCTATCACTGCTGGCTGTCCCTTTCATACCCTTTACTCTGAGGGATGCAATGTCTGGTGGAGCGCTCACTGCCATGCTGTTCCCCGGGCAATATGTGCCTCCATGCACAGCTGTGCAGCTGCTGGGGAGCAGTTCACCAGCCCCAGGCAGGGAGAGAGACTGACTGCTGCACACTCACACTGGAAGGGGTGCAGAAGGTCTCATCAGGGCTTCTGTACACCAGACACATTCTCTAGTCTGGTCCTGGCACATGCAGAAATGAGGATGATGGGGTGAAAATCCTGTCGTTGCTGAAATCAGCAGGATCCTGGGCATTACCTTATGTGACCACCATGCCCTCACACATAAGTAATCACTTTACTGGTTCCATTATGTTCACTTATTGCTGGACAGTCTACAGCAGCCTATTTGGGTGGGGGTTAAAACAAAACAGTAGTATTTGTGATATTGAAGCCAAATACTAATGGTTATAAGAATGTTAAGGACAACAATTGGGACCATTACTGCTGAATATTCAGTGGCACTTTGTTGTTGTTGTTGTTTAGATAAAGACCCTATTTCTCTTTGTAAAGGATGACCTGACTGCTTATGAAGAACAGTTTATCCTCAGTATAAGGGACAACCTGAACCCTCAATGAAGCTCTGTGAGAGGTTTCTGATAACCAGTACCCAAGATTTTTAGTGGAAGGCGTCCCTGCCTGGCAGGGATTGTGGACTAGATGATCTTTAAGGTCCCTTCCAATCCAAACAGTTCTATGAATCTATGAATCATTCATCATCTCTTTAAGCAAACTACTAAAGGCAAATATACTTGACCCTTTTCAGAGGCAAGTATGAGCTCATATCATCTCCCCAGATATGTAATTACCTATCTATTGCAAACAGTTCAGCCAAGCAGGACTCTGTACCTTCAGAAGACTTGCCAAAGGAGCTCTTCTTCCCCAGGTCAAGTGTTCCGATCACCTCTGACCGAAAGATGTATGCAGGCAATACATATGTACTGAAGTCAGAAAAGGATCATGCTGCTTTCTTTCTTAGTGCATCCATCCTCCAGATCCCCTGATAAGGCTCTTCACACCCCCCTTTGACTGTAGAGACGCTGGGCAAAGACAGAGTAAACTGCTAAAGGTTGGAGGCTCCCACCCCTGCAGTAGATACAAGAATAGAACCTGCATCCCATCCTAATCCCAGTTAAACAATTAATGGCTGATATTTTGGACATTGTCTAAGGGAGGCAGTCATTGAACCTCTAACAAATTTCTCTCTCTGTTTTCTTTACTCCCTGCATAAGGTGGTTATACACATTGGCAAGATCTTCCTGAGCCAGGCTTCTCCAGGCTAAACAGTCACAGATCTCTAAGGCTCTCCTTGTATGTCAGCTGCTCCAGCACTGTAATAATCTCTGGCCACTCACAGGGCTTGCTCCGTGTCTCTCCTGTATCAGGTAGCCCAACAATTGACAGAGTATTCCAGATGTGTCTCAATAGTGGTGAGTAGAGAGGGAGAATCACTTCACCCAACCTCCTGAGAGTGCTGTGCTTAATGAGTCCCAGGATGTCCCTGGCCTGTTTTCCTGCAAAGGTACATTGCTGGCTGATGGCTGATGGGATATTGACCAGGATTCTTGAGATACTTCTCTGCAAGCTGCTTTCCAGATAGTCAGTAGCCAGTCTGTCTTAGTGTATGTGGTTGTTCCTCCCCAGGTCCAGGGCTTGTATCTTCTCCTTTTTGAGCTTCCTGAAGATCCTGTCAGCCCATTTCTTCAGTGTGACAAGGTCCCTCTGAATGACAGCCCAAGTATCCATTGCATCAGCCACTCCTTTCAGTTTCTGGTATTTCAGCCATCCCTACTAATTTCTTGCAGACAGTGTACTTTGTGCTATTATCTATATCTTTCTGCAGGTCATTCATGAACATGTTAAATAGTATTAGCTACGGTGATGATCCCCAGGGACATTCACCAGTGACTGACCTCCAGCTGGACTTTGTGTCAGTGATCACAATCCTTGGAGCTTGGCAGCTCATCCAGTTTTCAGTTCACCTTTCTGTCCACTTACCTAGTCCATACTTTCTCAGATCGTTAATGAAGATGCTAAGGGAGACAATTCTGAAAGCCTTGACAAAGTCAAGATGAACAGCATCCCCTACCCTGCTCTCATCAATGGCATCAGTTTTAATCATAGTAGGTTAGAAGGTTGATCAGATATGACCTCCCCTTTGTAAATCCATGCTGATCACTCCCAATCATGTTATTGTCCCCTGTATATTTGGAAATGATTTCTAGGATTAGACGCTCACCAGTCTTCTCAGTGGCAAAAGTGAGGGTCACCAGCCTGCAGTTCACTGATGCTCCTTCTTGCCCTTCTTGAAGACAGGAGTGACATTTGCTTTCTTCCAGTGCTCAGACACCTCCCCCAGCCACCATGGCCTTTCAGAGGTAATCAACAGTGATCTCACAGTGACACTGGACTACTACCTTTTTAGTTCGTGCAGGCCTCCTACCATCTTTGTTTGCTTTCCTGCTTGTCAGTTTGAGTTTTGAATCTTCTGAGTTTAGAGGTGATCCTTAAGTGTTTGATTCTTAAGTTTGGAAGAAGTGATCCTTGAAAATTCACCAGCTTTCCTAGACTCTTCTCCAGGACAATATCCTATGGGATTCTCCCAAGCAGTTGCCTGAACAGGCCGAAGTCCACTCTCCTGAAGTCCATGGTTGTTATTGTCCTGTTTGCTTTTTGCCTTCACAAGATCCTGGACTTCAGCATTCTGGTCACTGCAGTCAAGGCTGCTCAGTCCTTGGATCCTCAACCAGTTCTCCCTTGTTTATAAGAATCAGGTCCAGCAGGGTGCCCAACCTTTTCAGATTCTCAGTCATCTGTCTCAAGAAGTTATTATAAATGCACTCCAGAGACCTCCTGGATTGCTCATGCCCTGCTGGGTTATTCTTCCAGCAGATATAAGAGTGGTTTGAGTTCTCCATGGGGATTAGGGCCTGTGGATGTAAGCCTTAAAATAGCATGCAGAAGGCCTCACCTATCTCTTCCTGATCTGGCAGGTAGCAGACTCCCACCACAGCATCACCAATATTGATCTGCTTACTAATCCTGACCCATTCGCTTTCAGCTGACTCCTGACCCATTCTGAGGCAGAGCTCTACCCATTCAAGCTGCTCTCTCCCATTCAGGGCCACTCCCTTTCCTTGTCTTTCCCACCTGTGCTTTCCTGTATCCAGTATAAAAAAACTTGTATCCATCTGCAGCAGCACTCCACCTGTGTGAGCTACTGCACCACATTTCTGTGATCCCACTGAGATCACAGCCTTGCAACTGTGTGCTGACTCATTGCTCCCGTTTGTTCCCCATGTACACACACAGAGGCATGAATTGTGCTGATGTCTCAGAAGAGGTGTGAGAGCTTTCCCCATCATGCTGATTGGTAGGCACTTCTTTTTCCATGTGTATATGTTTGGGGTGACCCCGATTCCATTCTGTTTTGCTGATCTCTTCTGTTCACATCACACTGGATTGTTTGCTGGCCAGCACAGTCCACCACTTCCTCATTTAAGTGGGGGCACATCACCTTACTTAGTGCTTAAGCACTCCTCAACAGATTGGCCAGTCTGTTGCCAAACATGTTTCTGTCCCACTCAAGAGGACCCCATCTCTTCCAAGCTGTCCTCAATTCTCAAAGAAGGTCTCAAAGTCAGAAAGCAAAACCTTGTTGCTACAGGATCCATCCATTTCTCAAAACCTTGCTTCTCACTTCCCAGGACCAAGGAGGCACTGCACCCCCATGCCCTTGACCATTACCTCCAGAGCTGTGTGGTTGCACTTGAGCTTGTTGGTCATACTCAGGTCTCCCCTGGCAGTGTGATTGTGCTGCATTCCTCGTTGGTATAACAGCTCCTTACACCTCGAGACCAGAACAGTTATTGTTGATGATTACGTATGGAGCAAGGATAAGACAAATTTGATTATTCAGACAAAGGATTAATTTTGCAGTGTTGGTTGTGAAAGTAATCTAGTTTTGATTATCAAATCAGCACAACAGAGGTATAGCTTGCTGGAAGAATCAGTATTAGACAAAAGATGTTCATCCAGACTGATGTTGTTTTTTAAGGAGTATTGTCTAGGCTCACACATACCTAACATATTTAGGCCTTATGTGCATGTGCCCAAGGAAATACATTTACTTGGGCTTCCTCCATATGAATTCCTCTTCTTACCTTCAAACACAGATCTGAACAGCCCTGTCATACATTCCTCTAAAGTCGAAACCTTCCTGAAGATGCCACATCATTAGCAGTGGATCCTCTGTCCACCCCTTCTGCTCAGTCTAACAGAAGAGATGGTGAGAAAAGAGCCCATCAGGCCATTCAGAGTTTTTCTGCCGGCAATGCCGATGTTCCTAGAAAGGGAGCAAAGCTTCCAACATGAGCTAAGTCCCAGGATCAAAATGAAAACTCTGCACAGACTTGTGAGACAGATTTGTTTGTTTGTTTAACACAGTATGCTTTGCAAGCAAGAAGAGAGTGAGGTTACCGTGTAGTTTCTTGTTGTACCTGCAGTGTAAAACAGTGCTGGGAATCTCCTAGGAGTGAAGCTGTGACCTCCATCAGCAAGGTCGTGCAGGGAATCCTTCTGAGCTGCTACCTGAACCAACAGAGAAGCTGCAATACCAGAGCACGTTCTCTGCACTGTGTCACTAAACACTAACGGGGAAATAAACTACCAGGCATTGCTAGTGCAATTCATTTGGAGCAAGAGGAAACAAATGAACCAGGAGGCTTGAAGGCCTTTAGCGTAGGACAAACGATTCCCCATTTTAAGATTCCAAAACAGTGTTTATCTGCACTTGAACTCTGCAACTCAAAATAGCACTGCAGGCAGGAAAGGGAAAAGAAAGCACAAATAACCCTCAATCAGCTGAGAAGCAGTCTTCCTACATTGCATTTATCATTCTCCTAGCAGTTTCTTTATTTTTTTCCCAGGGAGAACAGAGCTTCACTTACAAGGGTCTCACACTCAAAGATTAAACAGCAAAAGCACTACATCTACTTGATTAGAAACCTGTGTACAAACTGATAAATAAATTCCTAGCTCATCTGGTTTGCATTTTGTCACTGGTTACTTAACACAATAGAGATGCGGTTTCTCAACCATCAGGAAATTTTTCCTGTGATGATTGATTCCTGTATCTTCAGCACTGCATTTCTGGGACAGTCAGTCATTTGCTTGTGGCAGTGAAAGGCTTTTCTTTGCCCTCCTGTGACCTACTCAATGAGGTCAAAAACTATGCCATAGCCTGGAGACAGTCACTGCCAGCCAGACCAGAGATCAGCATTATAATTGCCTGTCAGTACTATGATAACCATCTGATTTTAATACTTATTAACTAAAATGTTCTCTGCTGTAATGTTAAAGCATTTTGCTGTGCTGTAACCAGTGCTGATAATGGCTTACTCTTTCATGGTACAACTCATTTGCTATGCACTTTCTGTAGCACCACCAAGAGGGCTGCTTGCATTTAATTAATTCAGAGAAAGTGGAAAGAGAGGATAAAGAACTGAGTTGCAGAGCTGAAACATGCACTGTAAGGTAGGGACAAGCCGGAAGGTAAAACATGGCAAATTCACATCTCTTATGCATTCACTTTTTCCAAAAGCTACAGAACTGGTGTCTGGACTGTGATGCAGAAGGATGGTGAGGCCACACAGCAGAAACCCCTATCCCTGTGTACAGTAGTGTGCATTGAAATGAAGATTTCTTCCTGCTCTGCTCTAGCCTGTGATGCAACTCCCTGAGTACATGGAGCCAACAACCTGCCACCTGCAGCCAGCAAGGAGAAGCTGATGAGGTAAGCTGATGGATGCTGTACCAATGCCTGGTGACTGATTGTTATCAAAATCAGCATGCTCATTTACCCTTCTCCAGCACCCTCTGTCCTTTTTATTTTACCTGTGATCCTGGGGGCTCTGTGTGATGTAGTCATGAAGAAGCGGGCCCAAATCAAAGGGCTCCAGAAAAGTAGAGGATATTGAAAAAGAGCATGGTATTTTGATCTCAAGCAAAGTGCTGCTTCCTATGGACAAACAGCAGCAGCAGAATACGTGGATGCAGCTCATGTCCACAGGTGGGCTGTCACTGAGGTAAAGATCAATAACAGAACTGAAGGTACAGCTCAAGCCAGCATCCTGGTGGGCTTTAAAAAGGATCAGGTTCATCCTAAGAATAGTCCAGGCTGAATGCCTAGAAGGTAATGGAGTTAGAGTCCGCCTGTCTTACAATAGCTGAGCCTCTGGTTTTGTACTGGAAATGCAGCTAAGCGCTCACTGAGGCTGACCAAAAACAAATCCATTGCTTTCAGTGTGCTCCCAAGTGAGTCGTGGGTGTTTGAGGTAGGGAGGCCTTTTCCCAGTGAAGCAACCAAAACGATTGTTACAGGCAGACAGACACTGCTTCTGCAGAGGACCCTGACAGAACTTGCAGGCTCTTTGCTATTTATTGCCATACTGCCTCAGAGAAGTCAGAGAAACCCTGAATGCCTGATGCCATTGATGCATGTAGTGCCGGTGGTCCCCTGAGGACAATCCCTCTTAGAGCTCCATCAGAACTTCATGCCTTACTGCAGAGGTTGAGACTAGACCCAAAGAGCTTGGCAGGCATGGAGAAGACAAGGGAGAAGCAGCCAGCTCAGGCAAAAACAGTGAAGGAAGAGAAGGAGAAGAACAGAACCCATTGCAAACATTTCACTTTGGTCCTTAATCCTGGGTTGAATGCACAGGTGGACAAGAAGAGAGGCTAAGCAGGTGCAGTGGTCAGACAGGTCAGTATAGATACCTTCAGCTAGGCTGCATAGGGCAGGTTTAAACGTCCTACTTCTGCTACAACTTAGAAAGAAATGTTAGGTGTTGCATTAAAGAGATAATTTCCATTGGGAGGCCAGGGCCAGTGTCAGCAGAGGAGATGAGGAGGGAAGAGCCTAGGGGAGCAGGAGCAGCCAGAGCAGAGCAAGCCCCATGCCACAGGCAGAAAGTGAGAGGCTCACAGCAGAGCAGAGGGGATGTGTCCTCAGCCCACAAAGTTCATTGTGTCAAGAACATAGATCTGGGACAGTGGCATATCTCAGTCTCCTGGGAAACCTGTCCTAAACACAATCTGAGGGAGCTAATACCTGTCTCTGGACTTATACCCTTTTTATGAATCCACTGATGTTCAATTTTTACAGGTAGGACACTTTTACAGTGCCCCCCACCCCAGATGGTAGAATAAAAGCAGGAGTGTCAAACTGAAAGGCTAAGACTGAGGTAGAGTCCATATCTGATTTATACCCCAGATGCCCCCACCATGCTCAGGGCAGGCTCATGTTGTCTCACTTCATGTCTTCTCTCAGAATATACACTGAATCAGAATGAGGTCATGGCTTTTGCACCAGTAGCCATGACGATGAGAAAGTGTAACTGCAATGAATCATAGAATCATAGAATCATTCAGGTTGGAAAAGCCCTCCAAGATCATCTGGTCCAACCATCACGCTGCCACCAACGTCACCCACTAAACCATGTCCCTAAGCACCATGTCCAACCTTTCCTTGAACACCCCCAGGGACGGTGACGCCACCACCTCCCTGGGCAACCTGTCACAATGCCTGACTGCTCTTTCTGAGAAGAAATGTCTCCAAATTTCCAACCTGAACCTCCCCTGGTGCAACTTGAAGCCATTCCTTCTAGTCCTTTCTCTAGTTACCTGTGAGAAGAGGCCGACCCCCAGCTCCCCATGCCTTCCTTTCAGGTAGCTGTTGAGAGCAATGAGGTCTCCCCTGCGCCTCCTCTTCTCCAGACTAAACAACCCCAGTTCCCTCAGCCACTCCTCACAGGACTTGTGCTCCAGGCCCTTCACCAGCTTCGTTGTCCTTCTCTGGACACGCTCCAGGGCCTCGATGTCCTTCTTGTAGTGAGGGGCCCAACGCTGAACACAGTACTTGAGGTGCGGCCTCACCAGAGCAGAATACAGGGGGACGATCACCTCCCTGCTCCTGCTGGCTACACTATTCCTGATACAAGCCAGGATGCCATTGGCCTTCTTGGCCACCTGAGCACACTGCTGGCTCATGTTGAGGCAAGCATCAATCAACACCCCCAGATCCTTTTCCTCTGCACAGCTTTCCAGCCACTCTGCCCCAAGCCTGTAGCGATGCTGCAAAGAGGCAAGGACACAGCCTCCTTTTCTCCAGGCTGAGCAGTTTCATCCCCGTGCCTTTCCTTGCAGCTCTCCCCTCTGCCCAGCTCCCTCTGGCTGGGCACAGAGATGTTGCTGCACCCCCAGATCCACATTGCTCCTGCTGCAGCCCCTCAGGGCTGCACAAAACAACACACACTATGCTACAGGTCCTGACATAGTGCAGCAGTGGCACCCACCAGCACCGCTCCTCCCCACCCCACTGCCTGCACCTCTCTGGCCACAGAAGAGGCTGTTCCCACCCATGGGAACCACTCTGGCCACTTCTCCTGCCTGGAACTTTGCTTATCACCAAGGTGGCTTCAGAAGCATGGCCAGCAGCATACCTTGGTGAGGGTGGAAGGGAAGGGCACCTCGTGCAGGTGGAACTGGGGCATGCACTGGAAGGCGACCATGAGCATGACGCCCAGGCAGCTGAGGTGCAGGTGGGCAGCCTGGAAGATGTCCACGTTGATGGACTCGGAGCACTCCAGGATGTCCCCCAAGGCTGTAAGCAGTGAAGTGGCAGTGAAAGACCTCTGGGACATGGTTAATGTAAAGATGAGCTGCTTTTCTCTCCCATGCTTTACTTGGTTGGCTTTTCCATCTTACTGCAAAGTATAGCTGCTTTTTGCACAGCAGAAGAAAATAAAAACAGGCTATTATTTTCTATTTTAGAATAAAAACTGCAGGGCTACCCTTTTTGGGGAAACTTTGTTCAGAATATACCTATTTTAGTATTGATTTTTTAATATCATTTTGATGGGTTGGGATATATGCTTTTGAAACTCTATTTTCTTCTCATACACTCAGCAGTGAAGGTAGCAATGAATCACACTACCTACTGGTAAATCTCTGTTTTCAGTCACAAACATAGTTAGTAGATGTGATGGTTACTAGTCCCTTGAACAAGAATCAGACCTCAGAAATCACTAAATGTACAAAGTGCTGAAAATTTTCCTCATATGACCCAGCAGAAAGCAAAAACATCTGTGTTCCTTTAGGGAAAGGCAAATTTAATCATAAAGCATATTTGGAAAACACTGAGAACAGTGCAGCTGATCAGACCCCCTAGAAAGCTAAATCAGAATATAAACAGCAATGAACCAAATTTCACAACAGACTATAAAGAAGATAGTGTCTGATGCTTGACCAAAGCATAAAAGAACCCTGAACTGAGGCTACCTTTTCAAATAGTCAGTTTATCATTCCAGAAAAAGCAGTGTTTGGAACTGGTCCCATACCACCCATCTTCTGCTGGGTGAAGGTCAGCTCTGGGTGCAGGGAATTAATTGGGATTGGATTACTTAGCAGAGCATGAGAGGAGGACCTGCAGTGCATGCCACATTCTTGGCACAGACCTCAAGCCCAGTCTCCTCAGTAAGAGGGAATGTTTTTCCAGCTGTGACTTCGCCACAGCAGCCCTTTCCTGGAGGCTGAAGAGTCTCCTCACATTTGTGCCTCTGCTTGTCTAGTGTGGGGTACCATCAGAGGGACGCATACAGCCAGTTCTGAAAACAGACGTCTCATGGGGAAAGTCTTTCCTGAAATATTTCTCATTATTTACCTCACTTTATCTTGTTTACTTTCTCTGTGCCTGCCTCTGTTTTTATTTTCTCCCTAAAGTAATTTTTACTATTAGAGTCAATGTATGCCAACAGTTATGAACCCCATTAGCAAACCTTCATGCAGTGAGCATCACGTATTTTGCAACAAAATGATGCACAACAGACCTGCCATCTGATTGTCTGCTTGCTATTACAAGCTTTGCCCCTCCTCCCCCTGTCCAGCCCCCCATCTTCCTGGAGAGTCAGCCATTTCACAGAGTTATCAGTTTTGTTTGGGAGGCATTGTCAAAGGAAAAGAAGCAGAATTAAATAGCCAGCAAGAAGAGCTGTGGATACCCAGCCTGACTTGGCACTGACTGCAGGCTGTGGTCATACCACATCACCAGCACGAGCCCCCAGGCTTCTCTCTAAAGTCTTAACAGCAGTGATGTAGCCAAGACATACCAAAACAACATATCCACAGGATGAATTCAGTGTCAGTCTATCACATCCCCTCAGAGAACTCAGCATTTTATGGACAAGCAGGAAAGCAGAGCATCATTCACTTGTACGTTCACTATGACATCTAAGCAGAGTACTGTCCATGAAATATCTCCATTGTCATGTTGACTGCCTAGGGACTCTAATGATACACTTGAAATATTTTTAGTACATTTAACAACTTATTTATTGAACTCTCAGAAATATAAAACAGCTGAAATCTTTGCCTCAGTTGAGACCATGCCACCTTCATTGGGATGGACTATGCTTGTGATCTCTTTGGGGGTGGGAACTCCATGATGGGCCTAGCCTGTTGGCTGAACCAGAAAGGCTCTGGGGCTAGCCACAGGGGGAGAAGTGAGGAGCCAGCTTTCTTGCTTTACATAAACTGAATCTACGCGGAATCCTGTCACCACAACAGAAGCCCAAAGAAGCATCTTGAGAAGCCCTGTAACCATCTCAGACCACCCATGCCTGTCTGACCACTTCCATGGTGTACGGACTAATGAGGGCGTTTCAGTGACAACACAGCCCTATGTGTGCTGCTTAATGAGAAGATATAGAAAGGTGTCAATAAGGAGAAAATTGCTTACTTGTCTTGTTCAGAATGGGGAAAGGCCAGGAAGAAGACACAGTGACTGTCCCCAGGACCCAAACTGAACAATTTTAATGATCCAGTCTATCCAGGTCAGGCAGAGGCAAGTGATTTTGCAAGAAAGGACTCCAAATGGAATTTTTATGTCAGAAAGAAGAAACTAGACTTTTCTAAGTCAATGCCAGCTTGCTTGTGTCACGAAGGCTCTCTGGAAGGGCAGTGCAAAGAAGCAGGACTGCTGAAGGCTGAAGGACATGAGAACTACAGCTGTGGCCCTGCAGACAAGCCCTTGGCAGAGGGTGAGTGCTGCCCTGAGGGCCTACAAAGGTGAACTAGGTTTCACTGTGGGAGATGGGTGGTGGGGTACCTGGGTAACAGGCACTGTTGCCGTCCCCAAATCAGACAAGATGGGGTTGGGTGATGAGCCCTTCTGGCCAGGGAAAGAAAACCCAAGAGACATCTTGAGAACTAGATCTTTCCAGTGCACCCTGTACTTCTATTTTATTTACCACACCTCTACCACTCTACCAGAGGGAGAAGGGAAGGTAGTCTTACAGCCCTCAATTTTTAAATCTCCTGTAGAAGATAGTCCTCTTTCTTCTCCTGTCATATCTAACAGCTTTCTTACCTGCGTCTCTTCTTTTTATGTCTTCAGCAAGACAAAGTGACCAGACCTCAATAAAGGCTTCAAAATGAAGATGTGCCTGCTTTCAGATTTCTTACTATTCGGTTCCTGACATACCTCACATCATTGTTTTTTCCCTTTTTCCGAATGGACTGTCCACAGTGAAAACTGTTTTCTCTTCCCTTTTCTCCCTGACTAGGAGATGTGGCCGTAACTAATAAGAACCCATCAGTATGTTCATGTTCCTTCAACTATCCTTTTCATTGTGCACTGCCAATTTACAATGCATTTCTCTAAATTGAATTTCATCTGCAGTAGGGTTGCCCAACAATCAGTTTTCCTAGGGGCTTTTTGATGTTTCTCATAATGCTCTCTGCACCTCACTAATCTAAATCATTCTGTACCATCAGCAAATTTGCAACCTAACTGCTTCCCCCCCTCTTCTGGGCCATTATTAAACAAGCTGAGGAACACCTGCCATGGTACTTCTCCTTAGGGTACCCTGCTGTCAGCTGCTCTCTGTACTGCAAACTGGCCGTTTTTGCCGGCTCTTTGTTTCCTACCTTTCAACCACTTTTTAATCTGTGACAAGACCCTTCACCTCACCTCCAGTCCTCTAATAACCCTGATCAAAGCCCTTTGAAATTCTTGGTAAAAAACCACTGCTACTTCTCCTTTCACCTGTGGTATGTTAGGTCTTTCAAAGAACCCCAGTGGGCCACAGGCCCTTTCCTACCCAGCTCCCACAAGCACATCTAGATGCTTTCTAATTCTGTCTTCAGTGTTTTCTCTTGCCTTCCTCCTAGTATGAAATTCAGCTCACGCTGTTCGATGCTGGGCATCCTTTTTAACAAGCGTGTGCACTGTTCATCACCGCTGTGTTTTGAAATAGAAAATGCCATGCTTTAGTTAATGGCTTGATGTGAGAAAATGTTATATGTGGAAGTATGGTTTATGAGTCAGTAATGCATGAAAATGGTAAAAGTAGAGAGGCTTCTTACCTCTAATAATTTAATTGCCTTGAGTAATTCTGAAGCCTCAAATGTCCAAGAACTCCCCATGCCTATTTATATTAGAGTTGGTCAGGCATTTGAAAAATCAGTGGCACTTCCATATTTAAAAACCTCAGTTCTAATTTGTCAGGATTTGTGGGGCTTTTCAGGGGTGTTTATGTAAGTGGGAGGGAAATGTGATGTTTTGGAAGCTTTTTTGAATACTGGGGAAGGAGCAGAAGGAGTTTCAAAGGGAAGAGAGGCTGCAACCCCAGCTGACTGCACAACAGGGTGGTGGCAGGGCTGGGCGTGCAGAGGACAATCAGACCCGAAGGCCTGGTGCGAGCAGGGCTGTGTGGTGCTGGGGGACCAGCAGACCTCCCTCGCACATCTCCAACCTGCTGCTGGCTCCCCACAGGGGCAAGCTGCTTTCTCTCTCTCTGTGTCAGTTCCACAGATGCAAAATGAAGATAAAAACACTTCTTCTCTCTTGCCTGCTCAGGTTGTGCAGTTCTGATCTCTTCCAACATCTTCTGGTACTGCTGGAACAATAGGTGGGCTACAGTCATCTACCTTTTCTTCTTCTTCCTTTTTTCCTTTTTTTTCCCTATCACTCTTGCCTAAGTAATCTCATTTTAGTAATACTTGAATTGAATACTTGAATATGTTGAGTTTTCTGATACCTTTACTACTTAGATCATCCTTTCTAGATACTAGCTGTAGAAAAAAAAATATACACTGAGAATACATATTTTCCAATGACTTTTGCCTTTAAGACTGAGGCAAAAATACCATTTAGCCTCCCTGAAATGTGACTGACCATTTCACACTCTAATGATCTAGTACAACCACTGATTGTCTTGCAAGCTTCATATTTTTTATATACTTCAAATAATTTATTAGCACCCTTCGTATCCTTGGCTACTTGCTCTCAAATTTCCTTTTATCCTGCTTCCACTCTGGCAGGTAAGATATAAGAAGAAGATTAGTTTCCACTGCATTAGCATTACAAGAGATAGATTTCCATTTCTTAAACTCTTTTTTTTTTTTTTGTATGAATATATTCCTACTCTTCGCACTTAACCAGAGTGCTTTCTGTTTCTTCTTTTCCCTTCTGAGTGATGCATCCTTCTTGCAGCACTCTCTGTTAACCAAAAACTGTTACTGTTACAGATGTGTGCTGTAGCCTAAAGTGTATACATCAATGCAACTGGTATATAACATTCAAAAATATGTTACATGCAAAATCCATTTTCTCCAATCTCAAAATCCATTCCAGAGTACTGCTGGAAAAGGTGTTGCATTGCATATTTGGGAGGAAATTTCAGATATGTTAAATTTCCTGAAACATTAATCACACAGTGCAGACAAGTGATTTTAAATACCTTTCCCCTTGAGACTTCTTGACTACCTAGAATCCCAAACAGAAATTCTTCTGCATCAGGCTACAGGTGGGGCAGAATCGTCTCATGACACAGCAGCACAAGAAATAGTGGGGGGCAGGGGGGAATGGTACTGAAGAAAGAGCCCAAAGGACCCACTGAGTCCTTCCAGAAACAAGTGGTTGACCATGGCTGAACTTGCATACAGTACTCAGTCCTTCATAACTATCAGTGTTCTTTACAGAGGAGCTGTTTTATATAAGAGAAATGTAATACCAGGGAAGAAACATGCCCTGCCAGACATTATGCTTGGTGTGGATTTTCATTGTTCTTGGCTTTTTCCTTTCTTTGATGAGCTCAAATCTGGGCATTCATCCAGGACAGGTCTCACAGCTCCTGACCTCTGTGCCTTTAACAAAGGAAAGGATGCGGGGGAGTCTTGCTACCAGTGCACAAACTGTAATGCCATGGCATAAGAGCAGGGAAGAAGAGCTGAAGCAATTGCATTTGCCAATCATAAGACCAAAAGTTCCTGCAGGTTTGTTCTGGTTTCAGCTAGGATAGAGTTAATTTTCCTCCTAGTAGCTGGTATGGTGCTGTGTTTTGGATTTAGGATGAGAATAATGCTGATAACATGCTGATGTTTTAATTGTTGCAAAGCAGTGCTTGCACTAAGCTGAGGACTTTTCAGCTTCCCATACCACCCTGCCAGTGAGCAGGCTGGGGGTGCCCAAGAAGATGGGAGGGGACAGAACGAGGACAGCTGGTCCAAACTGGCCAAAGGGATGTCCCATGCCATGTGGTGTCATGCTGAACAATTAATATGGGGTGGCTGGCTGGAGTGGGGGGGACTGGCTGCTTGGGGATGGGCTGGGTATCAGTCAGCGAGTGGTGAGCAAATGCATTGTGCATCACTTGTTTCGTACACTTTAGTAGTAGTAATACTGTTATAATTATTACTTTTTTCTTTATTTTCTATCCTAATAAACTGTCTTTATCTCATCCCACAAGCTTTTACTTTTTTTCTGATTCTCCCCCCCATCCCACTGCAGGGGGAGGGTGAGTGAACAGCTAGCTGTGTGGTGCTGAGCTGCCGGCCAGGTTAAACCACAACAAGGTTTATGTCCATCCCCAATTCTCCTACATCCACATCATCTCTTTTCCCCACAGTGATTTGTATGTAGGCAGACTGAGGAAGTACTAGGGCAAGTAAACAAGCCAAGGTCCTGGGCTGGCACCAGCAGCAGCCAGATAAAATGGAAGGCACTCAAAGGATTACCAGAGTCAATGGGTACAGTTCCCTGGAAACAACTTCTTTGACTAACTCACCGCAAGCAATTAAATACTTCCCTTCTCCATAAAGAGTCTTCAACAAGCCAAGGACTGTTGATAAGGCATTGTCAAACATAGCAACCTAGCAGAGAGAGAAAGAGGGGGGACCAAGGTCTTACTCATTTCTAGCTTGCATGAACTTTGTTCATCTAAGCTGTGATTCAGCACATTTGTGGAAAATATAGGCATAAACCCCATGATTTTATCAGGACCATTTTAGGTTTCAACATACATTTATAGGCTTTGGCAGGACCAAAAGAAACATGCCCTGCAGGGGAAAATAAATAAATAAATAAATAAAATAAAATAGCTACTTTCTAATCTTAGTAAAGTAGCTCTCCCAGTGATTCACTTCCTTGAGGGCATGGGGGCAAACTCCACCATTTTGTTTTAACTCTAGTTCACTGCCAATCTCTTAGTGTCCTTCAGAGAGCTGCATTCCACCAAAATAAGATGCAGAAAATTTGTGGAGTGACTATTTTTTTTATTGTAAAAAATAGAAACAGAGTTTTAAAACAATTTCATTATCCTAATGCTCAAAGACTAAGAACCAGAGAAGTTTTGGTCTGTTCTTTGAGACCAAGCTGCAAGCTCATTACAAAGTTTGTGGTACATTCCGGAGTTCATTTTACATGCAGAGAAGAACAGTATAAAGAGGTAGGTAAACAAATTGCAGAAATCCACCTTCATAACCTATTTATTAGGCATCCAAAGCACTTTGCTATGAATTCAGTGTCAGCCCTGAAAAATGCTACTGCTTCTCAACAGAGCAAGTAATTTAACGAGCCATCCTTACGAATTCCTCATTTAAAAGAGAGATTACCCATGCCTTATGAATACCTCTCTGTATTGACTATTGTATGCATTTCTCAGAGGTCTTCATCCCTTTCTGAAAGGGCATTCCTCTCTGAAAACTGCAGATTTCCTCTTTCTTCAGCTTACCCTAGTGCTGCTCTTACCTTTAGACGTAGTACATTCCTCTGTCCTGAAAGCCATTGGGAGCTCCTGGACCACCTTAACCTTATTGACAGCCCTCTGCAGCAATGGGGGGCCTATAATAGCTGATTTTAAATAGCAACTGTAATGTCAAATTTATTTTTCAGTTTATAAACAATAAGAAATTGGTTTTTGTTTTTTTTTTTTTGCCATTTTGTATTCCAGAGTGAAGGTTGAGAAAAATATCCCCAGGATGCTAAGACCAGCTGTAGCTCAGGCCTAAGTCAGGGGGCATGAGGTGGCAGCATCTCACTGCAGACAGCAGCCTCATGAACTTCACATGCTCAGTTAATGTCTTCCCCACATCAGGTTATCGTGCTTCATTGGTCAATGTTGTCAGCCTGCTCCTGCGCCCTAAAGCTGTGAGGCAAATGCTTGTTTGTTGGTAATGAGAGGCCATGACAGTGAAAAGAGTGAGCCTCTCCACATGACTGTCAAGGCTGTCAAAGGAAAGCAAAAGCGATTAAAGAGGGGCAGCTGCATTCACCTTTCTGGGAAGACAGAGGAACAAAAGGCATGGAGATGTAGCAGTCAGCCCACTTGAGGTTATGCACTTTCATTGCACACCCCTGTATTTTGCATGCCTATGCAAAGCAGATTTTCAGGAGGTGCTTGATGCTCCCGCCAGCCAAAAGGTGCTCCAAAAGTGAACCCACAGGGGAGGTCAAGCTGAATGTTCTGGGCTTGCAGACACCTGTGGGCGCCTGGGCATGTGCTGCTGCAGCTCCACGTCCCATCATCAGGGGCTGCTCAGCCCAGACACGTCAGAGCCCACAGCACTGACTCCTGCCTTCCCGTGCAATGAGACCCATAGGGATGCCTTTCCAAGGGCCTGGACAGCACAAATAACCTGTCCAACACTCTGCCCCCAGTGTTTGGCTATAGCCCTGCGGTGCTAAAATTAAGCAGCAGGGTTTCAGGTATGCATTTTTCCTTCCTTCCCTGAGGTTCCTATGGCAACTCATCCCGCAGCCCTTCCTGAGTGGATGTGGGAATCTCATCAGGGAGTGAGTGGGAGATGTGCCCATCCTGTGCTCTGACCAAACATTTACTGTGCTTGTGCTGCAAACAGTTCAAGGCGTGCAGCCAAAGCGACGCTGCCTGCTTTGGGAGATCTGCCTGTCATTCCAAGGAGGCTGCCCCTGCTGTAACGGTCTGCATTGTGCAGAGCAGTAGTTGTCACACCTGCCCAATTTTGCCTCTGGAACAAATTAGTGTACACGACAGCGTTCAACTTAGCTCTGTAGGTCAGCAGCCCATGGTGATGGAGATCTTCGGAAAAAAAGGTCCCTGTAGTTTCCACGTGTATTAATTAATTCTAAGGAATATAAATGGGCTTTTTGTAAGAATAAAAAGTCCTTCTTAAGCATTTAGTCATTGCTGGATATTTGTTACTGATGAAAAAACCTTCATTAAACAGGAAGTTTGCAACCCACAATGGCAATAGACTAGGGATGTTATAAATCTTTAGTCATACATGGAGATTTTGTTTGAAAATGCTGCTTGGACAACACATCTGACAAAGGAATCGACAAACTGCAGGAGGGTGAATGATTCCTGGGGCACTTTGTTTCTCACAGGCTTTTGGGAATGGCTTCATCCCAGCAACACCTGACTGCACCCTTCACACCCGCCCAACTTGGTCTGTCATGTGTGCAGGACATCTCTGCTGTAGGGACAGGCTGAGCAAAGCGTACCTAGCACAGTCTGACATGGACAGCCCAGTATAGCTTTCCAAGAGATTTTTTTGAGGTAGAAAAGGAGGTAGGTTGTGAAAGTCGGCTCACTTTGTCAGGCTCCAGCCAGCACAGGCAGCAAAAGGCTTCCTGCTCCCTGCCATTCAGCCAGCACATTCAGGCAGCAACTGATCCAGCGGCTGTCTGAAGCTGCTGAAAGGGCTCCTGCTGGCTTCATGCAACAGCTGACTCGTGCCTGAGTAACGACTGGTGGACAACGGCCAGCTGCAAGGGATTCTGCCCCTTAAACAGAAGGACTTCCTATGTGGACAGTGAGAGAAATAACTAAGTCAAGACCTTTCCTTGCCGAAGAGTACTTTTGGTCAAGACCATTAGAAGTAGCTAAAAGGAAAGTGGGGTATAAAGGGGACCATGGCTTCAAGAAAGGAAAAATATTTTTATCTCTGTTCTGCAAGGAAAAAGGGACCTTCAAAGGTGAGTGAAATCACCTATTCTCAGGTGATCTTAGGAACATTTTAGTTCCTCTAGGCTTTAGCTTAGGACAATACCCTTCCTATAAACACCAACACAGCGATGTAAAAATGAAGAGACTGATCTCTCCTTTCCAACAACATGGGTAGCCTACCAGAGAGTATCACAAGTGTACTTTGGGCAGCAGAGAAGCTGAAAAACTGACAGCATACCCAGAATAAGAAAAAGGATCAGGCCTTCTCAAAGCCTGAGGAGGGCAAACTTTTCTGTACAGACAGCAGAAAAAGCGCCAACTTTGTAATGTGCTGCTAAAGTACATGCCACTTACCAGGGCAGATGCACTTTAGAGCAGAAAGCAGAACACTGAAACACAAAGGTACAGAGCCCAGAGACCTGGGAGTGCTCTACAAACCACACTGCACAGGCGCAACAGCACTGCAGGAGAAGAGACAAAATCTCTGCTCATAAATTCCTGAGGCACATTCTAAAGATGAGTTTATAAATATAACGTCCCAAAGTGACAGCCTGAAAAGACACTGACAAAAAACATCTGCAATTTCTCTGTGAATCTAGATGTGAGGTGAGGCCAGAATCCACCTCCTAGGTTTTTCCTAAAAGACCTGTGAGGCACTGACAGCTGCTCACAGTTTTCATGTGGATTCTGAGACCACGTCTTCTGAAATGTTCAGAGAATAAATACAGATATGTAGTTCACTTGACATAAGGGCATACAGAAACAAAAGCCAAAACACTCTCTTTCATGGTCCCATGTGCAGTGCAGCCCCTGCTGAGCTAGCAGCACCACAGGTGGAGCTGGAAGTGACACTAGAATTCGCCCTGTTGAACTACCACTGGGGCCACATCAGCCAGTCAAGTAGAGGTAACAGGTGGATTTAAGGCCTCAGGTTTTCAGAAGGAGTCAGTAGGTAACACATGGCTTTGTTTTGAGATTACACCTTTTGCTAATACTCTTTCTCAAGGACAATTTCATTAAATCTCTCTTCTGTGACCAACATATCCTCTGGTCTTCTCCTATGCTCCAAGCTCCCTTTCTTGTCTTCTGGACTGTGCTATAAACAATCACCTCTGCCCATGCACTCCCTTGGCTGCCTCCTTACTTACCGTCTCACCCCTTTCTGCTGGTGCCACCTCCAGAGCCTGTTGTCTTTCTCCATTTGCTTACCTATCCTCTTTTGGTCAAGGCAATTAGAAATATCTAGAGGGAAAGTGTAGTATAAAGGGGACCATAGCTTCAGGAAAGGAAAAATATTTTTATCTCTGTTCTGCAAGGAAAAAGGAAGTCTCCATTTCCTAATCCTCTTTTACCTTCCTATTTACAAGTCTGTCAAAGAAAAAGCTCAGGGCTTCTTTTCCCCAGGCTTATCTGCAAAGACTCTACTTTCTCTCACTTCAAGGTCCTCCTAAAAAGCAGCATCTCTTTCTTACAATGACTCGAGGTGACTTTTATATATATCACCCCTTCTCCTCTTTTCCTAATGTGTGTTGACATATTCACCTGCTTCCTATCTTCTATTCAAGTTCAAGGACTATCCTTCTTGAAGACCTTGAAGTGCTTTGCACAGGCTAAGCACAAAAAAAAAAAAAAAAAAAAAAAAAAAAACACCATGTTTTTTCTGAAACAATGATAACCCAAGGTGAGGGATGACATTTCCAGATTTCCCTAAGCCAGGAAGGACTCTGATCTGTGGATTTCAAAGCTCCCGCAAGCCATGTATGTCTACCTGCCAGGTTACTTATGCTATTCTATTACATGATGTTTGTGCAACTAACATGGAAAACATGATTTCCCCTCCTACTACCTCAATAACATTAAGAATTCTACCTGAAGCAAGTTTTTGATTCCAACATTAAAGCATTTTTTTTCCTAAAGCAGCATATACCCACCTTTGTAGAATGCCATGGTAAGCTGCCTATCTTTTGATTGTTCATTCCCATGGGGACCAAGCTGTGCCTAATGTTTCAATTACCTTTCTTCTGCTGCAGAGATGATTGGATTCAGAGTTTCAAGGGACTGTGAAAATACCAGATATCTAGACAGAAAACCAATACTTTAGGAGCCAATGATTCGCTGGGCATATCTTATAGCACTTAAACAACTTAACTCTTAGCACTTAATGGCCCTAATGGTATATTTATTAGACAAGTAAGCGAAAGAAAAGAAAATGACATGAATGTTTAATGAAGACACTAATAGAAACAACATAGAAAATGCTGAATTCTCTTTTCTGCTCAGGAAATACTAAGTGGCTCTTGTAGACCATATGTGTATCTGATAAGTGAGTTCAGTTAATCAATAAACTTTATTGCATTTCCAAGCAGAAAGAAGTCCTTACTCTAAAATAAGGAGAATATAATTAAACATACCAAGTATGAGTGCAATGCATTTGTTTGCTGAAATAATCCGTCCAGCTCGTAGACTGATTTATAACTAAATACTGAAATGACACTGCCTGAATTACTTTTTATGTGAACATGGAAATATCAGAAGACTTATTCCCTTCATATTGACTCATCAGAATTTTTGCCTCTAGTGGTAGTAATGTGAGCATGAACTCTGCAGAGCAACGTCCTTGTTTTAGACTGATTTCTTATGCTATTTGGCTGATTTTGTCTCTTGGACAAAAATCCAAAATAGAAGAAGGAAGGCCAGATCCCCAGCAGTTTGTATCAGCTTTTTGCTGTTATCTTCAGCTGAGTGAGACTAATTTATACCTCCTGAGGGTCAAGTGCTGAGTACTGATCCTCAGCATCATTAGGGAAAACATACAAGTTTTGTGTCTAGCCATCATTTTTTGAATAGGCACAGACTATTACAGATACAGAAGCCAGCTCATATCGTCTAAAGGACTGCTCACTGCTGAGCCCATGTTTTTTCTTACAGTTCAGAGAGGGGCTCATTATTTATACCATCCTGAGGCCATGTAAAAGCCTTACTCCCAACAAACACACCTGGTCCACAGAAGCAATGTCAAAACAATTAGACATTGCATAAAATTATGTTGAAAATTCTGTCCCTCTGTTTCACACATGAGCTAGTATTACAGCAGGGCAACAAAAATGTCAGAGGAAGTACAGGAAAGGTCCTGGCATCTGGCGCCAGGTTACAAAAGGACTGAGTGGGGTTTTTGTTGGACAGACTTCTCCAGCAATGTCTCTCAGAACACCAGGCTCCAACCTCCACTGAGTGAATGCTATGTCTGGCTTAGCACACAAAGTCAACAGAGAGCTCAGCTATGCCAGAAAGCTCATTTGAACAGTGGCAGCACCCACTGAGTAGTCACTGTGCATGGACAGTCTGACAAAACCAGGGCAGAATTTCTTATCAAGTTGAGGTGTAATACTTCAGTTCCCAGGTGGCAAACAGCACAGACCACATTTCCTCAGACCCCAGCACCAGATCTGTAGTGTGCGAGGCCAACCAAAGCTACGTGTGTTAGCCAGAACACACGGTGTCAGGTTGCTAAAGCTGCAGGAGAGAAACTAGAAGCTTTCTGGCATTTTAAAAAAAAAAAAAAAAAAAAAAAACCTGCCTGGTAAAATGTTTGGGATAAATTTAATTTGGCAGAGTGACTTTATATTCTCTGTGTCAAGTGGCTCTGACATCTTTCAATTTAATTTTAGAGGACCTAATCCCAAATTCTCTGTATTGTCAGAAAATGGTTGCTAAGTACCATCCAACACCTTCTGTTTGATCAGAATTGGAAGTAGTCAAATTGGAAGTGATGCTGTCCAACACAGAATCACAGAATCATTAAGATTGGAGAAGACCTCCAAGATCATCTGTTCTAACCATCCCCTACCACCAATGTCACCCACTAAACCATGTCCCTAAGCACCACGTCCAACCTTTCCTTGAACACCCCCATCACCCACTACTGTCACCCACTAAACCATGTACAAATACAGGAAGCCTTTACTCTTACCATAGCTGCTGGAGAATACGTCAACATCCAGGTTTTAGATCCACTGTGGAGTTGCCAACCTAAATCTAGAAGTTCAGCTGTTCTCCTTTCAGAGGCAGTGCGAGGTTAGAACGTTAAAAGGAATATCCTTAGCACAAACTAAATGATACAATACAATGTGTTCTGTATTTTTTCAATGTTAAACCAAAGAAATCAGCAGTTTCCATTTTGAAAATCCTCATAGAGGGCCAAACACTAAGATTTGCAAGGACATATTATATTCTAACATGTTATATATTCTTGTCACCTCTCTAACTAATGAATGACTGGTATATTCAATGATGGTCAATTATTATCTTCAGAAACTTTTTATCATCTTTGGAAGAAGTAAAAAAGTATTAGCAGAGAAGGTATAGCAGAGAAAGGCTTCACATTTGACCAAGAGGAAGGTAAGGAGTATGAGATGTGGTTTGCACAGAGGACTGATCAAGACCCACAAAAACCTCACAGGGCTGTTTACCAGGTGTCTGTCAGGTTTTGCAGCTCCCGCCCAAGAGCAAAGAAGCACGGAACAAAACATTAGCATTTCACCTCTAACCACAGGGCAACCTGATTCACCTCAGCCCCTTCCTTCCCCAAGCTGGGTACAGCTACAAAACTGCCAGACAGCAGCTAATGAGTGGAGGGCAGATGAGTGGATGGCTAATGAGTGCTGAGGATCAGAGCCTCAGACACACAATTCAAATCCATGCCACAGGATGAGTTATCTTTTATACGTACTAATTCAGTTTGTATGATATAAGCTTTATTCATCTGCTTAAATGACAGCAATAGCTGGCAATACTGCTGTGCTATTTAGAATATTTTACCCTATCCTTCATGGAAATATTGATGAGTAAACAAATCCTTTATTCTTATTTCTGCTTTTGGAAGCTAGGATTCACAACACAATTCACACACATCCCAGCCAGACAGATGGCTTAAAAACATACGGGCAGTTCAATTGTCTGTGATGGGAAAAATATCTAGCTTCTGAAAAATAAACATCTACCTGCATGAGTCACTGATTAGCTGAAAGAAAAGGGTCTCTCTGGCTCTCTGCTAATGTTAACAAGCTTTCCTCTATGTTAATACCTTCTTTACTGATTGCAGTCCAAGAGGTTACCTACTATGGTAACCAACTTAATCTGTTTTCTGCTATGTTTTTATATAACATGCTCTATTATAGAATGAAAAATAGTACAGCTTAATGTGCTTACAAGCAAACAGGAACACTCTGAAAAATGATTATCAGTTCAATAGTTCAGCATACATGTTAAAACATCCCCCCCAGCAGCCAGGGAGGAGGGACCTGCACTGCTCCTTGTTTATGCAAATGAGGCAGAAAGGGACTAATTTGCATAATAACAAGTGGGGGAGTCCTCTGCGGTCCTTTTCTCTCATTGCTAAGCTGCTCGGGATAGGGTAAAAGAGTGGCACTTCTAAGCAGGACTCACCTCCCCACCATGGATTTTACCTGGCTTGGGCTTGCAGGTGCCCCTGTGCGGGCAGCACAAAGTGGCTCACATTTTTCATACTCACTGCAGTAAATTTTTAATGAAAGTTTAAACTGAAGCAGCGCAGACATTTTGCATACAAGACAAGTGTATAAAATACACTTTCCTGCGATAAAAAATGAATGATACCTGCTCTGAAAAGCCTCAGTCAGAATATACAGCACCAGGTAGGTGAAATTTAGCAGAGAAGGATGGGTTTTGAAGGCTGTGTGGTGGGTACAAGGAGAGAGAAGCAGAAGGGCAGCACCTTGGTCAGGTTCCTTGTCACAAGGCACCAGCCTCTGCCTAGTGGCATTCACCGAGAGATGTCTCCGGTGTGAACAAATGCCCTCAGAGCACAGGTGGAGAGAAGGGATTTTAGCAGATGCTCCCTTCATCCTTTTTGACTGTGAAATCCAGGTGCCTTGTTGTTCTGATGAAACAAGGTCTCCATAATCTCAGATGTTGAAAAATGGAAATTCTTTAGAAGTCCTTCCCCCGTTTCTCAAAAACAGCACTTGAGAATTTTGCCTCTGCCTTCCCCTCTCAGCCTCTGCCTGATTAATTAGGTTGTAAATCCTCTGGAAAAGGGACTGTCTCTTACAACAGGTATCAGCAGTGCTTTACGCAATGGAGCTTTTGTCTTAGATGCTCTTGGACCCCAATGAAAATCATTCATAATAGCTCAGTTAGGCAATTCCATTGGATATCTCTTAAATGTCTAAGCTGCAATAGGAAGACCTTAGAGCCAGGAAAGAGCCACGTGGGTGCTAGGCATACAACTTCAGCTATTCTCCCATGTGATGAAATTATGAAGTCTTCAGCTGCATTTTTGAACTGCAAAATACACACATTCCCAATAATTCAATAGTCAGATCAGACCTTCTGCTCCTTCACTCAGCCAATCATGCATGGCTTAAGCTCCCTGGATTTGTCAGCACGTTGGCTTTGAAGGTGCTGCATCATTCCAAGCACAAGTATTTTCGAGACAGATAAATTCGGTCCTAGTCAGATTCAAAAATTTCTTCCCAGGAAAGGAGTTCATTTCAGCACCAGTTTTTGATTTTCTGGTTGAGTGATTGACAAGAAAAATTGCACATCCCATGAAGATGTGAAAAGTGAATAAAATTCTCTTTTAAAAATACAGATAATTTGCTCAATACAAGTGGTTCAGACTGCAGGAGAATGAGTGCAGCTTTGTTCCCATCAGTGCTGTTTGCGGTATAGATCTACCAGCACAGAGCGGAGGCCAGCCTTACCTGCCTTTCCCTCGCTTGGCAAATTAGCCAGGACCCTCTCTCCTCTCTTTTCTACATGGATTTTTCCATATTTTTCTTTGCATTCAATATTCTCCAGACCCCTGGTCCTCTGCCAAACCCAGGTAGAAGTGGCTGGTTCAGACAAGAAGGTGCAACACAGGGGTTATGCTGACAGACACATCAAAACCATCAGTGCAAATGGGAGAGGAGCAGGCCAGAAAACATCCCACATCTTTGTGTACATAACAGACTGTGCTTTCATTTTACCCTGAGGAAGGAGAATGGACAAGGAGGATGGACACTGGCTGTTTTCCTGGCAAAAGGGACAACCTGTGGGTGCACCAGCAGGCAGTCAGGGCTGCACCCACCCCGTGAGCAACACACTCCCTCCTCTCCCACCCAGCTGGTGTCACTGGCTCCCCATAGTCACAGGACGGAGCAACACTGCCTTGTGGCTGAGGGATGGATGAGATGGCAACCACCAGATCTCGTGTCTGCCCCTGCACCATAATGCAGCACCAGCAGAAGGGGAAGCATTCAACAACCACCATGCACCCATGACCTCCCACCATGCACCCCTTATATCCCAGTAGCTCCACTGGCACAGGGAAGGGACTAGTAGGTCATTTATTTGTGTGCATGAATAAGGAGTTAAGAACTCTTATCTTCTGTGCCTTTTATTGCTTGCGTAGTACAACAGGTGCCTGCGTCCATATTCTTTCATAATACTCCATCATCAGTGAATGTACTACCCCTTCCAGTCTCCACAAGATGCCAAAAGTGTCCTGGTACTGAAGTTCTCAGTAATATATGTGCTGCTACATCATTCATAGATACTAAACCCCACTCTCATTCTTCATGCATAGAGAATGATGCTGTATTATATTGTATTTTACATTGGACCTGTAACAGAGGGAGCCAGAGCTCTTCTCTTTAGGCTTTCCAGCAATATGAAACCTGCTGAGTGTTTGGTTATCCCACCAAATTCCAAGCCTACAAAAGGTCTGTTTGTGTTTTCTGTAGATGGTTCTCTACTAGCCTGACTAGTACCCTGCTGGTGTGTATATGTATACTGATCTCATCAGTATTCCAGTGTCGACAAAACAATATACTTACAAGTTTTATTGTATTTGACATATATTTTTTTTCTTTCTAGTGTCAGCTATTGGGTTCACAGGGGAAACTGTGTTTTCGTGGAAGGAAATATACTTCTAAGTTCCAGGAAAACAAACTTCAAACTGTGAGGTTACTACTGAGTCAAATACGAGAAAGCAAATCGAAGAAACACAAGACAAATTGATTTTTATTTTTTTAAAATCTCATTATTTTAAAGCTGAACTCCAGAATTTTTGGCACAAAATTCATGATCTTTGAAATCCTCATTACTCAAGGTTGGCGGTACCTTTGGTTCTCTTCTGCATTAATATGCTGGTGGATGGGGAGAGGGAACTCTGGAGGAATGGAAAAGCAACAGGTCAGCTGTAGAGAGCAAACACATGCTTTGTCTTGTGGGAATACAAACTCTCCTGAGCTTTAAGTGCTCTCATCTTCTACTAAAAACCCCTCCTCAAGATTTTTGCAGGTTCTGTTTCTTCTTGTACATTGCAAAAGCAAAAGCATTGCAAAAGCATCACAGATGCAATGGCATCGTAGAATAAAGAGTCCAGGGGCTCCCGTGGATGCACACAGTGATGAAGGAGGCACTATTATTCTTAATGACATTCTCTCCTGAAACCTAACCCTGTCCCTCAGACAGCTTCTCAGCCTCCAACCAGAGAAGGGACTTTTTTTATTTTCTCTTAGGTTGTGATTGAAGGAAACAGATGCTCTCCACCTCTCATACAGACTATGCTTTCCCCTAGATTTAGCTCCTACTTCTTCAGAGACTGGGCCAGAGCTGTGAGGCTGCAGGGAGGGAGCTGCCTTCCCCTCTAGGCAGAAGGCTCTCGTGTGGAAGAGCCATCAAGAAACCATGGGGCAAATGATGTTCTGGCATCGGTGCAAAGTGGGATTAAGAGCTAGATTGTGCTTAGCCACCAGAAGAGTCATTAGGAGTTTGTTTAATTCAGGAACGTGCACAGAATAGTAACAGGAGTCAGGGCAACTCCATATTCACATTTAGGGTTGGTTGCCAATGGGTATGTGCAGCGCTCTGCAGGATTAATCACTGGGTGTCTGGGCTAGAACTAAAGCTTTCGTTCTCTCTGTTTGTAGTGCCCCAGTCCTACAGGGTGCTAAAATCAGTGAGACCTGTGGGTGTAGGATCACAACTCATCACCGTGCACACAGCAGAATCACCTTCTGCCCTTGAACGGGGCCTGTCGATGCTGTGGTGTGCAAGAACACACAGCCAAGAGGCTCTGCTGCTTTGAAAGGCTTCAAAAATATGCAGCTTCTTCCTGACTCACGGGGCTGGAGTGAGGTGAACGCTGATTTTCTGGGGCCTGTTCCAGAGATCTTGATAGCTTCAGAGCTACTGCTGATCTTTATTTCCTGTTTGTGTATTTTTGAGATTGAATCTCGATGACAGAGAACAGGGAGCCAGGGTTCAGGGAGAGATAATGATGTGATTGAGAAAGTGCTGAAAACAGGACAGGCGTTTCCAGAGAGAAATGAGCCACAGTTACATGTCTGGGGATTTAGGTATATTGTATACCTCCACAAATTACACAACAAATGTAAACATGGGGCTTGTTCCAGTCTCCCTTACAGAGGTACACCATGATTCTAATCAGGTTTCAAAAAAAAGGAAAAAAAAAAAAAGCTTTCTATTTCCTGTGGGTGGCAATGTACCCAGAAAACATACTCCTCTGCTGCAATCACAGTTGTGTTTTTAGAAATGCTAAAGCCCACTCATTATCCTTGAAAATAGCTCGGGGCAGGGGGAAGGGGAGAGCTGGCAGTGGTGTGTCAGCAGAAATAGTGTCTACACCAACGTCTGCACAATAGTACCTCCTAGTCTCCTCCCTGATCCCCACATAAAAGGAGAAGCTGCTGAAAGCCCAGGCAAACCTCCAAAATCATGCCTCATCCAGGTGTTGAAAGGGGCCTGTGTCCTTGCCAGAAACAAAACCGTTCATTTCTCGCACTTTTCGGGAGAAGACAGCAGGGAACACTGGAACTGGAAGCACCAGGAGACCAACTGTACGTCTGAAGAAAAGTCTTGCAAGGCATCTCTCTCTTAAGGAAAACTTACACCCTGCAGGATCGTCTCTGCTGTCCCACAGGGACATCTGAAGGGAAGCTGATGCCCAGCCAGGCCTTCTGCACTCTCACAGTCTGCTCAGAGGTAATCTTTGCCTATCCTTCTCCTGGTTATCTTTTTTTTTTTTTCTTTTTTTTTTTTTCTTTTACTTCCTTCTTGTAAGTCTCTAATAATAAAAAGATGGCAGAAGATGGTCATTCAGTTGCTGCTTTCTACAAAAAAGCATGACACCAAGATCCGGATGTCAAAGGATGTTAAAAAGATGGAGGACAGTGGAGGGAAGACCAGAAAAAAAGATCAGAATGAAAATATAATGGAGAGAAGCAAATCCCGAAGAGAAATACTGGAAAAAAAAAAAAAAAAAGGTCACGCCAATGGCCAATGTACCACTAGCAATGAGGTTATGGAAGTCAAAGAGCATGGAGCAAAGGGTAACCACGGTGTGCTGGAAGAGATGTTAAGAAACCCCCCTGGGGCCAGGGCAGTGAGACCACAAAAGGAGAGGCAAAAGGAGAGAGCAGGGGGAGTGTGGTACAGAACTTACTAGTGCCAAATCCAGCTCTCTGGCTGGACACTGCTTCTCCATAGTGGAAGGGATGGACTAGCCGCTGGCATGTCTGTGCCCTTCCCTGTCATCTGAACATAAATTACAAGTTGTGAATCATTAGAACAGCCTCTGTGCCTCCTTTGTAGGATAAGAGTACTCCAAGAACCAAGGAGAGAGGATGAAGATACTAGGGGACAACCGCTACCTCCAGCACACAGAGGGAGATTCTTGTTTACACTCAGGTTCAGAAGATGACGATATTTTTCCAGGATTTCATTATAAAAGTTTTAGCCAACACATTTGCTCTTCAGGCTTTGGGGACTAGATGACAGCAATAACAATCATGACCACTAATGCTCTCACTGCATTTGTCATTGACATTAGAAAGAACACATTCAAAGTCAGTATCACTCTTCTTGTCACCCAAAGCCCCATCCTAATACTAGGTGATTTTTCAGTATATCTGCAAGATTTTCAAGCACTCCGTCTGGAAAAAATATCATCTCCCCAAAAGAAAAGCAACACAGTTTGTGTTATAGAGCATTTCCATGTTTTCACTCTCTTCTCAAAACAGTAAAGGTATTTCTTTAAATACTATTTCAAGATGAGCCTGTTAAGCCCCTCTGCCTGCCCTCCCATTTGTTCCAGCAACATGTCTAGAAACGAGAAAATCTTCTGTTTGCAAAGAGATCTCAGCGGTGCTTTACGGATGTAGCCAGAATGAGACTGAGGCAATGTTTTTCTGAAAGAGAGCCTGTCCCCATGACTTTTCCCAACACCGCAGTACTAAGGACTTGGGGCTGCTGTATTCCCATTGCACTTTCTCCATTACCAATGTGCTGACTGGCCTCTCCATTACCCAGAACATCTGCTCTGGAGATCAGATTCCTAGGGAGCCTGCTACAAGTTAATGAGGGAGCCTGCACAAGCCTATCATTCAGAAGTTTCTGATCTGTAAATCACTGGAAGCTGGGAACCTGTGCCACTACCATACACTTAGCTGTGCTTCTCTTTCCTAGACATCAGTGATGTGTTCTGCATGAGAGAGGACACTGGAGTGAGGGGCTCTGCATGTCACCCAGTGTAGCTCTTCTTATCACAATTGTACGCAGTGTAGTGCCTGGATTTGCAATAATAGTGTGGATACCAGTAGCACCGTATATATGTGCTGGGCACTAATGACTTAGCTTTAGCTGAAATATAAATAAATATGGTGATTCTGACCCAGATGAATCAGGAGTGTGAAAGTCATTTGCAACTGTAGTTTGTAAATGCAAATGTTCACTTAAGCCGTAGCTCTGCTTTCAGAATCTGGGCTTGCAAATATCACAACTCTGACTTCTAGCAACACTGAAAAACCTTACAATAAGATGCTTTGTTTTTTACAAACACACTCATCCACTTTTCTCATAAGCAAGCACTACAGAAAGATCAAGGAAGATTATGTGCAGGGCAAGCAGACCCACATGTTGCATTGTAATGAGAATATGGTATTAAACTCCAGTGCAGACAGCAAAATGAATCAAGAAGTTTTGACCCTTGGAAAAACAACAAGAGTACAGAAAATAGGTGTTGTCTGCCATGAGGTCCCCTATCCATACTTTTTAAGCAGAACACCAAACAGTATTATAATTTCAGCAACTACTCTATTTAAACCTATGGAATTTCACATTTTCAGGCTCTGCTCGCATATTATAAATCAGAGCTGGATGTATCAGTTTTCACTCTTTCCTGGCTGGTGGTAGGAACGTTCTGCTTATCAGACGGACAGTATCTGCAAGTTTATGGGCAACTTCAGAGGTTGGTTACCATTTTTCTTTTTTTCTTAACGTTTGTCTTTCTTAAATTTTGGTAACCCCTAAAGTGGACAGGTAGTTGGACTCAGTGATCTTTGTAGGAACCTTCCACTTGAACAATTCTGTTCCATTCTGTTCCATTCTGTTCCATTCTGTTCTACTCTACTCTACTCTACTCTACTCTACTCTACTCTACTCTACTCTACTCTACTCTACTCTACTCTACTCTACTCTACTCTACTCTACTCTACTCTACTCTACTCTACTCCACTCCACTCTACTCCACTCTACTCTACTCTGTTTTTCCATTAAAGAAAACCTCAGCTGGGCATGAACAGTGGAGGGAGGGCCACAGCAGAGCCAAGGTGAGGAGGCAAGTCCAAACACCACTGCTGTCCATCCAGCTAGAGAAAAGGAAATGCAGGCCCCTGATGCTGAGCTATAGGGTGTAGCCCACAAAAATCTTCACTACAGAAAAGATACCCTTGTAACAAAAGGCCTCCCTGCACTTTTCTATGCAAAACCCATGCTTGCCAGCACATTCCCAAGCATGACAAATCCGTGGATATCATTACTTCCCTGTGACTTGATTTTCTTTAGGTTTGCACATTGTGAGGTACTGCAAGGACATATTGCAAAGGACAATCCAAAGCTCAGGACTGTAAGAAGTCAACCGTTAAAAAACAGTCAGAAAACATGTATTAGCCCATTTTGTACAAGCTATCACTAAAGAAAATATTTCATTGTACTTTTTTTCTTATAGATCCTGTGAAATCTTGAGAACAAAATCAGGTTTTTTTTTTAAATATACAATTATAGTTAAAATTTTATACAGTTAAATCTTTTCCCACAGGTTTCTAAATAGAATGCAGATTTATCATAGAGTGATGCAATCACCTCTGGAAGAGCCAAACTGCCTGGCCAGATCATCTGCAGGGAAAAGCAACAACCTTCACAGCGTATGCTCTGCCTGGAATAGCATTCACACCAGCACGGAGGGATTCCCAGCTTCTGCAAAGCCCTAAAAAATGCACAGCGACTCCTTCCAAATCCTATTCTGACAAAACAATTAGTGGTGCAACTCATTTTCTGATGAGCTCATCCACCTAATTACAACAGTAAGCAGACTTACGTTAGCAGTTGCCAAAGCCTGCCTCAGAAGCAAAAATGCTGCGAGGGCCAGAGCAAGGATACACATACTAGCAAAGCTGTTCCAAAGCTGGAGATATTTGTATCAATTTAGAGCATCACCAGCTGCCCCAGATTGTGCTATTTGCTGTAACTCTCCTAAACAGGAGCGCATAGAGATTGTTCTGACCCCAGATTGCAGAATGGGTTGCTCTAAATGGTAGCTAATGGTCTTCCCAGACTTCCTCAGCTTGTAGTCCCTCCAGCAAACACAGAACAACGAAGGAAATGTAGCACAGTAACTCATTGGAGTACTGTTCTACATAAAGTGTAATAATGGTAGCACTCAGAAATGTCACCTGAATAAATAAAACTGAGTTCATGAACCTGCTAATAACCTCAACAGCTAACCCTTTGGCCACGTTAAATGGGAATAAGTTTAGTAATAGCACGCCACTATTATTGCCAGCTCTGCTGAAGTGCTGTAACTGCAGCACAAAGATTTTGTCCCAAATGAGAGGACAAAACGAGGGGGACAAATGAGGGGACATTTGCTGCTGTTAGACAGAGAGCAGAAAAAGAGCTCATTCTGACTAACACTGTGCCCAAGGGCACTGGGGCATGCCAGTCTCTGGTGTGTCCCCAGATGTGCAGAGCAGTAAATCAGCTGCCCATGTCACTAAGGAGCTAACCATTTCCTACGGGGCAGTGAACACACCACTATCAGATGGAAGAGCAGAGCTGGGGAGGCGTCTCGCAGGGTGCTGCCTCTCAGCCTCTGAGGGGCAGACACCGCAGCTTTACGGCCCCCTCTCTGACAGGACCTATCCTAGTCCAAAGCTAGTTTTGCAAGGATTGGGGTTTGCATAATTAATCACCTAGCCAGACAAACCCTGTGACCAGTGCCCATGCACAGGTCCCTGGGCTTCCTAATAGTCCATAGGCCACCCTGATCTCGCAGACCATCTCAAGGAAAGGGCAAGAGGGAGTGGTACAGGGAAAGAGGAAAAAAAAAGAAAGAAAAAAAAAATGTATCTGTGTGACTCTTGGGCATCCCTACTGTGCTGGGTAATGACAAGTAGAAGCAATGCTGTCCAGCCATATGCCTCCAGCAGTGCCTCAGCTCTGGAAAAATACTCTTGAGCCCTCTCCTGTGCCTCCTTGGTGCAGTAGAGCACTGCCCCTTTGGTGTGGTGCCACATCTCGGTGGGCAAGATCCAGAGTCAAATAATCACAGTAAGCAGGGCAGAGACAAAAGATTACTGGGGGAAAGGGGCAGAGCTAAATCAGAAGATAACTACACTCAATGACCAGAATACATTTGCAAAATATATGATAGTGTCGTGTATCATTTGAATAATACTGATAGCGTTATTATAGACTAAATCATAATGCATATGCATCAGGGGACAGAGTTAAGGTTACTGCAAATTCACCTGCTTAATACTTTATTACAGGTTAAAATGATAAATTATCCATTTCTCAGCACCAATCAGTTCTTCTGCCAACCTTGAAATTGTTATACAGAGGAAGAATTTGCTCTTACAGAAAATGTAAATGATACTGAGTTATTTCATAGTACAATAGTTTCTCAGCCTTACTGAAAAGTTCATCAGGATAAAAACAAATTCTTCATGTGGAGATTTCTCTTAAGAAGAACTAGCTTCAGGCCAGATGCTCAGCCCTGCTCCATCTTTGCACAGCTCAGCACTCAGGACTACCCTGCCAAGGGGTACATGGCTCCAGCCTTCTCCACACAGGTGCCCAGTGCTCAGGGTCTCCCCCCAAAAAACCTCCTGTGTTGCCAAGCTTAAGGCAAATTCTTCCAGTATCTTTTCAGTGGCTCGTTGTCTCTAAAACTGCTCCATGTGCTGGGCCTCTCCATGTGTGCCACACACCTCTCTTCCATTGGCAATCCCACCGGCCCTGAACATGAATGGGAGCTGGCCAGTGGCAAATTTACCCAGGGCACCCAGGGGTCTGGTCTGCAGACATCCACCTGCATGCTAGCCCAGCTCCCACTGCACCTCCAGCCCCAGGCTTGTGCAGCCTGGTCTCCTGGATTTTCATCTGCTCCGTTGCACATCACCACATATCGTACAAACAGCCAGTGTTTCTGAACCACTGGAAAAGGAAAGAGGAGAAATTCCAGTTTTCCAAAGGGACAGCACAGCCTTCAAGGCACTGCTGAACTCTGCTGTCTGAGGAAGGAGTGATTTAAAACACAGCATTTTCCTTTGATGCTTACCAGCTTAGACGTCACATTAATCAAAGCTTTGTGAATGGTTGATGTGCAACCGTATGTACTTTTACTTAAAAGCAGGGAAATCAAGGACATTTAACAGCTCCTGGGTTGGCCTTTTTAAACTTCAAAAGGGATAAACTATTTATAGAGTGCCACTGAGTGCAGAATCCAGCCTAAATCTACATTTATTTGAATAGTTCCCTTTGAAAAAACAGTCTGCCAATGAATTGTCTTACGTGCAGGTACAACTTACGACAGTGCTAACGTGCATGCAGACCACAAATAGACAGTGGTCAGATCAGCCTGCTTTGCAGCCAATGACGGTAAGAGCTCCTTCCACATTTTTATTCACTCTACAAGGACTGTGAGATAAATATCAAAAAAAAAAAAAAGCTGAAATAACCTGAAGCAAACAAATTCCATTTGCCTGTTCCATGGGTGGGAGAACTCCCAAAACCTACAGAGGGCACAACATGCCAAGCCGCTCCTGTGGTCATTTTGAGCTCAGCTGCTAGCTAGCAGGCAAGAAAAGACACCTGAACAGCCGACCCATTTAATACAAGGGAATGTCCAGCCTAGGAAAATGCCAATCAAGGTTTCACCAGAGCTTCTCTAACATAGGTAGCTGTAAGAATGAAGCTAACACCTTTTCAAACAATAAGGAGTTAAAAAGTGTTTGCTAGCAAACTGTATTTTTGCACCGCCCCAGATGAATGTCCTGGGTCTAAGGAAGAAATTGAGACCAAGATGTTTTGGCAAATGGCAGCCCAAGGAAGCAAGATCCCAAAATAGTACTGCGCAGAGCTGCAGCTGTTTCTGGCTGATGATGCTCTGAGGATGAGCACTGGCTCACCCAGCTGTGCAGACCTATAACAATTCATATTCTGTAACCAAATGGTTCTTGTTGGTTTTCACTGCAGTTCTTGCACTGTTTTCTTTTGCTCCAAATGGGTGCTGTATCCTAACTGAGACTTTTCTCTCTGCCCTTCCAGATAATGGACATTTGCTGTTCCCTTCCTCTTCCATCTTCAAGAAAATCATTTTACATTGCTACTGGCTCTTTTCTAGTTCTTTTCTAGCTGCTAGAGCTGAATTAAAAATTAGAATAGAAATGCCAAGTCTTATAAAATGTGCAACCTTTCTTTCTATTAAAAAAATTTCCTGCAGTGGAAAAGTAACTTTTTAAATTGAAGAGACAAAAAAAAAAAAAAAAAGCTCTTTTGTGCAAATGTACGACTAGTAATCTGATATCCTGAATGTGAATCTTTGTAAAATAGTAGCTCCATTACTTTCATGAGGGAAAGATGAGTCTGTTTCATGAGGGTTATTTGAGAAAGAAAGGGAAAAATGAGGTGAAACCAGCTAGAACAGTTTATCTATTTAAAATAAAGTGATTTAGGGTTTCAGCATTTTTTCCAGTAACTAGAACAGAACTATTAATTTACAAAAAAAAAAAAAAAAGGCAAATGTGTCAATGAATAAAAGAGAACTGAATGAGTTTAAAATGGCATGAAAAGACATTTTCAAAGGACACCAAAAAAAAAGGTATTAAGAAGCTTCATACAGTGTTGCTAGAAGCAAATAAAAATAACAGATCTCTGTCACAAAAGAAATAACCATATTGTTTCTTTTAATGAGGTCTTCTGGAACTCTATCGATGACGGAGAAAGCTGTCAAACACAAATGGCAGCTGCCTGAACTGTACCATCTTCAAACATTGACAGGACCCCAAAAGTTATTTTTGCCTTTGAAAGACAGAGAGCAATAGCAAATAGTTATTCTGTGTAACTACTTATCACCATAGAATAAAAATGCAGCATGGAGGTGTACAGACATGAAAAGAGATCAGAGGACTTGAAAATACCAGCACAGGAAAATACCAGAGCTATAACAGGGCTACAAAAACTCACCAAGGTCGATTACTGATCAGTAAACAGATGCAATCTTATTTGCTGGTTAAAGCCAGCTTCAGAGATAATAAAGAGAGCAAGGAATATGGATTCAATATATAGAAGTCAACATCAACGGTGAAAATATAGAAGTCAACATCAACGATCAACATCAATGGGGTGATCAGCCCATACAAGCAGCACAAGTTAACACAACAAATTAGTGGATAATTTAGCAACTTAGTGTGCAATTTATATGGAAAAAAAAAATTGTGGAAAATGTGTGCAAATTACCCTGTTGAAATTTAGTTTTAACAGCCTGAATCCATGGAAAACTTCAGCTTTTGGGAGAGATCCATGCATCTCCAGAAATAGTTTCACCCAGCTTAGAGACCCTGGGATTCCACTGTAAGTAGCAAGGCTCAGCGCAGCTTCAGTAAGCACATCTAGGATGGAGAGCAGACATACTGGTCACCTTGCAGGCACAACGGAACAGAACTGAAAGGTCCTCCAACAATTTCTTAGGAAGTATCCCTTGGTCTTACAGCTAACTACAGCAAATAGGAGACTAGCTGGACTGCAAAGGTGTTCCTAGGCTTGCATAAGGTTTTCCAGCACCATGGACCAGTCTCCTGACCTACAGTAAAAGGTTCAAAGGCTTGACTGGTGACTGTTTTCTCCTCTTTCTCAAATATCCTGCAGGAGTCAAGCAGTACCTGAAAATAAATAAATAAATAAACAAATAAATAAATAATAAAAATTAAACACTAAGTGGAGAATCAGTGTTCTTCCAACCAGAACACATCCCCGCTTAGAAACCCGACACTTGCCTCCATACATCTACAGCTAGGCAGTACACAAATGAAGCCCAAGACAAAAGAAGTGGTACAAGTAGTTATGCTCATTTAATGGCCTTATAATACAATGGAAGAAGAAGCAACACTGGAATAATGTAATGGAGACACAGAGAATTTGAGGAGTTTAGACCTATGTTTCAAAAAAAAAAAAAAAAGTTGTTTATGAAAGAGAGAATCCCTTGAAAAAGAGATCTGAACAGAAACAAGAGCAATTTAAATAATCTGAATGTGTTCACCTCCCCTGATGCCACTGTTGGCCAACAGCAGTTGATGCGAGACACCATGCTGTACAAAAGTGAAAAAGAGGTTGATCACTAGTACTTGGCTCCCTGCTGAACATCACCACCAGAAATTCTCTAATGGAACAAGCTGCTACAGATGGTTGTGGTGCATGGCTGCACCATGCCTTGAACATTTGCCACACCAACCAACAGAAGTCTGTGGCATGACCCAAGGACAAGACTCAAGGAAGAAATTCAACTTCAGACAGTTGATGCAGTGAGTAGTCTTTGCAAGCTGACTTTTAGCATGGGTTTCTATATGACGTAGGATCTTCCTTGCATTTGCACACTGCGAAGAACAGAAGACATATTTATGGGAGAGATGGGCAAAGGAGCCGGAGCTGGAGTATACCAGCAAAGGAGTTTCTTGTGGCTGAACCAGTGTTGCTGCTGAGGGTGTTTCTGTCCCTGTGCTCAAGTGTTTGATGAGTTAGTATCGATCTCAGTTTCGCATCTGCCATCCTTCCCATCTGCTTCTCCTCTAAGCACCCAGGACCACAGCTATTACCGAGGTCCTCAGAGCTGACTGTTTGCCTTATCTTATTCAGAGCCACTTCTGAAGGACCACTTAGAGCACTTCCAGAGCTGATATGAATTTCACCCACACAATTTGAGATGAAATATTGGTGTTTGCTGGTTCTTTTGGGAAAAAAAAAAAAAAAAAAAGCAGCGTGACAAGGAAGACTTCTGTAGTCTGTTCCAGGGATGCCTAAAGGTTGCAGCTGCTATTCTTTCTACATGAAGGGCCCTGGAGAATCAGGCTCTCCTGACCTATACAGATAGCTGAAGCTACCTTTTAAATGACTAATCTATGTGCATTCTAAATGTGCTCTATGACTAATCTGATAATACTATAAAGCCTTATTCCACTTCAACTGTACAGGTGTCAGGGGACTTGGAAGGGGTATCATAATCCAAGACTTCAGAAGGTAACCACTAGCAACACAAATGCAAAACAAGGTTATATAATATGTCCTCACACAACCCTCCCCCAGCACCAACTTCTTTGCAAAAGGGGAAGACGCATGGGGAGGGGGAAAGGGCAACAGACACAATCCCAGGACTGACAGAGTTTGTCTGAGATCTCAGTCAGCACCAGTTTGTAGTAAGGGAAATGGGTATATAACCTGCAGAGAGAAAACTAGGCACAGTGCTTTCCAACACGCATGGAAGAGAAAGCTGATGCCTGAGCCTTGCTGTGGTACTAGCACCGCCATGAGTCCAGGCCACCATGAGTCACAGCTCCCAGAGAGGTCTGGACTCAGGCACAGAGAGATATCATTTTCTCCTCATGTAGACAGATTCCAAGTCATCTTGTGGCCCTTCCACCTTGTCGTGCTTTCATCCTGGGCGACGTTTAAACACCTCTGTTTAAGGATAGCTCCAGTTAAATTGTTTTGTTGTTGTTGTTGTTTTTTCCCTTCTTATTTTTTCCTCCACCAGTGCAGAAATAAGGTAAAATCTTAGCTATGCCTAAGCTCAATATAAAATGAGAAGCAAGTACATACAGGGTAGTCAGGAGATTAGAAAACAGGAGCTGAGCTGCACCCATATCAAACAGAAAAGAAAGCAGATCTGTATTCACAGGTTATAAGGATTATATTAATTTTCACTTCCAGAACTGATCACTAAGTTCACTATTAAATAATATGTCATTATTGGAAATCCCATCTATAAGCCTTTCTTAGAGTTTTAAATCACTTGAAAGGATTTCTCCAATCATCTATCCTGAGCTGCCAATAACCACTTCTGTTTCTGCAGATAACCCCTGTAACGGCAGGACAAAAGGCTATCAATACACATAGTATGTCTTTGAGAAAGACACTGGGAGACAGAAAAATTAGGAGAGGTCCAGTAGCAGATTTAATGCAGATTTACAACTTATGTAAAGTAGTGAAGCAGACAGGCATGGGTGGGTGCTACAGAGATGATGACGGCTGCATAGGAGATGATGATGGCTGCAGAGGAACAGCACCAGCCACTGGTAGCAGCCCAGCCCACCCCAAGGACATTGTCCCCACTCCTCAGGGCTTCCTCCAGCCTCAGCCAGCAGTTCACAAAATAAGCCCACTGTGAAAGCGGAACTACTCACCACACTTTTTTTTTCCTCAAAATGAGCCACCTCTGCTGCCCATTAGCTTTACTCCTCACCTGTTTATTTGGGTTAACTGAATTTCTTCAAAATACAGCCAGATCCAGCATGGAACAAGGACTCTATTACTGTTAAAAGCTCTTGGCTGTTTTTCTTATGTCTACAGCTAAGGTCATTGGGGAACCTGCATGATGCAGAGGGAGCTGTTGGCAGGACAGGCTCTGTAGTTTGCTATCAGCAAATCAAGTGCACAGAGCTGTACGCTGGTGCCATTTTCTCTTGATTGGACTCAATATTTGTCTTCCTGCCTCCCCATAGGCACCTGTAGTTTTCAGATTTATTTCTGCTGCTTCTGCTTTTTGCATTCTGAGCAGAAAATATGGATTTCAGTGTTTCTGTCCACTAGGTCTCACTGGCAGGATTGCCTGGAGAATCAAGGAAGGTGCAATGCTCACTGCAGGGAGGCTGCTGAGGACTTGGTTCCACTCTGCTCCCTGCCCTCCAGCAGCAAAGGGAATAGCCCCTGTCTCTGGTTGTTCCCACCAGTCTCATCACCACGACTTTTCCTGTGATTGCAGATGGTAAAAGTTGCGGTCCTGTTTTTATTTGTGATTCTGGGCAGTGGCTTTCTGCAAGAGTTAGTGATATGTGTGTCTCTGTTTCCTCATTTCTGGACAAACCTGCCATGACAGCAAATTGCTCTCCAGCACACCTGCTCATGCAGCGCTAACTCAAGACTGCTCCACCACCCTGCCCCTGAGTAAGTCCAGGATGCACCACATGAATATTTCTAGCACGATGGTAATATTCTAATCAAAATTGGGTCTGCACCCACCCTGCTACCCATGGGTCCAGGGTCCAGCTTGCTGCTGCACCCAGGGGCTGAGGTTGGAGCCCTCAGACACAGCTCCCCTCTGCACAGTGCTCCACAGCAGTGACTGTGCAGGGTCGTTGATTCTTCCTATTTTTTTGCAGGAAAATGTTAGGTGGGAGATGGGAAGGGGAGGGGGCATTATGACCATAACAAAAAGGGAGATATCACATTTCAGCCACGTTCTGAAGAATCATTAGCAAAATCTTAGCACTGTAATAGACTGAATTTTAATTATAATGTTATTATCATACTAGCAATATTCATACGACGCACCATGGATTCCAACATTTAGTTTAAATGGAAAGTGGATGGACAGAGTGCATGAGGCAGAAAATGAGTTAAAAGCACCCCAAAGAAAAAGCGGTGCATCCCAGACTTACTCAGGCAGTCATTACAGCTATCGGCTGGCAGCAAAGAACTGGAGACAGGGAACAATACTTTCACCTGATTGATAAAAGCCTGAAAGTTAAGTAAAATAGATGAAAATTTTCAAGCAGTGAGGGTTTTTTCCCACATAGTGGGTGAGGAAGCCTCTGACGCTTATCAACACATGCTATCAGCACAGCAGCTAGAAGACAAATGTATTTTGTTGGACACTTCAAAAATATTTAGGAAACACTGTAACCCTCGAATGAGCATTGTATTTGAGCAGCACCAATTTTGGCCTCATCATGTTGGAACAAATGGGATCGACAAGTGTATAGCCAAACTGAAACAGAATGAGCTGTAGCAAGAGACTGAGATTACTGAAAATGATATGCTTAGAGACAAAATTGTGTTCCATGTGACTGACAAAAGGCTGGGAGAGAGGTTATTAAGGGAGACGGATTTGTGCTTGCAAAAAAGCAATAGACATCTGCCAGGTCTTGGAAGCCACACAATGCTAAAACCGATAATGTCTGGGCAAAGTATTGAAAAGTCTGCATAAACTGTCAGACGAAGCAGCATGAAAAGTAGCAGATCTAGAGCTCAGCCACATGAGAGCATGAACAAGACATGCAAATCAGCAACAGGCAGAAATGAGAGCTTCTTTGATGCTACCAAAAATGTTTCTGTGTGGACACCACAGAAGTTAAGGCTGGAGGTGTATTCCCCCAACAAACAACAGTGCCAGAAATCACAGAGACCTAAAGCCTTTGCCTAGGCCATGGGTTCCAAAAGTGGAGGTGAGTTGTGTCAGGTGGAGCTTTCAAAAACAAGACTTCTCTGGCACTGGGGTTGGCACTAAGTAATACCTGCTTTTGTAAAAAGAGCCAAAGAGCTAGCCAGCGAGTCTCAGATGCTAGTTCACCCAGAAATGAGGAAACAGAGATGCCCATATCACTAATTCTTGCAGAAAGCTGAAAGCTGCCCAGAATCACAAAGAAAAATAGGGCTGTGCCATGTACCATCTGCAATCACGGGAAAAGACATTGTGATGAGACTAGAGGGAGCAAAAAACATTGTATCTGTAATGGGACAGAATAACTGAAACATTCATGTGAGAACATTACTGTTTTATGAACCCTGTGTGTTGTGCAAATATCCAATTGTAACTCCTCTGGAAGCTGGGAGTGTGGGGACACAGGAGACCCAGCAGCTGCGACACACGTTGCCAAGATGTTTTTTCCACTACTTTGACAATGAGTCCTACTTTCTCTTCTTCTGTTCTCACATGCGTGGAATTAGCCCCACGTGGGAGCTAGCCAGCGTGATGGCTGGTGGTGCCAAAACACACCTTGAGGACCATGAGGCCACCCTTCATGTCGCTGCTCAGACACGGCAGAAGGCCAAACCCTGCCACTCATCCTGAGGGCACACGGGAAGAGAGAAGGAATACCTCCAAGCAAAATCACAACCCTAAAGGGTAACCTGCTACCAGCAGGTCCCCACGACATGGCAGAGAAACCCAGGATGTCTGGTGCTGAGACATCCCGAGGGCAGTGACCTGGACAATGCCACGATCCAACCCCAACAGGTAGCAAGGTCTCACTGCCTGGTCACCATGTTGCTTTGGTTTGCCTTCACTTCACCACTCATCCCAGCCCCTTGCAAGGACCTTTCAGGACCACAGCAAAAAGGAATTAGGAATTTATGAGCCAGGCAGTGCTGCATCAGGGGAGAGCCGAGGCTCTAAGGTGAGGTGTATTTTTAGCAACATCGGTGCACAGCCCAGAAAACATTGGTGGCACTGTGCCTGGGACACTTACCTAGGGAAATGCAGTTTCTCTTGGGACTGGGGATGCTGAGCCAGTCTGTGGAGTTTGGCTTTGCTCATCTGGTTAAAATCAATAGCCTTTGCATTAGCAGTTTTCTCCGAGCATTGAGCTGCCTGGATGATACCAGAAAGCTGCAGAAGCCTGCCGGTTGTTAACTACAAGCTCCTGTTGGTTGTTAACTACAAGTTCCTGTGTTTCCAGCAGCACAGTTAGGGTTCCCGCTTCAGTCCCAGTACAGTTGGACAGGTTCCAGTGCCTGGCACAGGTGCTGAGCCAAACTGTGCCATGGGCACGCACCAGACCACAGCCCACGGCTGCTGGCAGCCTTCAGGCGAGAGCCATTGCCTTCATCACCCTGCTTTTGCTTGCAGGTAATTGCACTGGTAGAGGCTGACCCAAATCTTGTGGCAACCTCAGGTCCATTTGCCTAGGTAATGGAGGAAGGGGTAGCATTCAAATGCATTCAATGCCCCACCAGGTATCCTGTCATCCCCCCAGGTTTGCCTGCTTCACAGCCCAGACTCTCCCTTAATCCTCATCCCTTGGCACTGCAGTCAATTAACAGCCTGGAATTGAAACCGGCTGTGGAAACACAGTCTCTGGTGGCAGAGCATAAAGCCTAGATCTGCAAACACACAGGTACACAAGTCTGAGAACCAGGTGTATTTTTAAAACTACATCATCTCTAATGAATGGATTTTCTCAGGCTTAAAACATAATCAGCCCTAAACCTTCCTCTGGCAAGCAGTGGGTGCTTACTTTCACATGTAGGCTCTCTGAACAGAATTTTTATTTCAGGAGGATTTTTCCATTCTTTTTATTAATTGTTCCCAATTTACATCCGATGCTTCCCCCCCAAATTTTGTTAGATTTGTCTGCCACATCTGTACCATACACAAAAGTGGTACAGAAAGCTACAGTCTGAAATATGCCAGCTGGATGTTATTTAGATGCATTTAAGATTTTGTACATCAGGCTGAGCAAGTACAATTCAGCCTGGAGAGTGCTGTGTTTGGCAAATCTACTGCACATTGTTATTAAGGAGCAAAATTAAATCTAAAATAGAAACCTCAACACCCTGCTTTATATATAGCTACCATAATATTTTCAAAAGAGCTGTTCACAATGAAACTGGTACGAAGCAATGAGGCTTTATTTGCTTTCTGCAAGGCCAGATGACAGCCGTCTAATTTAACCCCCACCACAATGCTGGAACAGATTTCCCAACCAGCATCCCCTCTCCCAGCCCTCAGCATACAGAATCTCCTCTGGAAGCTGTCCATTTCGGCTGAAAGCTCCAGCTGAGAAAGAAGTCATCATTCCGGGTGAGATGATGCCGCTTTTGTGAGGATGCATGCGAGGATTACACAGTGTTGCAGACAACCTGGGGGGGAACACGGAGAGCCATCATGAGTATGGGTCTGCATGCCTAGCCAGGAAGGCAGACACCACGGTAACAGGCTGCCTCCAAAAGGCTTTATCTCTGCCTTAGACCTTTAGCTAGCCCAGCAAGCCCTTCCTCCCTGCGGGGATGTTTCCCTCTGTAAGCTCGATGGATGACCCTGGGCAAGGGCCGACCTCTCCGCTGGCTCTGCTGACAAGCCAGGGCTCAGCTCTCACCTTATCTCTGGGTACAGCCTCGCAGGTCCTCCTGTGGGTCAGCAGCTCTCAGGTGAAACTGGACCTGTAAATCACGGCTGAGGTGGGCACCTAGAGGTGGGCTAATTAAAGATCAGCAGGCTTCTTCAGAAAGCCCGGGGGCAGAGGCAGTGCTCTGCTCCTGTCCGCGTACACTGACCCAAGTACACAGTGTAAGGTGAAAAGAAAGTTCATCTGTTTTTGTAGCTGATCAGTCCTTAAGGTGTCCATCATAAAAGTAATGATTTTCACTTCCTGTCTGCTCTTTTTTTGGCAGTTGACCTGTCAAGAAATTAATTTTCTTCCCTTGTTATATGTCACAGTGTCCCTCTCAGTATGGTGTTCACAAGTACATTATACAATTTCATCAGCATTGGAAATAAGCCCATTCTGCACATGTACTCAGCGAAGAGATAGAAGTGGTCATAAACAACACAATTTCTTTAACATGACCTTGGCTTTCTATGAACTATTACGTCTCTATTTCCTCCATTGTTACAGAAGCACAAATGTATTTTATTGATACATCTATTGATACATATTTAGAAAGTGCTGATCAATATCTGGTGTCTTGAAAAAATCCATACTCAAAAGCTTTTAGCCTCTGAACCCATCTCCTGTTTGCCCGTCTGTATAATCAATAGATATATTTGCTAGGAAGCAGAAAAGTATTGACTTGCTAGTAAGCGTATGAAGTAACTCAAGCAATTACTATTAAATATCATTTAGTAATTGTTACAGGAGCCTCTCTGCTTGGAGGCAGCCCATGTCAAAGTCTGGCAAGATGAGTTGTAAAGGAAAAGAAATCAACGATAAGGAGTTTGTGTAATATTGTGTAAGTCATTTTATTTCTGTCAGGATACTAGCATACACCTCACACAATGAGAATACTTCTCACAAATCAGAACACAAAAAAACAGTACCTCATTCCCCAGAGATGACACTAAACACAGAAAGAAAAAAAAAAAAAAAAAAAACGAGAGAGAAAAAAAATAGTAGAAGAAGAAGAAACAGAAAACTAGAACCATGAAAACTGCAGATACATTTTGAGGGAAGTTGCTACATCAAAAATTTAAGAACAAAAGTGTTCCTTTGAGGGCTGTACCCTGCTTCTACACTGAGAAGAACTTAAGCCTATATATATAACAGCATCTCCTGGGAAGTTTCACAATAACTGTAAATCCTCTTCTGTAAACCTAATGCGTTGACTGCCATAAATTTACTGCAAACTCCAGAGACACCATGCTGCTTGGCAATGTATCTAGCATATCCCTCATATAAACATAAGACCAAAGGACCAGGCTTGCACCAGGTTTGCTCGTGGCTGCCTTTCTCCTTACCTCCACCTGCAGGGAATACAGACCTGAGACCTCCCCACCAGTGCTGCCCACTGCAAGCTGCTGTGGAGTCGGCAGCAGGGGATGCTGCTCATGTCTCGGTGCACAGTGCTTGATGTCCTGCATATTAAACTGCTGGTGAGAGTAGGCTGGAGCTGAAACGTGCCATCCTGTGCCAGTGCAGGGAAGGCAGTAATCCCTGGAAGCCAACAGCTATTGGAGAAGTGAGATCTGAATTTGCCACAGGGAGCTGCCTTGTCATTATAGTTATAAGCCCTGAAGAGGACATGTGCGAAATAGGTACCATGCAGCATCCTTATCAGCAGGTAGGGGATGAAGGCTAGAGAAGTAACAAACCTTGTTGGCTGGCTTCGGGCTGGATGCAGAATGATAGAGGAGAAGTTGGAGCTTGTGGCAGCATTTATGCTCAGCTTTGTGGGTGCTCATGAGCTAGCATTCTGCTTGATCTCTTGACAATAGCACAGAGCTTCATGCAGACGTGTTTCTGTAGTCCTGAAGCCAGCTCCGTAGCCAGCAGCACAGCCTGCAAGAGAGGCATGGTCTGACACAGACTGAAGTGAAGGCCCAGGGTGACAAACACGCTCCACTCTGCTCCACTGTGTTTTGTTTCTCTCCTCTTCTGAAACAAGAAAAAATCTGCCATCTCATGAATGGGAGATTAAATTAAAGGCTGTCATGCATTGCTATCTCACCTGATGCCTGCATTTGTCCATTCCAGATAGGCTCCTTCTAAATTAGCAAAGACCTCTTAAACCAGAAGCTTGTTGAATTTGGGCACAGGCTTCCCCCTCCTGCCTGAGAGTCCTCCAGGCTCCTGGCACTGCTGCTTGTACTGCCCTTGCACCACAGCATCCTGCCAAGGGAGAAAAAGCACTGGAGAGCACTGAGTAATTCAGTCAGCAAAAACTGGTAGTAAATTGGCAATAAGCTATTCAAACCTTTTTTTTTTTTTAATTGTTTGCCTGAGTACCAGAGAAGAAGGAATTGTTTGATTATATACATCTCTCACTGTGTTTTAAAAGTGCAATTGCTTCAGGTATTTTATGTCAGACACACATATGCAGATACATACACATACAAAGTGTTCCCAGTTATTTTTCCATTCAGATACTAAACTTTGGCCCCAAAGCCCTCATTATTTGCATTTTTGTGACTCTTAAACATCATTGTTACTTCTTGTCATAGAATCAGTTTTCATAAAAACAGAAGTATTGCTGCCGGCTGATGAAGCAGACACCAATTAGCCCAGTATCTTGTTCAGGCAGTAACCAGCAGGCTGACACTAAGCCCACCCTGGAGAATCAAGTGAAAAATTGTTTATCTCACAAGTCTGACCTTCACCTTCAAACCTCCATTTGCAGCACCCATCAGGCCAGGCACTTCACTGTTCATCCCAGGGACCCAGGAAGGAAAGGAATATTTCCTTAATGGCAAATCACAATTCCCTTGCAGCCATCCAGTGATGCAGGGCAGGTGGCCTGAGGCGGCCTGAAGCAGCACACCTCCCTCCTGCCAGGGCCACCAGGGTCCCCCTGCAACCAGGGGATGTCACCTGCCTTCCCCAGACAGCCAGTTAATGGTAGCTAAACTGAGGCTAGCTTGAGGAGTCTAGCTCCAGCCCCATGCCAGGACCCATGTTCAGGGGTGCAGGAGGGGGTTATCAGTGACTTAGTTATCTCTTCCACCCATCTGTTCAGAAACCTCAGGGGTGGGGGAGAAGCAAGCCTTCTTGACAGCTGAGCCCCCGAGCAATTTGCAGTGGATTGATTTGCCCTGTGGCTGTCGGGGTGCAGCTGCCAGCTGATACAAGGACGACACAGATGACTTGGAGAAATCACCTCTTCTCAGGACTCATATGGGGGAAAGATGCCATAGTCATTGTGGAAGGAAGGAAGGAAGGAGGGAAGGAGGGAAGGAAGGAGAGAGAGAAAGAAAGAGAGAGAGAGAGAGAAGAGGAGAGAGAAAGAAGAGGAGAGAGAAAGAAGAGGAGAGAAAGGGGGGGGAGGGGGGATAAAGAGAAAAAGAGAAAGAAGAAAAGGGAAGGAAAGGGAAAGAAATGAAAGGGAAGGAAGAAAGACCCCAGCACTGCAGGGTGATATTCTAATGGTATGAAATGGATGTGTCAAAAATAGAATACACCCACTTAAAATGAATATCTTTTAAAGAAATAAATGTTCTTTGCAGAAGATGAAAGGCTGCACAGAGTAACACATGGGAAGGCAAATAAATGAGTAATGGTTCCAGTGAAGGTAACCACTCCAGTGTGAAGAGCATTTCCAGTTCCCTGTGCTGCTGTCATACTACTCTTCACTACAGAGCACGTGTATTATTCACACTTTAATTTCCTCCAGACCTTGCACTGTCTAGGGAAAAACAAGCCTTTGCAACCATATTGTAACAGCACATGGTCACCCAGTCTAGTACCACACAACAGCACAAGAGCAGCTCTGTAGACATCTCCCATGCCCAGATATCCAGAATGCCTAGCAAAACTGGACAAATGACTGAGAGCTGTCAAGCAAAAATTCTGTCTGACACTTAGAAGGCATAAGCTATTTTCTAATGTAGACAGGTAACACCAAAAAGTTTGAAGACCATAAACCACATCAGTAGAACTGTATGCAGAGAAGAGTGAAAAAAAGATTTAGAATTCACAACAGACAAAATTATACACAAGCCCTCAGTGCAACATGATGATATTAAACAAGTAATTGGTTTCCATGAGTGTGAAAGAGTGAGTAGGATTTAACACTGAGGTCATTTTAGCTCTCAGTACAAAACTGATGAGTTCAATATCAGAAACCTGTAAATTGTTCAAATTCCTATGCTTTCAAAGGGATGTTAAAAATACATTGGCCTATGCTTTTAAAGGTGTTTTACAATAAATTGAAAAGACTGTCATGAGAAAAGAAATTGAGGTTTGAGGACAGTCTTACTAAGTGATTCAAGGAACTTGAGCTGCTAATCTTATAAAAAAATAAAAAGTAGAAAAGTAAAAATAAAATAAAATAAAATATGAAAAAATTGAAAAGATAGAGGGGTAAATTGATTACAGAGTATAGGCAGATACACAGAGCAAATATCAAAAGCATTAAAGGTATTTTTTAATATGGGTAAGAAAGACAAACATAGAATCACTGGTTGGAGTTAACACCAGACAAATTAGAAACAAGGAGCAATTTGTTACAGCAAGGATGATTAGGACAAGCCATTACTGAAAGCAGCATTTTCCTTTTTGTCTTCTAATTCAGAAAGACTATTTTCTTGGGAGGGATGCTTGTTGCACAAGGTTATGGTCCTAATACAGCAGTTACAGATGAAAGCATATCATCTCTACTGCAGCAGATTGGGCTGGATGTTTCTTCCAGCCTTCATCTTCGGAATGATTTGAAAAATACCTGACCTGATAGTTACAGTGAATGGCATTTTGAAGGTAACTATCGGACTTGTGAGATAAAAATTATCCCCCAATGACCTTCATGTCTATTAATGACAATCCTGCATATTAAAAACACATGCCTGAACTCAAAACGTCTTTTTTTTTTTTTTAATTCCTAAAGAAATGCTGTTGGGTCAACGTGAAATTGGTGCAATGCCTGTTTGAAGGCAATGTTAGCTGGAGTGGATATCATTTCTCATGCCTTCCTCCAGTGGCCTGCTGTGCCAGGATCATTTGTCTAAAGAGCAGAGTAATTGCAATCCAGAACGTGCATCTTCTAGATAGAATCAAGAAATGCCAGTGTACAGAAATCTCCTGAACAGAGGCACAGGAAGTCTTATATATTTATAGCCACACGGGGGACCAACATTTCTGCTAGCTACTTGTTACACATAAAAAAAAAAATTGTACAAAGATTGATAAGAATTTAAGTCAAACCTCATTTTTTTCTGACATCTAAATGAACTCAATTTCTGAAAATGTTGTGCGCTACAGTATATTCCCTAAATTATCCATCTCGAAGTTCACATCAGACAACTGACGGCTTCCTAAATTCAAGCTGTTTTGTACCAAGCACCAAGACAACCCAAGCAGTTATACCAGGTACAGGAGGAGAGGTTTTTAATGGTGGTAAACACAAATCATCTAAGTGGATGATTTTCTAGGTCTTCCAAAAGCATGTACAGTGACAATAACTGTATCCCCATGGCTACCCCTAGATTTTGCAGAGAACAAGCATGTGTCTGTGGAAAATCCTTACACCATTTATACTGGCTGCCTTCCCAACAGTGCACGTATATTGTGTGTGCATACACGGCAATTACACCTGCTCTCACAGCCTAGCAAGGATGGCACCAAACTGCAGTAATAGGGCAGGATCTGGTTGCAGAGAAATCTCTGTTTGTTCCTTGCAGCATTTAATTCTAGCCTCATTACACAACTAATGTTTTCTAGGTTGCAATGTATGGTGTCTTGGGTTTGGTAATCCACACTATGACTATGACCAGCAAAACTACATGGGATTAGCACACTGTACCTGTGCAATAATCATCCATCATAGCTGCTCTGCCACTTCAAGATGCTCTGTGACTGACTACCTGAGCACAAAACTGGGAGGAAACTTGTTATTCCCAAGCAGCAGGGCTTGGTGAATTTGGCTGGGCAACAGTAACTACATTTCTGGCAATCCAGTATACATGTTTCTGTGGAAACAGGAACCAGCAGAATGCACTCTCTTAGCCATTGGTTTGCTCCAGTCTCCATGGAAACAGTCATTGCATGGGTGAAAAAAAGGGTAATGACTGCAAAGTAATGACTTGCTGGAAGCTTCCCTCAGCCTTAATTTTCCTTTTGTGGTCCATATCACTATGAAAGAAAAAAAAAAAATTACATATGATGATATCTCAAATGCTTGTAATTATGAAGATCAGGGTCATAAACCATGGCCTTAGGCTCCCAGGAGCTCAGGCAGTCCAGCACCAGAGCCCTGAGAGAAGTTTGATACACTAAGGGTGGGTTTGCATTCTGCAGAGGAAGGTGGCACAGAGACCCACAGAGCCTGCACAGATAGTCTTGTTACTTCTGAAAACAACCCATCCCAGAGCCCCAGGATACCAGGACCAGGGAAAGCAATGCACCTCAGGACTATGACAGCTACCTGCATGCCTACTGAGACTGCCCCATAGCAGCAGGTACCTCAGCACAGGGAGAAGTCCCCACATTGCAATACCAAGGCACACATTCCACTTTCCCATTCCCCTCAGCCTCCCAACACTACTCACCAGAGCAAACCAGCTTTTTTGCCCTTTTTTTTTTACTTTTTGACTCTTCCAGAAGTGCAGTGGTCCCACGATATTGCTCCTTTCTGTGACATGCCCTCCAAAGCAGCACAATCGCTGCAAGACAACAGAGATCCATCTTGTGAAAATCAGCTGAGGATTTTCATGTGCTCTGCGTGTGACCTCCAGTTCTCATTTATTTCTTCCTTTTCCTCTGAGCATCTTCACTGTGACCTTCTTCATTTATTGTCACCCACCCCTTTTTCTTCCCTCACTGTCACTAGCACCTTCTGCCCACGTATATTTTTGAAAGAAAAAGCCACACGGACACCTTTCTTTTCTCAGCAGCCACCATTGAGGATTGCTGGTTATTGTTTCTCCTCAGCTTGCCTTCTGCAGACATCCTCACCTCCCACTTCCTTCTGGTAAAACAGACAGAGGTATCCCACCAAGTAACAGTGCACAGTTCAGAGCACAGCCTGCATCACACTGACACCGCTCTGTGGTGTACCTCAACAAACAAATAGAGACATGATACGACACCCTCGGGATGTCAAAGCCCATCTAGGCACCGTCTTTGTGGGTGCAACAGCACCAGCTTTTAGCCACCTTGTCCTTGTGCAAAAAGGCCTAGAAATGATGTTGTTGATCACATAGGGGAGCAGACAGTCAGGATAATGTGCAACTGAGGAAGAGTGGTGGTCTGCCAAGGTGTCAGGCCTGGTAGGCCTGGTGCTCCTGCCCACATAGGCATAGCAGTATACAGAAACTGGTTAAACCCTGGAAAGTTGAGTACCTGGTTTGAACTTGGCCTGTAAGGGTCCTTCCCAAGGAACACTGGAGCACCCCCTACCACAGCTTGACTCTTTCCTCTCTTGCCTTTGGGGCAATGGACTAGGAATTGCTCTGGTGTGGTTGGTGTGAGTGCAGGCCTGCCCCTAACTTGGGTGGCTATTTAAGACAAACAATCTTCTGAAACACTTCGCTGCCAACTCCAGCCATGCAGTCATGTGGTGAGACATTCCCCTGAGGCTGGTGTACACCCTCAGCCTCTTCAGTGCAAAGGGCTTTTGAGCTCAAGCTGACTACCTGAGGGTACTCAGGTGGCTGTTTTGTCTCCCCACAACAATCACGTGAACAAGGCTCCATCTGCTCAGGCAATCTAGATAAATAGATCTCACTGCTAATAACTACCTGACCATAAGTACATGGCAGGAAATAATTGATCCATTTATATGAGGAGCTCAAAATGCCTTTGGAGTCTCAGACAGGCAAAAAGAAAGGTCCTAACATCCATACTGCTTTCTAATTGTTCTGTGGCTGCAAGAGAGTCAGGCCTAGCTCCTTTTAAAAGGAATTTAGGGACTCAAGGTAGGAAGCTATGTCATGTTCCCTGTGGTGGTGAAATTCTGGGAATTCTCATGTTATTATTATTACTATTGTACTGCAATAATGGCTAAAGGCCCAAAATTAACTACTGTCACATATTCTGACCCCTTCCTCCCCCCTAAAGTGTAGTGGTGTATGCACAAAAGTGTTCTTTACCTAAACAAATCACAATCTGATTATAAGTTATAAGTTATACAAAAATAAGACAATACTGGTAAAAAACATTTGCTAAGGAAGGGACAAAATCAAAGCAACAATCAAATGGTACGTCAGAAGTATAACCTTTCAGGGAAAAGCAGTATTTTATTCTCTAGTTAAAAATCTATGCTGTGCTTCTAGAAAGGAAAGCCAGGGTGCAGGCAGTCAAACGTAGCTTTTAGTATACAATCATAATTAAATGCCGAAATACTGATTTTCTTTCCTTTTACTAGACCAAAAGGCACACCTGTCTCACTCCAGCTGTCATAAAAGCAAATCAGAAAAGTCCCAAGTCCAAAAGGTGAACAGGCACAAATCCAGGAATTGCCAACAGCCCCATGATCATAAAAACAATGACCTAATGAAGACTTCACAGGCTTTTCAGGTTGTTCCAGTGAATCTTTCTGTGACTGTCTCTTCCGCTTCAGGCCAAAGGACTGTTCCTCCTTCTCCAGGAGACACTCAGTGTTACAAAGACCACTATCCAAAAAAGTCTTTATTTTGTAACTATTATTGTTGTTAAAACATTTGGCCAAGGTCAAGAACATAGTAAATCCATTTACCGAACAGCTGGGTATGGTGAAATGAGAGCGTTAACAAGAGCAATGAAAAGGTGCGTACCAAGACTGAAAGACACCATGAGTAATTGCCCAGCCAAAGCATTTTGTTTCTGTAACATAAATGTGTCAGAAATATTAAGAACTTCATAAATCCCTGTTAGTAGCCTTCAAGTTATCTGCTGCATCCCAGTGTTACTTCTGACAGCGCAACAGAGTTAAAGTCAATGGGAAGAGAGATCTGCGGGGAGGCAATTTCTACAGGGTAGTAACTCTACATGTTGATGAAATTTCAATTTAACGTACGTGTATTCTTTGTACAAATGACAGGTGAACTGTGATAGTAACAAGGTTTAAACAGCATATGGAAATTTATCTCCAAATCACATGTCACTTCAGAGGTTTGGCAAGTCACTCCACTCTCAAAAGAAAAATCTATGAAAACACAATCTGCATAACACTGGCAATGTCAGAGTTTCACTTTCTCCTTTATCCTGACTGAGCACAGATAATGGAAGATGCTGTGCTGGAAGATTCGCGTGACCTACGTTCCTCGCTGCATGCAAAACTATGTTCAGATCTCACCTTTCCGACATTTCTGTCTATCACAGCAGAACTTGGATGCTATGAGGAGGCCGCGCTACCCAAGTATCTGGATGAGTGCTACTTCATTTGCTTTTCATAGAGCCTGCACAGGGTGATTTTACTGAGGTCCACTTAGCAGGAAGCAGCATGCCTGCTCTGTTGGGCAGCTGGGCACTGCCCTGCTGGGGGACTGCCAATCCTCTCCCAAAAAAAGGGAGGAAATACATGCTCTCCTGTGGGATCATGGAAGGTACTGCTGTCTAGACACAGAGAGATGCCTGCCCCTCGAGCAAAGGCAGAAGGGTACACACGTCCCACCTCTACAAGAATCCAGAAACATTGCCTTCACTGAGGCCATCTTTGTGTCATCCTTGGTATTGCCAGCTCCCCAGATCAACCCCCACCAGGCAAAGAGATGAAATTATCCTCTTCACTGTAGGACTGAAAGAGGAGAAGAGTAAATATAAGTCCTCAGGTCCTCAGCCCAACTTCTGAACTGTCTGTGCCTCCTTATGCCTCTGCCAATGTGTGTATAATATGTTCAGTTGCAAAGTCAGCTGCAAGTGCTTATGCAAGTAGCTGCAACTCTACCTGGCTGGTTAGATATGGAATTTGCTTACCTTCCACCTGCCATCTCACAGTGGGAGAATAAGAAACCTTTATTTTTTACTGTTCCCGTTTCCTCCCCATTCTCACCCCAGCTTCAAATTTCCCTCCAGTGCAAAAAGAAAAGGAAGAAAATTAACAGCAGTAACCAGCAAAAGAAGTATCTGTCCTTATATATTATCTACTCATTTTTCTGCTAAGGCTTCTGTGAGCTGCACAGCTCTTTACACGTAAGACTAGAACAATGCTTTTAAACAGCTGCCACTTTTCTACCTGTTGGAAACGTTAATCTGAGCAAAGGGCAAGAGTTATAATTATAGTCTGTGGGAAATTTTAATCTTCTATCCTTATACTTTCAAAGCACAAAATTTCTGTTTATCTGAACTTTAGAACGATTCCTTCAAATCTCTGAATTATGATTTCCCAAACAGAACAAAAGACATTTTATTTCTCCATACCATTCTCCTCCCTTTGCTGTGAGAGCCAGCAGCCCCCACACACCCTTCAGGTATCTTGCCTTGCCTGGGTTCCCACCAGAGGGTGTTGCCCAGCTCCAGAGGAGGGCATGCCTTGATGCTGTGTCTGTAGCAGTGCTTCCCAGCAGAACTCTGTTCCTTTCTGAAAATCGGGGCACTGGAGAAGTTTCTCACATCACCATAACAGCTCCTCTAGCTCTCACCAAATCCCTGAAATATCTTGGTTTGCCAATGAGGATGGAAATACCATCTCTCAGTCCTGCCTCTCTGGGCAGGAACCCATGAGTGCAACTGGTCCATCTCCTTGCACCATGACCTGCCCTGCTGCCCTCATTCGTAATTCCAAATCCATCCCTTCTTCTCTTTCTTCATGCCATGGCAACATGCCTCTCCTCTCCAGAATTACCTGCACTCCATCACTTTTCCACTTTCTCTACAATACCTGGTGCTCTGCAGGCTTGCAGTGGTTGCCTTTTTGCTTTTGGGCATCTCTTCCACACATCTGAAAATGGATACTTGACTTCAGGGTGCGACTGAAGAAGTCCAGCCGTTTGGCCTGGCTCTGTCTCCCAAGCAGCTACAGAAGGCAGCAGACTTTGAATGAAGGCTGACTTGTAAGGCAGCAGTCTTTCATCTCATCCTTCCTGAGGACGCTTAGAAAACACACCCCCAGACCACAGAGGCTGCAATGAAATTATTCAGATTGTCAGTGCTGATCTGACCCAACTCACACAGAATGCAAGCAAGGGTGAGTTTACGCAGTATGAAGAAGCATTACATGGAGAAACCTGAGGTAACAGAAGTAGTGGGGACACCTTAGTTTGGTGCTTCACATTGGTTAATCCATCCTACTTCTTGGCTAGATTGGTTACCCTCAGATAGATTGCTGTACTCACACACCTGCATAACATTTCTGGACCAGCAGTGATATTGATGCCTCCTCATTGCACAGGGTAGGCAAACCTCAAATTGCTTCTAGTCAGGTCAAAAACTACACAAAAGTCTCGTAAGGAGAGTGGGGGATGGGGGAAACTGTTTATAGAAGAAAACCTTAACTTGATAAAAATTTCTGTGAAGAGGCATATGCTTCCTAATTATTCACTTGTCTCATAAGCAAAGGGAGAGTGGAGGGGATAAAAGACAGACGTAATATGTAATTCTCATTAAGCTGACACCAAGTGTCTCTCATGTAATCACTGCATTCCTGCAGGTTCTATGAAAAAAAAAAAAAAGAAAAAAAAAAAACATTTACATAGCCTGCACACAGAATTATGAGGAAATTCTTGGTCTATGTCTACATTTAGCCACAGGCTGTGAAGAACAAAAAGACTCATTCAGGTATACCACTGCTCAGTCAGGAAGAGTAGCATGCTTCCTGTATATTAGAAACATCATGGAGATAAAACCTCAGCAGGGACCCATGAGTGGTGAGGCAGGATGCTGGACCCATGGGTGGAAAGGTTGGATGGTGGTATGGTCAACCCAAAGCTGCATGACGAGAAGTCATTCCCGGGTCCCAATATTGCTAAGCACAAGCTGCTACCTCTGAGATGCTCGTACTTGTTCTGACAAACTCCTTGTGTGCACAGAGCAGCAGGTACCGTTGGCGCGAACAACAGCTCACAGTTCATGCTTGACGGCCTGCCTGGCAGTGTTATTGCCATTTACCACCCAGAAACCCAGCTGTAAAGCACTTAAAACTCCATCTGTAAAGAAAACTGTAGAAAATGGCCTAACCAGCGTTCTTCCCCTGCAGCATTCTGGAAAAGTTGTTGTCACTCGGTAAGAAACAGAAGTACCTTTCAGTGTCCCTCATACGGTAGCAGATACAGCTGCATTACGTGCAAATTGGACTGAATCCCTCTTTAGATCTCCACATTGCCAAAACTCCTGTGCCCTCCTTTTGTTTTACCCTATCACTACTTACTACCTGGCACTTGCTTCTTTAGCATATTTGAGTGCTTCTCAGATTGCAAAGTGCCGTGTTTCACTGTTCTCTTTTGTAAAACATCTTGCTGCTTCCCTATGAGCAGCAACTGCTTCGGATGTTGTTTTCGCTAAATACACAAATTGTTTGAAAAATGACTTCTGCTTTGGGTTTTACTGCAGGAATGGGCAAAAGAGCTCTTTTCCTTCTCAAACTTCTTCCAGGCTGAGATGTAGAGGGGATTTTGCTGCAGGAGAAATTTCAGAGAAAGCTTCTCCATGCCTGATTGAACCAGGCTTCTCACCTGCCACACTCCTTCTTTTGCTGATGGCTGACATATTTTTGAAAAGGCAGGACTGCATGTACCGATATTACCAAGCCACTCAAAGCACTACAGAATTTTTTCACCTCTATTTCTGTCTCAGGGTTACGACTGTGAGATATTTTTCAGGGTTTTATGCCTAATAAAACGTTGCTGTCTCTCACCAGATTCTGTCACTTTAAATTACTCAGGAAGACTACAGAATGTGTCTTTTCTTTCCTCAAAGAAGTCGTTAAAATCACTTAGTTCAGGTTTAAAATAAGCTCTCTCTTGCTCACCCTCCCTCCCACTGCCAGCAGAAGAAAAGAGGCTCCACACTTCCTTCCAAAACTCACATTGCTCTAAGCCCTGGGGTCTCACCCTTGCATGATGATCAGCAATGTCCCTGTGAGCTGCTGGGACCCAGGTGAAGCAGGGACCCGGCGAGGAGCCCTGCCTGGGCTGCCCCTGCATGACTTTGTTCCCGACCAACCAGGGAACCATCCCAGGAGAGCTCTTGGTGCTCAGCATGCATACACAAGTGGGACATATGGCTCAGGTAAGCTGCCAAGTAGAAAACGGGTAGTGAGATGGAAGTCGTTTGGTCCCCTGCTCTGCTCTCTAGCAAAACTGGTCACGCATGACACATACAAAAATCCAACTCTAGCTTCTCCCTCACCATCGGTGGAGGGATAAGGACTTCGCTGTGCGTTGGCCCACCTGACTCTCCAGCTGGCTGCAACTATACCCCTCTGCCTAATGCTGCAGGCATTCAGCTGTGCAGCAGGCAGCTGCCGCATGCTGGCACTCCCACTCTATTACATGAGTGGGCAGCTCTGCCCTAATCACCTCTGTCTCTTTCTGCAACTGCACAGCCTTTACAGTACTCAAAAAAGCTGCAGCCTGGCCTGCTGCGGCTTTTAGGAGGTCACTGCCATGCCTTCCTCTATCTTGTTCCTGTCACACCTGCCCTTGAAATACCAGGGTCTGTTTTCACATTACAGACACCTGTAAACAGCACTGCATTTCATAATGAGTTAAATTTACATTTACTTTCGCAAAGTATGGGGCCCAACTTACCCCAAAATCCTAGCATCCAGAAACCTCTGGGCCTCTGAGTTCACTGGTGAAATTTCTCTCTCAAGATGCAAACAAGATCTGAGATGTCTCATTCAGATAATGTCCTGAACAGGTCATTGGCTTTCATATGAGGATAGTAGACAGCAACAAATACATTTCAGAAGCTATTTACAGGACTGTACAGCCATCACATTACGTGTATACTTGGATCTCAGAAATGAAGTACGAAAGCTGCACCGCACCAAAGTACTAGACCATCTCAGTCACTATCCAACAAATGTTGTTGAAACAGTTTGCCCTTCTTTCCTCACATTTCTTGATTCTTTGCATTCTGTTTCTAGTCTTTCCTATAATTTTATTAACTGTAGTTAGTAACTTTGAAGATAGGCATAGGGTTAAGCACAGGAGATGTGCAGAAAGAAGGAAGCAGAAGCACAGCATCCAAATAAGCTATTCCTTGAAAAGAAGATATGTGTAACTGAAATATGATGAGCAAGGATTTGATGCCATGAATGGCATGGCCTGCAGATGGTGGGGTGGGGAGATGACTAACAATTGGGTGGGTTTGGGTAGGTGGATCCTACAGTAGTTGACTGTAGAGATGAACAAGGAATTTAGTGGGAGAGGCTGAGAAGAAAGACTAGATTTTAAAATATGATAGAGGGAGAAGAAGAAAAAAATACTCAGAAAAAGATGTCCTAGTAAAAATAAATATGAAAATAAAAGAAAAATATTACATCAGAAAAACAAGCTAGTATTTTAGCTAGCTTCATTCGACAAGTGAGTCAAATTAAATTAAAGACTTGTGTTGCAAGTAGGGCTCATTTGAACAGGTCAAGCTCTTAGTACAAGAAAAATGCAACTCTCTTCAGGGAATAAAGACAAGTAACTACTCGGAATTCCTGCTTTTCTGCTGCTTAGGTCTTGACAGCACTCACACTTTGCTGTCTATAGATCCTACCAAACTGTTTGGTCAAGCTCTGTCACACTATATGTCTGGACTTTCCAAATGCAGTTGGATGGTTTTGTGTTTGTTTATTTTATCTAAATATATATTGTTTATTCTAAGGCAGGAGTTTCTTCTCTTATTCACCTTTTGCCTAATCCACCAAAAAACATCTTCTTCCCATCTGCTTATTACACATTACGTGACTTCTTGTGTTCTTCTATTATTGGTTAATATCAACAGGGTAAACGTATTTGAAATGTAAGCAATACCTGCAGCAGGCAGTTTTGGTGCCAGGACACTCGCCTTATGAAGAGGACAAATGGCAGTCCCTCTGTTACAGGTATCCTCCAGGACAACCTTGGGAGGGTTGTAGCGTGCTCTGCTTGGATAGAAAGGACAACTGATAACCATTCTCTTCAAAACAATCTATTCATGCTTTTGAAGATTTACCAAGTCCTGTTCAAATATGCACTTTTCTGTACTAAACCCAAGTCCTTCAGCCTTTCACGAGAGCTCATGTTTTCTAAGTCTTTTATCATTATCCTATAGCTCTCTTCATTTTCTCTGTATCTGCTTAAATCCAGGTATACACCTTCGAAAGTTAATCTAATACAGCCTTACCAGTATTAAGCACAGACAGAGAATGGTCCCTTCGTCCTGCCAACTATGCTCCTGTTCATAAATTCAAGAATAAAATTTGGCATTTTCACAACAATATCTCATAAGTTCAGTCTTCAAATATGATGTCTCATGATCCTTTTCTGCAGCACTTTTATGTGACCTCTTATTCTTCACTGGTCTTGTGCATTTGATTTCCCTTTCATTACTGAATTTCAACTTTCTGATTCAGACCACTTTTCCAGTTCATTAGGGACAACTTCACGTACATGAGAAAGAAATAAACACAATTTTGGGTAGATTCTCACCACAGACATAAAGGTGTTTCCTTCTATGAAAATATGTTCTTGAATGACTAGTTTCTTACCTAAGTTAAAGAGGCAAAACCAAGAAAAAATGGAGATAAAGTTGTTTTGTTTTGTTCTGTTTAAAAATATATATAAAAAAATATTTCCATCTTCCTTTTCTGCCATATTTTATCTCAAAGAATCAAAGAATCACAAAATCACAGAATGGTTGAGGTTGGACAGGACCTCTGGAAGTCATCTGGTCCAGCCCTCCCTGCTCAGGCAGAGACACCCGGAGCAGGTTGCCTAGGACCACGTCCAGGCAGCTTTTGAAGATCTCCGAGGAAGGAGATATCACATTCTCTCTGGAGAGCCTGTGAACATGCTCAGCACCCACACAGCACAGAAATGCTTCCTGATGTTTACAGAGAACCTCCTGTGCTCCTGTGTATGCCCACTGCCTCTTGCCCCTTAACCAGGCACCTCAGAAAAGTGCCTGGCTCTGTCCTCCTTGTACCCTCCCTCAATGTGTTCTTGTATACATGATCTCGTGCCCCTTGAGCCTCCTCTTCTCCAGACTGAACAGTCCCGGCTCTCTCAGCCCTTCTCCAAAGAAGAGATGTGCTCCAGTCCCTTCATCACCTTTGCGGCCCTTCATTGGACTCTCTCCAGCAGCTCTATGTCCATACTGGGGAGCCCAGAACTGGACACGGAACTCACTGCTGTTGATCACACGGCAAGGATCACCTCCCTCAACCTGCTGGCAATACCGTGCGTAACGCAGCCCAGGATATCATTGGCTTTCTTTGTGGCAAGGGCACATTGTTGGCTCATGCTAAAAGCATTTGATCCAAAACTAAACATTTTAAAACAGCCAGCCTGAGGAAGAAAAACAAGCATGGAAAAATCTCACAATTAGGTTCTCATTTTTCTCCCACCAGGGAAACAGACAAAGTTACAAACAAATGAAAACAGGTGCTCATAGGGGAATAAACTGAGCAAACTTACTTCAACACCACGGGGTTCAACTCCCACTCTCTTGGCAGCTTAAAACATCACCAAATAGAGAATTTTCACAAAAATGGTGAGAGGCATACCTCTCCCTAAATTTAGAACCATATATCAGAAGACAGATGTGTTAAGTGCAGCGGATGAAATACTACTTGTATCTCTGGAATTTTGAGATGGGTGGAGCATCTTTTCCCTCAGCCATCATTTGTACACCACTTGTACAAGTGGTTTCACTGTCTGGGCTATAATCGTCTGCATAATGTTTATTTACACTAGTTGTGGAGAAGTAGAACTACACCAGTACTGTCTCTGGAAATATTGTTACTCTACTGATGGATAGGTAACATCAGGATGGGATAATAAATGGGATAATAAATCCTGCTGTGACAGTGCACCATGTGGCAGCTGAGCTCCAGCCTTGGGGAGAGAGGTGATGAGAGGAAGTCAGGTTATCTGCTGCCATTTGCCAGCTTGGAAACTGAAGCCTGCAGGACAGTGGTCTCCTCCAGGCTCTCCCATGGGCTGGTGAAAGAAAGGATCTGATTCCCATGTCATGAGCTGCGACTTGTCCAGCGGCAGCAAACACCATGGTCTCAGTCTGTATCTGAAAAGAAGGGACAGTACACTTCAAAGATCAGCAGCTTTTCCTTCTGTGAAGTGCATGCTAGATCTTCACCTTGTGCAAATGAGAAGAGCTTGCTGAGGAAGATAGCTTCATTCTGTGTCAACCGAGGACCTGGCACCATGTTACTTCTAGATCATTAATTTCACTGCATCATTTAATAATAGTCCATTTTTCTGACATACTGCAGTGTCGTGAGATGGTTGTCTTAGCAACAGAAATCGCTCTTCACTAAAGCTCCCTTTCCATAATATTAAAGCCATCAATTGACCCCAAGTCTTATCAAATGAAATTACGGTGGTGTTACAGTATAGTGTGTGGAAAGTTTTCTTTCAACCTTTTTCCTAAACTAAGTAGCACAGAATATGTTGCTTCTGTTAACAATTCCAGCATGAAGCACATTCTCTTTTCATACATTTCTCCAGTGATTCTCAGCAGCCTGAAAAACCTTTGACTGAATCAAACAAAGTTTACACATATGATAGCAGAGCATATAATATTTAATATCAAACCTCCATCTCCCTTTTCAAGGACACCAATATTTCTAATCCAGAGTACGTACAAATTAGTACAAATTTCAGTACACATTAACTTGCATTGTGTTTATGCATCTTGCATACTTGCTTTCTCTGCATACTTTAAACAAACAACTTATTGGCAAGAACATAAAAAGAGTGAGCTAGGCTTATGTGGATATTGAGGAATATACACAGAAAGTTCAGTGTGAATAGCAAGCATTTGTTCTACATTTCTAATTTTGAGAATAAAGAGGAAGTGAAGCATGAGGTGTCCCACCCTAAATTAATCAGTACACACCTAATCTTTAAGATCAAATACTTTCAATGAGCACTTTTTAACTCAGAAAAGAACCTAGAAATATGGCAAGTAATCATAAATGGCAAATCTTACACAAGGAAACACATGTTCATAAATAAGTGAACAAAATGTGTTGCTAAAAATCAATTGCCCAGTTTTCTTCTTCACCCTTTACTCTCTGAGAAGGCCTACCACATTTTCCTGTAGCAATTTGTAACTTTCTGTAAATACCTATGAAAACTGAAGATGAAGAACTCAAAGAAATATCTGTGTTTTAGAAACTAGTTTACATTGCTTCATCACTATTTCTGCATAAAGCTTCAACTGTACATGCAGATACTGCCAGCAAGGCATTGCACTGCCTGCTCATGGAATAAGAAATAAGTTATACCTTCATCTGCTTTTGCAGAAAGAGGTCAACTTGCTGTTTTTATGCCGACTTAAAGCCTGAAATTGCATTGTGGTGGTCCTGGGGCTAGGCTAACATCCTGTGCCTGTCCGGTGAGTCTTCCCTAGACAGTGATTACTCTAGGTTCAATGGTACCTCTACACTGGATTTGGCTCCGAGCAGGGACTGAGTGTATCTGCTTCCAGAATGCTATGTGGAATTATCTTCAGAAATTAATTAGGTACATTTTTATAAAATTTCATTTTAAACAGCAAAAAGGTTTCATGAGAATACACTTCAGGCACTGTTGCTAATCCAGTGAAAAGTGCTGTCAAACCAGTGAGTGTCTGTGGGCTGTTTCAGGACATATATAACCTCTCAGGAATTGCTCTTCTCCATTTTGGAAGTATACACTCTACTCTTTTGTAAAAAAAACACTCTACAGGGAGTGTTTTTGCTCACTATGGTCAGTCCCCTTTCCCTCCACAGGCTTGCCGGTGCTGTACGAAAGGTCTATTCTGGAAACTTATACATGTAGCATGAGTGTCATTAAAGGACACATGGGCTGATTAGAAGAGCAATACCATACGCCTGAACCCCCAGGAGAAGCCATACACCTGTAGTACAATGACAGTATCAACATGTCACAATTTAAAAATGTTACATGTCATATTCTCACAGAATCACAAAATAATTTGTGCTGGAACAGCCCCTGGCTGTTTTCAGTCTAATACCCTGTTAAAAGAAGGGCCATCTTCAGTGGTTGATCAGATCGCTGGGCACCTTGTTCAGATGAGTTTTGAAAATCTCCATGCATGGATTGTCCACATCACTTCTGGTCCTTGTCCCAGGGCCACACTGCTCTCAGGTGAAAATATTTTTATCACTGTTTAGTCTGAAATTCTCCTTGCTGCAACATCTGTCCGTTGGTTCTTGTCCTTTCAGTTTGCACCTCTGAGAAGAGCATGGCTTTGTCCTCTCTGTAACCCTCCAATGGGCAGTTTAAGACAGGAATTAGACACACTCTGTCTGTTTTGCCTTCAAAGCTAAATAAACTCAGCTCTTCTTGATAGGCACCATGTTCTCCACCTCTCCCCACAACCAAATCCCCAGCTTCAGCTGGACTCACTCCAGTTTCTCAATATTTCACTTGCACTGAAAACTCCCAGATTGTACACCATATTCTAGATGAGACCTCAAATCTGCTGACCACAGTGGAATAATTACTTTCCTCCTTTTGCTGACGGCACTTTTCCTAATGTAGCCCAATATGTGGTTATCCCTAATTGCTTCAAGAGCACGCTGAATGCTTTTCAGCTTGCTGTCCACCACTGGTTTCCTTTTGCAAAGGCGCTCTCCATCCAATTGGCCCCCAGCCTATACTATCACTTATGGTTATTCCACCCCATGGGCAGGAATTTGCATTCCTATTAACTGAAGTTCTTGAGGTCCTGCCAGCTCATTTGTCCAGATCAGGAAGGTCTCTCTGAATGGCAACCCATTCCAGTGTATCAGTGATGTGATGTCTTCCCTAACTGGTTGTCACCCACAAAACACAGAAAGTGCACTTCATCTCATCATCCACATCACTGATGAAAATGTTAATTCTGGTATTAACCCCAGAGCAGCACCACTCCCTTAAACTGGTAACAAATGGGCTACAATAAACCGGAGGCATAGAGCCATTCCTCTTCATCTCCACCAGAACAGGCAGATAGAAGATATAAAAACACCACTGTTGCTGTCAGCTCACTTCAGGTTAGTGAAAGGAATCGATATATTTCAGTTACATGAAATATTACAGGCTGTTTGTGTACTGAAAACTAAAGACCATTAGTGCAAGTATCTGATTTGGCATTACATTAATTTATGATCCTATAGTCTCCTCAGATTACACACATTTATCCCAGACAGATTTATACGATCCTATATGTCTGTTTAAGAACAGGTTGTGGTTTCACATGAACCTTGTATGTGTAATTGCTGTGGGTTCAGAAGGTCCAAAAGCACGCATTCAAAGGATATGTCACTTTGTCACTTCATTTTCAATAGAACAAGCTTGTGTTGCTGTTGTGCACTGAAAAAGAAAGGTAAGTATAACATGAAATAGCATTATCTGACAGTCTATGGACATTTTAAGAGTACTTTAGTGTGTGTGTTTTCTCTGCTGAAATATTCATCACCTGGGAAACATGCTTGTGATAGCTTAACTAAATAGGTGAAAAAAAAGGATGCTGTTAGAACATTTGCTCTGAGGTTCCTGAGATTTTCATATGACAGCATTTACTGACATCAGAACTGTGTGGACGTTTCTTGTGGCTGCTTCATTTAAAATCGTAACATTGGAAAAACAGCTATACAGTCATCATTTCACAGATTGACCCCCATAATATGACTATGATAAAGAGATGCTCCAGGTGCTTGCTTTGTTGCTGGATTTGCTGGGAAAGCTTGGTGACAAACAACTGCTCAGACTTTGGCCTCAAGCATGGAAGAATAACACAGTGGCAGAATTTTTGCTGACTTGCTCCAGACATTAACAACAGGGTTTAAATACCAAATATCTCATTCTTACAACCCCTTCATCTGCCCCAAGACACCGTAGGGTTTGTAACTTTAAAACCAAGCACAGTTTCAGAGCTTGCAACCTACTGAGTCAGGCCTTTGGTTACAGCTCCAGCTTGGATGTCTGTGGAAAGCAGGACACAACGCTCGGTGAAGTTTAGGGCCAGTCAAGGAGAGGAATGACCACTCCTCTGCAGACGAGGTCAGCATATCCTTGTTGTCATACCAGTGAGCACCTCCAGCAGAACAACAAGGGTAGCTCTCTGAGATCTGACCTTGTCCTCAAGGAGCCATGGTGGAAGAGGGCCCATGTGTCCATGCTTTGATGTCTCATTGCAGAAAGAACTTTCAACTGGACAGGCCCAGGTAGCAGAAGGATATCTCAGCGAAGGCAGGGCTGAGGCTCACACTAACCAAGAAGCCCACTGCTTTTAAGAGGTACTGACGTGTGCGTATAAAAAGAGTCTGAGTGCTTCGAGCAAGTCAGCAACCATTCAGTAGATGACAGAGAAATGAAGGGCTAGAAGCAGGTCTTGCTGCATTTTTGAAACAATTTTTTTTCACCCACAATATCCTGTTTATCAGAACGAAGATTAAAACAAAGTGAAAATATATATATATATTAATACCAATTAGATGCAGACTTTTCATCAAATATCATGAAAAGTGGCAAAGAAACCTGAAACACATTTCAAAGACTCTTTTTGCACCTTAGCTATTGGTTTCAAAAAATTATTTTTTTCATACAGACACAATTAAATACTTTTCCTAGCAACTAGTAAAAATCTCTGCTATTCAGAGATGCTCTACTGACAAATTCCAGCAATCCTTCCAAAAGATACACAGCACAAACACTGAACCCAATCCAAGTCTGCAGTATTTCTTCACTCCTCTTCAGTGTTATTGACTGCCTCTGCCCTAATATAAAGGAAAACTAACAATGCATTTCTGACAAAAGTATGAAAAGGACAGACATTTCCTTCAGCTCTAACAGCATTTTAGCCATTCTGAAAATGTAGCATGATAATACGCCACAACGTCTTCCAGGAAAAGATAAAAACTATTTAAAAGCAAGCAGAAGTTCCTTGAAGGGATCATTGAGGCAGCTCTTACAGGGAGTGGAAAACGTGTTTTTTTTATCCAAGAGCAAAGCGTGGATGCTTCACAATAAGGCTGGAAACACAAAACATCTGTAACTGAAGACAGAACTTATTGAAAATCACACTGCAGAATTTAAAACTCCCATTGCAAATTCAGCTCTATGTTTATCTTGTCCAAATGAGCTGACGCACTAGTGATTCTTATGAAGCATGTTGCAGACACAAGCTTGTAACACTCATGGCCTCCTCCTGCATGGCGTGTCCATATTTGTGGTGTTCACAGAGGAAGTAAATGAAGCATAGGAGGTGTTTGTTGTATCAAAACTCACAGAGTAAAATTGACGATGTTTTCCTCCAGGGATCTCTGTGTTGTGGCAGTTAACATCAACAGGCTTGTACTGTCTATTGCTAAACATGCAACTTCGTGAAGCTTAGTGGTGCTTTGGGGAGGTGAGGGACTGTAATGTGAAAATGGTTTAAGAGGAAGAGTTTTTACCTCTGGACCAGTTCCAGGAAATAGAATCCACAGAAAAAAATATCTAGAGCAATGGGACAGCACAAATTTTCCACTCAGGATGAAGGTGAGGAGCATTCGTCGTTATTTTTCTCTTTAACTGCTGCTTGCATAAACTAAAAACAAGATCACAGTAGAGCAGGAATAAAATGAACAAGACAAACAGTGATAGTCTTATGGGGGGATGGGACAGTGCTGTCTGAGTACCCCTGGCCACTTGTGTACCATTAGGGATTTTAGAAATATTCACAGCAACAGGGAAGAGGCGCACTCATTCCTCTGTTGAAAGTTTAATCACCAAGGCAGGCACAGGTCATTGACTGATGAGATGGCAGAGGTATGAGGCACACTTTCTCCTGTCTCCAGAGGAGATCACCAGCCTAAAATATGGACCAGCTTTGAAGCCAGCTGTTGCAATCACACTGCAACAAGGCTATGGCTGGAATATTTGGCAAAAAATGAAGTTTGTCCATGGCTTAGCAAAATATCACTCCTTGGCTCATCCAAGAACATCATTCCAAGTGCTGGTAAATCAACACAAACCTGACAAGACAGCAAGGCTGGCAGAAGACGGGCACACAGGGACCTGTCATTAGTAGTTCAGCTTCTTAGGAAAACAAAGGTTTTCATGACGTTGCATCTATAGATACCAAACACCACTGCCAGCATTAAAAAAAAATAAAATATAATAAAAATAAATAAATAAAAATCAGATTCCTGTGGTATTGCCTTGAGCTTTTCTGCAGATACTACTGCGTAACTGATGTTCCCATAAGCATTGTTTCCCTGTCAATCAGGAAAAATATCTGGTAGTAGGATACAGGCAGACAAAAAGGGAAGAAAACTTTCCATTCCTCACAATAAATCTGCATGTTCTCCAAACCATCCAGCCATGCTGTAATCTGCTGAATGGCGTAAATGATCACCCTTAATCTCTATCCATGCCCAGCAGCTGGGAAATAAGCCTCCAAAGGCTGCTGCTGACTTAGGAGCCCATTCTTCCCTTAAGCTGCAGGGATCACTTCTCTCCCAGTGCTCTCACTTGCAAACCTTTGTGTGCAACCTAAGAGACGGACAGAGAGACTCAGTAGGAAGCAGTGTAAATTTTACCCTGACATGCAGACAGAGACAAAACGTTTGCTTCCCAGCCCCCAGAGTGTAGTGTGACAGGGAGCTTCTCTTATCTCTAGCTCAGCTTCTGGGGATGGCAGCCTAGGTCCTGGCCACCCCACTGCCACAGCCAAGCAGAGACACTGTCCTTACTGCAGCATGAAAAGCCGTGCTTCAAGCAAAAATGGCAACAGCCAAACACAACCAGGGTATCTGGCTCCACTAGGAGCTCAGCTACAGATTCTTCAGCTGTACAAGGCACACAGATTTGGGGAGGCTTGTTTTTCACCCACTTTCTTAATATAACTTTGCACAGCTTGACCAGGAGAAAGGAGGTGGTGAAGACAGTGGGCAGTGCAAAGTTTGCATCGGCTTTTAGCGTGCTAGTCTGTGACAGTCTTGCTTCTTTCCAGCATAGCAGAGGAAAAGGGAAGAAGAAGGGAGGGTGGGGTGGGTGACTGAGGGACTAGGTGGGTAGGGAGGGCAGGGCGGAAGAGGATTCTAACGAAGTGGCTTGTTCAACATTTAAAGCTAGGTGGAGTTCTTCTAGCAATATGATTTAAAGTATCATTCAGTAGAAAGCAGCATATCTGAGTATTTAGCACATAATAACTTGGAAGAAAGCACTAAAACCCTCATGTCTAATAATGAAGTACTCTGCTGTGGCCATTCATCAAATATATATTTCTAAACTTGAAATTAATACCAGACATGAACAATCCCAGTCCACCTGCTGAAACTGTACACCAAAGCAAGGTGCGTTTTGTTGGATCCCATCCTGACTTCTAAACCAACTCAGCTACCAGAAATGTATGGGTAGAAGTGTGAGCCATACTCTCAGCAGCAGACACAGACTGGTACTAGGAAAGCATGCTTCCAGCAAGAGAAAGATACAGCCATTCACCACTGCCCTCTGATTGAGGTGAGAGCAGGTACCTGCCTTCTCCTTTTCCACCTGTGTGACCCCTGCGATCACCAGGAGGTGAGTCCTCCTGCTTGAAGGACAGACTGTTCTCAAGAGCCCCATTGTGAGGCTGGAAAAGCCAAAGCTAACTCACTGTCTTGATGACTCTCCCTAAGGCTCTCACACACTATCAGGGGAAATCAGAAGTGTGAGCAGAGCTTCAAGCTGCCACAGTAGTGACCTTTTACAAGAAGGCCAAAGTTGTCACAAAGATCATGGCCTTCAATATTCAGCACATCTGAGCCTGCCTTTTTGTTGAGCACGGCTAAAGTTCCTGACAAGAGCACATTGCACCTGGACTTGTAGTTCTGTCACGGAAGAGCAGCTTGGCATCGGCGAATATAAAATGCTCCAAATCCTGAAAATGAATTGTTGGATGGAAGGCATAGAGGAGGAGGGGATGAAGGAAGAGGAGAAATTCCAACCACTTCAGAAACGTCTGTAGTCCCATCACTGTAGGATAATTTTCCTAAGTCATCAGACTTCAGTTTCTTCCTTTGTAAATTCCCATACACATACATACCCATGGCAGCCCCTTTCTAGAACCACAGCACATGTCCTCCTGACCTGCATTCAGCCTCCGATGCTCACAAGGCTTTGTGCTGGATGTTTATGTCCTGAGTGAATGTGGCATTATCAGGACAAGCAGTGTAAGATAAATCTTCCACTCACCACACCAGGCTCTCAGAGTGACAGGTGGACCTCCCATGAAAAAATATGCCAGAGAGGCACAGTTGCTTTTCACACCTTTCAGGATTTGCAAAATGTCATTATACAGTCATTCAGCAGGAGGACAAAAGGCCATCACACAGCTATTCAGTTAGAATGACAATTGTCCTCTCAGAACAATTGTTCTCAAAATCCACTTTCGCCCCTCAGACATTAATTACAGTTTGCCACACACTCAGACTAAGGACGATATCTCTATATGTCCCCTACATGTAGCTGATAGTATTTCTTTTTTGCCTCGCCTCCTTAGCAGAAAAGAGCAGAGAGAAGGAAGGTGCGTAAGCAAAATTCTCGCATGGCACCTGGCTGTTCCAGCAGCTGGAAGACAGTAAAGGACAAAGATCCCCAGTCTCAGTGCCACTAAACTCACTGGGAAGGTGGGGGAACGTAGTGCCACTCTCAGGGCTGTAAATGAAATGGTTGCCCCTGCAGAAAAGCTGTGCTGCTCAGTGGAGGAATCCTAACCTACACCCTTCAATTCTCCTTTACCATACTAAAAAACATGGTGGATGGTTGCCAGTGGAGAGAAATGTCTTCTGAGTTGCAGAACTTCATGTGCAAACACAGTGGCTTGTGAGTGATTGCTCCCAAGAGTTCCCACCACAGACTCTGAGCGCAGCTGAGAACTCATAGTATATCTTCTTCTTAGGGACAAAGGTACACATCCTCTTCCCCACTCTCACCAACATGCACACAAAAACATCATATTAGTAGTGCCTTTACCATGCAAAAAGGAGAGCTGGGATTGTTTACCATTGTGCATCACTCATCAGCTTGCTTATTGGCAAATACACCCTCTCCAATCTGTCTTTTTGCTTTGCAATAATGTACACAGCTCCCGGCCCCTCCTTCTTTTCTGCACTTCTAAACAAACAATAGCTTTTGTAGACAGGAAGAGAATAATAGCAGTTAAGTGCTTACTTTTAATTATACATAGGCTATATTCTTACTTAATGTTAAAATAAAAGCCATTGTTCTCAAAATCTGTTTCAATTCCCCAAATACGTTAATTATAGTTTACCACATTCATACCAGCAACAGTCATTACTTCTTAGAGGCACTTTTGAAAGCTGATCCTTTAACCTGTCTCTTCTGAACAAAGGAAAATGCCTGTTGTTTCCTTGCACTTCCTTTTAATTATATATGATAAGAATATATGAAATCATATGGAAACATTTACCAGCCTTTTCCCAGAGAAGTTGCCTGGATTCTAAGGTATGCACTCTGTAAGACATCCATAAAGGAGGTTTTTTAGCAAGGAAACAACCTCAAAGCTGCAGTAGAATCCATGGGAAAAAAAAAAATAACTTCACAGATCCCTCCACACTACACCCTTCGTGCGAATCTGTGGAAGGTAAAAGTCCAGGCCCTTTGGCCAGGAGGGATCAATCAACTTGACCCTGGGTGCCGTGAATCCTCGTTTATGTGCAAGCTTGTCTTTACCGTCTCTTCTGCTGAAAACTAAAAATGAAGCTAATTTTACCAGGAATGCCAGTGGCTTAGAGGCCATTCTGCTTTCTCTGTTACCCTTGATTGCAGGAGTGACCTGAGTTAGGCAGGGTGCAACCAAACAATCCTATATGTCTAGCATGGGGCAGAATAACAGCAGCACCATGATCATCCACAGGCCTTTCAACCTTGGTGGTTATGAGCATAGAAGAAGGGCAGTGCTCTCCCTCCTCCTCTGCCTCATATTTTAGCACCCTCTTACAAGGAGTCTAGTAGCAGGGCATAAAGCAACACATGACAGCATTATTTACTCTGCATAAAGGAGAAAAGTGCTCATGGCTCTGAAGTAGCCAAAATACGTAAGCAGAGCCAGGTCGGACTCTTTCTTACTGATGTTACAGCAGGTTGGAAGAAGTCCCCAAGTCCTTCACAGCTGCAGAGGAATTTGTGGTGAGGCAAAGAGGACATGCAGTGTCTTGGAGAGCTGTACATACCCATGTTAAACGAGCAGTGGCAGGGAGGCCTGCACAGTATCAGCAGAAAAGATGTGGCAGATGATCAGGCTATGGGCAGCACATGATTTCTGGAAGGCCATAACCCCATCCAATTAAAAACAGTGCTCCTACAGAAAGTCTTCAAAGTCAGGGCTCCTGACTGAAGCTGATTTCCAGCCTTCTACCCTTGCCATTCCTTTCAGAGGGCTGTTAACAGAAAAAGAAGAGTTCTTCCGGCACCTGTGAAAGGCAGGTCTCATCATTCTCCTTGGGCTGAGAGAAGGGTGAGCTGTGCTCGAGCTTCAAAAGCAGACATGCAGACAAACGGCCAAAGTTTGTTTGGGGAGGTTACAAAGGAGCAGGCTGGCTGCAGAGAGTGGGAGTGAGGTCAGAGCACTTTCATTAGACTAGGCCCGTGTCAACCCTACCAAAACACTGCCTCTGGTTTCATGGCACAAAACACTAGAGCTATGCCTTGATTACAAAGCCGGCACCGTTTCAGATAGGTCTTCTCCAATTAAACTGAGAAGTAATGTGTACTTGTTAATCTGCATGTGGGTGTTAAGTCCAAAAGCTCTGCCGCTTTATGTAGCAGGATCCAGGCCACAGGGGCCAGACTGGTCATAAACCAGCCTTTGCCACTCCTGGGATACTCAAGCCCACAGGCAGCCTCTGTGGCGCTGCCACAAGCTCCCACAGCATGACAGAAAGGTGTTGCTCCTCCGTTGGGCTTGGTAACAGCTTGCCCAGGGGCAGATATAGGCCGCACCTATGATTTTTGCTTTTGGCTGATGCTGACAGCTGACAGGACAAAAGCACTGTCACGATGAGACCCGACCCGCTCTGCAGCAGGTGTGCCTCCAAGAAGCTCCTGCTGGAAGTCAATGTCCTGTTGCAACACCAGACTGTGGGGCAGCTCTGACCCCATGCATGCCACAACCGCAGCCAGGAGCAGAGGGTGAGGGCAGCTCTCCCTCACAACACACCACCTGCCTTACCCTCCTGGGGCCTGAGCACCCCTGCTGGCCTCTTTGGAAGCAGTAGAATTTTTAATGCAGTAGAAGTCATGTTAAGGAACCGTTATGTCATCCTTTCATTTTCTGCCTCTTAGGAAATGGTGTGCTTTCAACATTTCCTGATTGCAGACTTTCTAACCTTTAATTGCTCTTTTTTCCTCCTCTGGACTCTCCAGTTTGTTTCTGATTTTCTTAAAGGGATACCTCATCAGTGCTGAGCACAGGACAGTAATTGCCTTCTCTGCTGCACACAGAGAACAGATCTGCTGTTAACTGAGCTGAGTTAACTCCTGCTTGCACATTAGGAGCAGGAATCACAACCTCCTTGTCTTGCCACCAGCTTCATCAGTAAGCCTGAAGAGCTGCGATCAGCAGAGCAAAAAGGCAGACAATAAAAGGGGCAGCTACAGAGAATGGCTGCAGTGCTTTGCAAAGTGATTAAAAGGGAGTGAGGGCATTAAAAACGAGAGGCAGACGAGCCAGTTGCCAGAAACAGTGTGCTTGCCAGAGTAAAGGGTGGTGATAGGCGGTCCTGCTCAGGGAGACAGAAAGGAAAAGCGACTGCTGGCACTAAGGGAAGGGTCTGAACGTCGTGATAAAAGTTTTGTGTCTCTCAGAGTGGGAGGAATGGCAGTCCACAGGAGAGCTTAAAGTGAGGGTGCACTTCATTATGCCGGCAAGAGGAGCTAATTGATTCAGTGACTGTATTTTTAGTTGACATGAGAGAAGAAAGCTGCAGGAATGAAAGCCAGAGGAGATTACCATTCCCACACGGGTAAGAGGTCTGGTGGCAAGCATGGAGAAGAGGTCTGGGATTGGGTGATGGCAAACAAGAAGGCACAGCAAGGTGGACCCTTGTAGTAGGTGGGTGCGATGAAGAAGATGTTCTGAGTGGAAGCAGAGAAGGACTGCAGATGGTCTCCACTCTGGCACAAGGATAGGCATAAACTTTTAAGGACAAAGGAAACAGCAGATACGGATGTGGGCACAAAAAGCCTCCAGTTCTATGGTAAATGGTTTTAATGATGATAACTGGAGAATGATTTAAAACTGGAGAATGTGGTTTTGGTCGAGATCCCACATCTTTGGTGTTTGGGGCCTGCAATCTGTGGTCTTTTGTTTAGCATTTTTCTCTGAAGCCGCTGAATTAAAGGCAGCACACAGCTGCCATTCCTAACATTAATATGGAAAGGGAAACATTTTGGTGCGAGATATATGAAATTCCATTTTGGTTATGTTTCCCTTGACAATGCAAGGAGATAACACCGTTGTCTAAACAAAAATGTCTACCTGCAGGAAGCAGCACAGTACAAAGCAATAGGTTCAAAATAAAAAGGCAGGAGAGAAAACAGCATGAAAGTCCACTTCTTGTTTAAAGACAAATCTATGCCAAGGAAGGATTTAAAAAATAAAAATAATAAAATAAAATAAAATAAAATAAAATAAAATAAAATAAAATAAAATAAAATAAAATAAAATAAAATAAAATAAAATAAAATAAAATAAAATAAAATAAAATAAAATAAAATAAAATAAAATAAAATAAAATAAAATGAAATAAAGTAAAATAAAATAAAATCTGAAAGTCCCATGAATATTCAGAGAAAAGAGGACAGAGAAAGGAAAACAAGACAAAGAAAGGATCACCTTGAGGACACAGGAAGGTTCTTCAGGAGAGGACAGAGTCACAAGTACCACCAGGCAATAGAAATCCTTGTAAAAATGGGAAGTGCTAGGCACCAAGCACTTCCCGGACATTCTGGGCACTTAAGGGTTAAATCATGTGTGCCCTGCTCACACAAGCAAAAGACTGCTAGTATCAAGAAGCTCCAAATGATATCATTAACCTCTGTCACACACATACAAAAAAATAAAAAATAAAAAAAAAAATCCTGTCCTTGGGGTTGTAATCGTTGAGCAGCAAGGTTGAGAAGAGTTTAACCGAGTCCTTCTTACCTGTGAATCTCTTGTGCTCTTGGTTTGTGTGGGAGTCTCACAATCACGTCAGTTCCATTTTTAGTGTTTCTTTATCTTTGGCATTTCGTGGTGTTGCTCAATAATTGTCAGTGTGCAGTTTTGTCAGGAAATAATACTGTTTATTCTCTGAGAGACTTTGCATGTTCTTCTTCATATTTTATAAGTTTCCATTCTGAGTCATTAGTACCTAAGGGACAAAGGCAAAGGGGATAACAAGAGGAAAAAATAAAATAAAGAGAGTTACTTGGCGTTACTTTTAGTTTGCAGAGGGAATTACTCCTGACAATTTAAGGCTACATTCTTTAGTCTGTGAACCAGTTAAAAGGTCCTTTCTCAGGGCTGCAGAGAAAAATAGTAAAGGACATTTTCAAACATACACCTAATATCCCTTTTGTAACAGGAGGCAGCTAAATGCCAAATGGAAATACACCGTCCATTTGAACTGCAGAGCAGGTGTTGGAGAGGCAGTGTAATGCCTTGAAAATACTTTTGCATGCTTTACCACACTTGGGCAGAAACTATCAAGTCTGAGACTAGTGCTGAGTGACAGATACTATGGGAGGATGAGGACTGGACAGTTTCTTGTCTTATTTCAGATGAGGCTTCCCACGGTCCTGCTATTGATAAGCTATAGGCATGATGAAGTAGGTAAAAATCTTTCTTTGTACATTAGGCAGAAGTGAAGCCCTCCCAAGAGGTTGATCCACCCAAGCCTTATGGTAGGTCTCTTGGCCATGATCAAGTTACGTGTCAAGGTGTGATAGAGTAAAGGTAACAGCCAAACATCCCTGGTCAACTTCAGTCTTCCTGACATAAGTAAAACTGTGGCTTTGTTCAGTATGCCACCACTTTCAATGCCACCTCTGGTTGGGACTCTTGCTGTTTCTGCATCTTACATGATTGACTGGCCAATTTGCTTCTCTTCAGTTGCTGCATTTAACACTAAATATGGTCTGATTCTGTATCAGGATCTCCTTCGTATATCAAGCTGATTAATATTTCATGCTTAACCTCATACTGAGCCCCCCAAATTATTTAGGCTGTTACAACTTCTTGCAGATAGGCATCCCATCTTCATTCAAACACATCACAAGGCAGAGGCAGTGCCATTTCTTTCCCTGTTTTGTTCCAACTTGGTTAAAAACATACCTCTCTTCTAGCCTTAAATTCTGATCTGACTTCTAACTGTGAGTTTTCCGTATGCCTTTATTCCCTGCACCACAAGCACCCTTCTGATACTTATGCTCTAATCACATCACTTGTGAGGTGGGAACAAATGAGATCTCTTGAATGCTTTCCAAGCTTGCCTGCACAGGGGCTATCAGGCAAGATGATCTGAATTAATGCTTAAAGTGAAGAAGTTCAGCTCTAAGTTCATTTTGGCAATCAGTCAGTGAAAAGGACTTCAATTAAATTTTGCTTCCTTTTCTGGGAGAAGGAACTATGTTACAATGAAGTAAGGTCACACTTTCTGAGTGAGGGCCTGTTAAAAGCAACTCAGCAGATCTCAGCCTTCCAAAAATTCCTACCTGCAGCTAATTCAAACATTTGAAAACACTGCCACAAAGGAAAGGCACATTTTCTGCATTCCAAGGCAGTTTTTGCTTCTCCTTCCCCACTCCTCATGTCCCACATTAGTATCTCTTTTCTGCATTATTTTCTGTGGTCATGGACAAATGCTGTATTTTGGTATTGAATTTTCAGCATCACATTTCTGCTTTTATACAACTCAGTCATGTATATTTCCATAGCAAGCATTAGATCCACCTGCTGTGGCATCAATTGCAAGTTCATATCTCAGCTGTTTTATCCTTTCTGATCCCCAAACTCTTTCCAGGCTACAATCCCACAGACTGTAGGTCAGACCAGCATTGCCTGCCCATATGTACACAGCCTTGCACTGAACAGTACCAACCCATCTGTCTTCAAATGGCTTACTGAATAATCCTGATCGCTCCATTGGCACAGCAGTTTCTGCCCCTGCTTTTGCAGCCGTTGTACCTGATGTTCTGTCAAATGGATTTTTCAATAAGTTTGTAGTTACTCCCAGATCTTGAGAAAAGTGTGGGATATTCTCAATAGCAAGATTGTTGAAGGCACTGAAATGACCCTTATTTATGATAACTTCCCTTAGAAACTACTTCTGTCAGCTAGCCACTTCTTTGTGCCTACGTATTTCAGTGTCAAATAGCATGTGTTTCTGTGTCAGAAAGGTAGTGATACAAAATCAAAATCATTACAAAGAATCTTGTATCTCCATAGCTGCCTTCATCAACCAAACTTGTAATCTCGAGGAATGAGATCAGTTCTGTTTGACAAGTCCTATTTTGCATAAAACTATGTTGACTGACATTAATTATATTCCTGCCCTTTATTTCTTTATTAATGGAATCCTGTATAAGCTCTTCCATTTATTTTTTCCTCAGGACTGATGTCAGGTCTACTGGTCTATAATTTTCAGTGTTGTTTTGTTTACTTATTAATAGCCATATTCCAGTACTTTGATATTTCCGCAGTGTCCGCAGCATTTTAAAAGTCTTTTTTCAAAAATATCAATAAATTATTTTCTTACTCAAAGAGAGAGGAAGATTTCCTTCTTTTTTTCTTAGGGATCATGGGAGCAAACTACTTAGACTGCTGATTGAAAATCCCAGTAGATTCATCCTTGGTTTCCAACAGAGAAGTCAGCACCTTATGCTGTTTCTTCGTAGCACAGAAGATAGAAATTACTGGAATACTTTCATCTCTCCTGGTCTATCAATAACTTTATCACTCCCATGTAGGGACATATGGGCCTTATTTGCTCCAAAATGCCTTGGTCCAGGCAGGTGTGAAATCTCTCCTGTTGACTGTGTCCTTCATCATATTGTTTTCTATCCCCTGAAACTACCCACTTACACAGTGTTATCTATCTTCCCGTCCACCTCCCATCCATTTTACATCTTTTGTTTTATATTCGTCTGTAGCCCTCACTCACTGCAGTTGAGAAAGACTCTTACACAATCCACCCTGGTTTCACAGCTTTCAGGGCCAGCAAACATTTTTTACTTAGTACACATTACATTCATTAACTCGTCTCTCTCCAGAGCTGATCTCCAGTCCCAGATGGCTCTTAAATTTGCTTTGTTCTTTCCCCTCTTACCCTCCAACAAAAGCAAGCTTTCCACTCAGAGTTATTGCATGCACTGTTCTCTGTTTTTCTCCTCTTGCTCCTCAAAAAGCCACACTCTTCCCTGACACACAGTGGCAGCATCTTCTTCTTTACATCTGTTCTGGCATTTCCCCTCTGTGCCTCCATCCCCAGAGTCAGTATCAGCCCTACAATAGATTTCAGACACTGCCTCACCCTCTCTGTTGCTTCATTCACACTCTGCCACCCCACAGAGACGCTGTGACGCAGACAAATGTTATTTCTAGATGTAGCAAATTCTGAGCGTGGTGCACTCTTCTACTCATTTCACAAAAATAAATAAATAAATAAATAAATTAAAAAGGCTGGCAACCCAGTGTCTTTGTGAGCACTTTGCAGATGAAAGAACTGTACCAAAAGTGTTTTTGAGGAAGCACAAGATGGCTCAACTTAATTTTACTGGCATTGATGTTATTGTTCTGAGAAATGAATGAAAATGATTTTAGGAGCTTTAAGTGTTTTCCCAAAGTTTAAGAACGAGGTGTGGAATATTGCTGTTTCAGAAAGAGGAGGTTTGGGAGACATTGTGCAAGAACATGACGAATAGCACCTAAAGATAGTCTGTGAAGATATAAATACCACATTTGGAGTTTTTTTCTTTAAATGATTCCCAACATTGACTTACAGATATATCTTCCAAGGCTTTGATTGCTGCTGTGGAGACACATTTTGGTGATGAAACCAGTATAAAATATGTATGTATAATTTTTGAACCTAGATTTTAAACTCCCTAGTATAGGAAATTCATGTTCTCAGAGGAATCCGCATTGAGCCTTATGACTTGTTTGATGTAACTCATCTGAACTCTTGGCTGATTTTGAGCTTGGCTCTCAGTTCTGTAAGGGCTGTAGAGACCATCCATGAAAGTTCTTGCCCAAGTACGGAATGAAAGGACATTGCCACATCGGGGGGGGGGGGGGGGGGGTTGAAAGATCATGTAAGTAATTAAAAATCATAACCATTTCTTTCTGTGTTTTTTTTTTTTCCTTCCTGCAGCTTTGACTCACCACTAAACCTCACACTCCCAAGATCCCATGCCTAGCAGCTGGGTTTTACTAATTTCTCATCTGTGTACCTTAGTGTCTCTGCATGCAAAAGCATTCCTAGTTCTGGAAAGAGCCAACTGTGATTTCTCAGTGCAGCTTTCACAGACTCTGCATGGCAGCTGCTATGTCCTGGGATGGAAAGGAAGTTGGTGCAGCCAGAGTAAAGCAGTGGGAGGTGGATCAGCCCAACATCCAGACCCTGTCTGAGTCCCTAAAGAAAACGGCCTGTTTGCATTGGTTGATAATTTTAGAGTCTCTTCTCTCAATGCCTTAACACTTCTGTTAAGGAAAAACTGATGCCTTGGTTTCCAAAGGGAAGAACATAAACTGCCATGCCCCTTCAAGTGGCAGTACTGAGAGATGGGACATTTCAGCTATGGACCTTTGTCAGGGAAAAAAAGAAAAAAAAAAAAAAGAAAAAAAATCAAGGACCACAGCTCATAACAAGAGACCAAAAGGCTTTTAGCTGGGACCACAAGAGCACATATAGCTGGAACATGGACGAGAATCAAATGGAAACCCTGGCAATGATTTGCAAAAGCACACTGCTGTACTTAATCCTCTGAAGCTGTGCTGAAGCTTGCCTAAAAGGTGATGCTCATCACCATACAAACCACCTTTCCTCGCAGGGCCAGTGACTTAACTGATGGTGGTGCCCCAAGATGGAGTACCACCCCACCACAGCCGACCTGCTTGGAACATGCCAGCTGCAGAAGCAGGCACAGCTCTTCCAGTGTCGGTGAACCCCTTGCCCTAACAAGACCTTTTCAGCAAAGCCTAATTATCTTGGGCACATGCTGTGACCACACATCTTCCAGAAGCCAAGGGACCTCACACCACCCACAGATATAAACAGCGTGTTGCCTGCAGATGACCTCCCTTGAAGACCTCGGGTAAGGCTGTGTGGCCTGAGCTGACCAGAAGGTTTCAAATGGAGGGTTTCAGCAGAGAGCAAAACAGGCAGTGAGACCCCCTTGTGTCACTGGAGTCATGCTGTGGTAAATGCAGCCCCAGGATTTAGTGCTCCTGCAGGTTCCAGCTTGTCTGGGGGCTTCCACACAGTCTCACATCCCTTTTTGTCCCTTTACAAGAACCTCTTCAGAAAGAATTGCTCAGGCTGTTTTTCAAATAAATATAATTCTGGTTAGATCCTGTGGAAGAAAGGGAGTGAAAAGGTGACCCCACCCCTAGCAGTTCTCAGCTTTATTCTAGCTGAGAAGCTCGGTTATATCTCAGCCTCTCTCACAGGCTAGCTGCTATTTCTAACCTGTCCAGAGCTGCATTATGTCAAAGGCCATTATTTATTCAGAACCAGAGGGTGAGATAGCATCCCAGTTCTGTGACAGGGATCAATAGGTGCCTTTTCAGTAATGACACCCTTTCTTTTTTTCTTTTTCAGGCCTCGCTTCTGAGCACTCAGGGAATCATTTCTAATGCTGCACCATTAGGGACTGTTAAAAACATCAAAGCACTACTAAATGAACTATTAAAAAACACTATTGTTGCAATTGCTATTATGCTAATCTATGTATGATCTTGTTATTTTACACAGTCACAAACTCCCAAAGCTGAAGAAAGCTAACTGCTTTAAGCCAAGGAAAATAGGGTTTCATGGAAAATTAGTTACCTGTTAGTAAAGATAGTTTGATTTTCTTTATCTTAACTTTGCAGTCCAATGGCTTCATTCTTTTAGCTGCTTCTGGGAGCCAAGAAAACAGGATGAAGCATAGTCAATTATACACACAGGAGAGCAAAACTGCAGGCATGACTTATTTTTATTGCTCCTCTGCTTTTCGGACAGCTGTGCAACAGAAACAGCTGAATACCAAAGCTGGTCACTGATACTCTTCTTAAGCATCTTGCTTAGTCAGAGAAAAAACACTTTCACCTCAAAACCATGGCAAAGCCTGCATGACCACAGGTGCTGTAAAGTTGCTGTGGACTTGGAAAAAAAATTGCGTACGTTCTTCTCAACTCCACTGAACGGTTTGGCTGCTCCTCACCCCACACCAGCGTACAGTGGCTGCTGGATCTCGGGTCCCTTGCCATGCTGAAGGCTGCAGAGAGGACAGGAAGGAGAGTCTCCTAAACAAACCTTGAAATGGAAAAAGTCTGAGAAGACCTAAACCTCCTGCCAAGGGAAATGATGCCAGAAATAATCCAGGGGATGTGCACAAAAGAGGGTCAGGTGCAGAACAGGGTAGGGGGAGAAGGGTCAGCTTGTGAAATAGCAGACCTAGAGCACCACATCAAGAACTGAGGGCAAATTCTCTGATCTTTCAGGGGAGGAAGGAGAAGTCACCCTGCTCCTGACAGCCAGGCTCTTCAGCACTGAGGCTTTCCTGAGCATGCTCTGGCACTCAGCGCTCAGAGCATCCTTCTCAGAGTGTCTCACTCATAAAATAAACACAGCTGCACATCTCGCCCTCCCCACGAGAAAAGCAGCCACCACAAAATCATTCGATGCAAAACATCCCCCTTGTTCCTTGGCCAAATACAACAAACATTCACACCTACTACCACTGCTGCTGCTCTGATCAGAGCGCCCCATACTGGCGGAATCAGGCAAGAGGGGGGAAAGTGCAATTAAGTTCCGGAAAAAAAAAAAAATGAACTCAAGTGAAAGAAGATCAAAGAAGAGGAATAATCTTGCACTTCTGGGAAGCATGTGCACTATAAATCCAATCAAACCATTCGGTAGCCCTAGGAAAAATAGGGGTACACTTGGATCTCCTTGAAAGTTATAAGGGCTCTTAAAAAATGGGTGAACAAGCTCAGAAGTTGAAGCAGCAGCATCTACACAAAAGACATATACTTTTACTCTCCTTCCTGTAAAGATAATAAAAGAAAGAAAACAATGGGGAAAAGCAGTTGGATCAGATTAAGTTCCGTATTTATCTTATAGAGTCAATTACTGAGATGGGGAGAAGAGACGGTCACCACAAGGGCAAGGGAGTAAGTGTTTACCTACTGCTAATTGAATCTTTCCTATTGGGTATTCCCCAGCAGAATACATATTAAAAATCCCTACAAGCAGTGCAATAATGAGGATGGCTTTCTTAGTGCCAGGGGTGTGGAGGCACCTAGAGAAAACCCTGTTGCCCCTTAGACAGGCTGCTATATTTACCCACAAGAGAGAGAGACAGCCAACAAACATTGTGAAGCTGGGAAATATGGAATATGCAATTTCTTTTGTACCAGGACCCATAGCAGATTTGGCAGCAGAACCTAGGAATAAAGCAGCAAATGAGAGCAGCTTCAAGGTAGCAGCTGCTTATCTTTGGGTCTGGGAGAAGACTCTGCCTGTAACTGAAAGTGAATCAGAGCTATCCAGTCATTACTGCTCCCACTGGTATATGAACCTGCAAGCCAAAGATGGTTAGAGCTGTTTTGTCTCCAATACATAACGAAAATAAGGAGAAGCTTGAACATGAATGTGCATGAAATGGCATTTTGAGGGGGGGTGGGAAGAGGAGGAGGAGGAGGGAAATAGGCACTGCTGTGTGGTAAAGAGTTGCCTGTAGCATTGCTCAGACAGTGAGAAGATTGGTTCCCCTGGGAATAGACATCTCCATTTGGAAAGGGCCAGGATGGAAGGGCAATATCCTACATGGTACAATAGGAAAAACAACTAAAACTGATCACAGGAGAAGAAGGAGAACAGGGTTGCTCTCAAGAAAATGAAACAGCCAGCAAACAAACCCCCAGCTCTTTCCAGAACCACAAAACTTACCAGATTATGAAGACTTATTTCTGCAGACCCCAACCATCCTCACACACACTTGGGGACTTGCCACTCTCTCCCAGGAAGCCAGAGTGTAGGACAGCCAGGTTTCATGGGCAGCAAACGGTGGCAAGGGCATTAGATGTGCTGCTCAGGGGTAGGCAGGTGGCACCAGGTGGGGCTGCTGCCTGGTGCCTGGGGGAACAGACTCCTTTCCGGCCCCCAAAAGGCAGCACGGTCCTGGCCCACTGTAAGCAGGTAAATACCCACAGAAAGACACTCTGGTTGGGAATTGAGGGCTGAGGTTATTATCACTATGATTCGAGCTGCAACCTGTGTTCCCTTAACTAAATAGAGGAAGAGTTATTGTAAGGGGTATACAACTTATTACTGTTGTATAATAGTTATTATAAGGGGTCAGACTTAACCTATTCTCAGCACTTAGCAATAACATTGCATTAGTATATGTCAGCATTCAATTGCAGAATTTATTTTGTTTCTATACTAATTACACTATACTTTTACTAATTTATCTTACAATGAAATGCAATCATTTTTTGTAATATTCCTCCCACTACTTAACCTACTTAAAAATTTCAACTCCCTGCAATATAGTGCACATAAAATTGATTTTAATTTCAAAAGCAGTGAAAGCATTTTTATTCTTTGCATTTTTATCACAGACATTTTAGATATTTTTCACATACTGGAAATCAATAATGCATGGTCTGAGATCAAATACAAAGCTATGATCCTCCAGACTGAGCAGTTTTGCTTTTAAATTCTTAAAATGTAATATCAAGGGAGATAATCCTTTTTTTTTAAAAAAAAAAAAAAAAAAAAGGATATAGAAAGAGAAATTCTTTTGTTTCTAATATGTTATTTGATCCAAATCTTCATTTAAAATACAAAATTGCCAGGTGCAGTACATATCCTTAAGTATTATGCACCAAATGTCCACTGATTTCTAATGCTTAACAATATCTACTGCACCTGCAATATGCAGGTTTGCAGGGAAAAAAATGAAGTACCTTACTTCCTACAGCTGGAGATAAATATTGCAGTACTCTATAGCTGAAATGCAGGAGACAATACTGGAATTGTAATAGCATATCATAGGTTGAATAGGGAATAAGATCTACCAATGCAGATTAAATATGCACTTATCCATTTCTGCAAAAAATACATTGACCAAACAGAAGGCGAGGAGAAAAAAAAAAAAAAAGATGATGATGTGTTCAAGGACATGTGGTGACCAGCAGCAAAGTCAAGTAAAATATTCCCATTGCTGAACACTCTGGCCTATCTCTAGTCTGCTAAATAACACTAGAAATAAAATATGTATGTCCCTGTATGACACCAGGCTGTGGTACAAGCAAAAAATATTTTGCATTCTTGATCTACATACCTGTGCACTTGTCATTCATGCACTTGTTATACACAAAGCTGCTACTAGCAGAAGTGCTCAGTCCAGCACCACTCCCAATTCTTTTCCTGTCTGAATTAAATCAGCATCCTCAGATGGGAGAGGACATGCGTCCTGTCCCACAGCTTTCAAAGAAGGAAGAACACATGACCTCCAGCAGCAAGAGTGGGAGACACTCAGCTGACATACAGTTCCACAGGTGACACCTACTAGCATCTGGTCTTAGGGATAAACTAGCCTAATATGCTGTGGGCATATAGAAGAAGTTCAGAAAACAGATAAGGTGCCATCTGGAGCACCGTTTGGCTCTTGAGCCCACACCTGAAATGAGCCTTCCAATTGTGTTCTCCCTGTCTGCCTCTGAAAAAAAAAAAAAAAAAAAAAAAAAAAAAAACAGAGCAGACCCACTCAAAATTTCCCTCTGCTGGACTTGCTGCTTTTAACTATAAATGCAGATGAAAATAAAAAATATAAATAAATAAATAAATAAATAAATAAATAAAATAAATAAAATACTGTGCCTGCACTCAGGCCTGTTTTCAGAAGTTTTTGTCTGTTTGATCAGCAGAATGCTGCACCGAGCAAGTCAACACTTTTTTGTGCCTTTGTTTTCCCCTCTTAACAAGTTTCCCACGTGCATTCTTTCCCTGCCTGCTGTCGCAGGGAGAGCTGCCTGCACTGCCCTGCAGGACCAGGCACCCTCAGGTGGGCAGGGTGCAAGGTGGGCATGGGCATGCTGCCTGCCATGCTGGGAGATCGCTTTGGGGCCACGCTACTGCTCACTTCATCGTGCTCAGAAACAAACAGTATTCAGTCCTCATCCCAGGTTGCAGCATTTCTTTATTTCATTGGTTTCATAGCTTGCCATCTGGGGAAGGAAGAGGAAGTCAGGATGATGAAACCTGCACCCTGAAGGGACCAGCAGGTAAAAGCCACGAGGAGGCTAGTGTCTCGAAAGAAGCAGGGTTTTCTGCTGCAGGTCCTTGAACAGAGAGCTTGAGGATAAACTTACCTTGTGATGGTGGGAGCTGCAGCCTGCTGTCTTCGTGTGGAAACTTCCTGACTGTCTGGGGATAAACCCTAACCAAGAGCAGCCACAGGAAGGGTGGCCTGCCTGCAAGTCTGTGTGTCTCTGCTCTACATGACACATCTCAGCTGCTCCCAGTCACTAATGCCTGCAAGAGCACTGGTGTTCCCATGGCCTGGAGCACCCTGGGCAGCACCGGCACCTGAAGCTGGGCAGTGGGGAGAAACCTGGAGTGCTTTAGATTGCTAAAGCAAAGAGAGGAAAAACAGAGAGGAGTGTGAGCACTTAATGAGAGGAATTCTTTTCCCACCCGACCCCTAGCTCATGACTTTTAACCCCGTGCTGCGAGCCAGGAGAGATATACCCATGACTTTTGAACAACGGGGATGTGCAACTGACAGCCTTCATCCTCTTCCCAGTCTTAGAATAGGAGGCCAGAGAGCTGACTAAATTTGTATAAATGAGTCTTTAAGCTGTTTCTTTATAAGGTTATTTTCTCATATTTAAGTTAAGTTTCCAGTTTGGGTCGTGACTGCTTTACAGTTTACCTAGCCTTCTATAAAAATTGATCTTTTTCCACCAAAATCTAGCAAGAGGGAACTTCATCCAATGAGGATTTAAAAAATATTTATATGACCAACGTCCAAAAGCTTCAAAACATAAAGCTAACATTCTGTTGTTTTCTTTTTTGTAAATCCTCACCTTGACTGTAATTCATTTCCTCAGCAATATTTTTACTAGTTCCGTGTTTGAGTTCATACAATGAAACCATGAAGACTGCAGTCCTACAAGGGCTTACCATGGGCTGAATTCCAGGAAAGCATGTCTTTACTGGTAGCCATTAAGTGCTTAGAGGTAGTCATGAAGCAAGTGTGTTAGCAAGCTGGAAATATATCATGCAAAAAGAATATAGATCAACTTGTGTGCAAGGGAATGGCAGGGGGTCATCTTTAGGGATGCACAGGCTTCTGTAAACTAAATGAAGAAGCATATCCTATGAAATGTCTTAGTAAGAGTCTTGAACTTTTTTTTCCAACAAGTCATGCTGGAATCATGAGCATGGAATGTTTCTGCAAGCATATTGTATACTGAATTTGATGAAAGCTAGGCTTTGGTGCGTTATACTGTAATGGCAGATATTTTTTTCCTAACACGCTTCGTAAAGATAGCAGCTGGATGAAAACAAAACCCGCTTAATTGGAAGTGTTCATGTAACAGCAGTGAGAGCCTTTCCCAAGTCCCTGAGCCACAGGAGCCAGCAAGAGAAGAAAACGTGCACTTTTCTTTCAAGGCTTTGCAGTCTCACCGAGGGGCCAGCACCTACTGGGCCAGCACACACAGCATACAGCTGCCCATGTTGGCATAAGGCAGCTCTTCTGCAGGCAGGGCTTGTGTCCTCGCTGTCCCCAGGGACCTGGGGGCACACCCTGAGCCTGGACCACCCTCAGGTATCACCACCACCCCCTCACCACCACCCCCAGCACCACCGTCCCACCAGAGACAGGCACCAGCCCCTTTCCTCTCCTGCATCCCTCCTCTGATGCTCCCGCCTTCCCCAGGGACACCACTAAAGATCTCAGGGTCACCAATAAGGCCAGCTGAAAATTACTTCTGGGTTGGAATCTCTATAGCTTGGGGTTTAATAGCTCTCATGATTTTTTCTCTAATGAAATCTCCAAATCCTAAATAAATCAATAAAATGTCAGTGGAAACCATTCCTGAGAAGGGCTTCAGTGCTCCCTTGACATTTTTAATATCTAAAAATGGAATATTTCTGTATGTCTCATATGTCTCAAATCTTCTATTTATTTATTTTTTTTAACCAAAACTGCTTACCCAACATTGGAAGGGACTTCTGTTTCATAAGAAATGAAGATACCATGGCAACCATAACAGTTGTTTGCATTTTGGCTAAGAAACCCACCTCCCACTGAACAAAGCGAGACTCGGTGAAGGGTTTTCACCTCACTCAGAAAAGGAAAAGACTTTCTACCTAGAGCAATAGGAAGCACATCACACACTTAAACACGTGCCCCAGCCAACTGGATGGGCAAATAAGCATCACAACTAGAGACCAGTAAAACTTACACAAAAATAAGCACGGGATTTCTTTGCCCCCTGGAAGCCGGAGGATGAAAAAGCAAAGTGCCCACTAAACTGTAGCTGTTACTCAGCATCTTCTCTAAACGGCAGTCGCTTCTCATGTTTTGTATTATGAATGGAAAATAATAAAATAGGGCTTGCTGTATGCAACTGCTGGGTGGTATTTATTTATAGCTCCGCTGGGGATAGTGTGACTGGCTGGGCAATGCAGTATTAATCATCTTACCAGCGAGGAGCTGGAAAGTATTCTCAGAATAAGAATTAGGCATTAAGAACCGTATTGTATCTATTTGGGAAAATCGTACGCTGGGCAGGGAGGAGCAGGGGGAGGACTCTGCGCATCCTAGAGGGAGCATGTGGTGCAGAGAAGAGGACACAGCTCCTCTCAGCCAGCCCTGCAGGGCACCGCATAGGCACAGTGACACGGGAGGAGATCAGCACTTGTATCTCCCCTTGCCCTGCCAAGGAAGGGGCCATGGAGCAAAGGGGAAACAGAGGCACTGCCTTCCAGGAACGGGGGGAGACCCCAGCTCCACAGCATGGCCACGTGTTTTGTCAGCATGGCTTTGTACTGCATGAGAGTGTTGCATGGCCGTTAGGGGCTGGAAGACACACCAGCTAAGAAGGGGGAGCTAAAGAATTAAGTGCACCCACAAAAGGGTTTTGAAGCAATGGTATTTCTGCAGCACAAAAAAAAAAAAAAAAAAAAAAAAAAAAAAAAAACACCACATAAAACAAAACAGGAAAACTAGCAGCCAGGACACAGCTGAGAAGGACAAAAGGGACAAGAGTTGGCCAGACAAAAGCAGAAGGTCAGCTTGCAGCCTGGAGAGTCCAGTGCTCTGTAACTGCCAGACCCAGAGCCAGGGATGACAGAAACCTGAAGCAGTGGCAGCCGGAAGGTGAGGCACACCTGGGGTGAGAAGAGAAAAAGACTGCATCTCCCCTCAGGAAACGCTGCTCCTGCAGAGAGCTGGGGTTGCTGGCTGGGGCTGGTGGCAGCTCTGTGAGGATGGGACCCAGGGGTAACCAAGCGCCTGTGAAGTTCACTACAAGTGGTGTTCGAGCAGCACCTGGGGATGCCCTTACGAGTGCTGTGGGCTGAGCAAATGAACAAGAGAGACCAAGGGGTGGAAATGGAGGTTGGACATGTACAGCAGATCAGAACCGCAGTGCTCGATATCCTAGCCATTGTCCCTGCAAACAGCCGCGCTAGTGTTTAGCTGCCAAAATGTTAATTAAGCTGACTAACTTTCAAACTCCTCAAGAGCACATTTTGGGCTGGTGTTTCTTTGAAGTGAGTATATTTCCAGGCTGGCTTTTCATCACAGTATCTTAGCACCACTGAAAGAAACGCCCATTGTGCATGTCTGATTTTTCTTTAGGAACTACAAAGCAAATAGGGTGCTGGCTGAGTGCACCTCCACAAAGTAAACCAGCGTTACATCTCAGCTCTTCCTCGCATCAAACCAGCCCTGGTGCCAGGTTTCCAAAAACAGATACTGCTCACTCTCCCACAAGACATTCCCCTGTGCAAAAACAAAATTGTGATTTAACAGATATTACGTACTCGTTGTGGAGCAAGACGTGCCTGGAATACAAAGAGACGGCAGGTGCCACCTCCATAGAAGCCAGGACAATGCATAGGGCTTACATGTCAAAACTGCACACAGGCATGGCTCTTTTAAAAGTCCTAGGAGAAATATGCTCGCAACCCCCAAATTACTATTTTGTGCCACTATGGCTCTAGGAACTTGTCTACATTTCCACACTAGTGCTGGTATGCAAATAGCTGCTGGGCAGGCTGCGTGACTATACAATCCCAAAATTTTTCAGGTGAGTGGTGTTTGTTACAGAAACAGAGCTGTGTCTTTAATCAGGACTTACTTACAGTTTGGGTGCTTTGGCCACCAACTTAAAAAGAAATCAGAAGAGGGAGAGTGTAGAGAGCAGGGATGGGTTAAAACAAACTGACAGAGGGTACAGCTGAGTCAGGAAGGAGGCCGCTGTGAAACAGGAGAGGTCAGCAGCAAGGAGTCCCTGCAGCTCCCATGCCATGTGAAGCGGATTGCAGCTGCACCCTGCAGGTTCCTCGCACCTGCTGCATGGGAGGGATGAGGACAGGGTCCATGTTTCACCTCTGTGTCTGGGACTTTTCAAGGATGATGTGGGGACTGGGCACCCAGCTGCTTTACATTTCTGGCACTCCTGAGAGCCCTCTGAGAGCTTCAGCCCGCACAATTTTTTGGCAGATGGAAGCTGAGGGCCAAGTCTCCCAGGTCAGGCCTCCATCTCCATGTGTGTCCCGGCCTGACTCCTTCATTTCTAAAACCAAACAAGCTATCTCATCACAAAGCCTAGATCATTCTTGTGCAATTCCCTCCCCACACCCTGCTGCCCTCTTGGGAGCAGTAATGAAGAGCCTCTCCCACCCCAGGAGCCGCAGCTGAGCATCCGCCATGGACAGGCCCAAGCCTCCAGTCCTTGCTTTGTTTACCAAGTGTTGGCCTACCACGAGCCACCTGAGGAGAGAGTCCTGCCAAAAAAAGTCCTGCCCTGCCCTCGTCTCCCCATGACAAGGCACCCAGCACCCACAATTGCCTCAAATGCCAGAACTCCCTGCCTCCTTCTGAGCCCACCTCTGGGCTGGAGGCTCTCAAGTGTCCCCAGGATAAAGGCTTTCCCTGGTGCTCCTGAACCCCATCAGAGAACCAGCTCCACATGTTAGGCTCGATCGGCAAGCAAGCACGAAACAAGCGGAAAGGGAGAGCCAACGGAAGGATACCAGCAATAGGAACATAATTATGCAGTGATTCATCTTGGGCATGCTTGCACACTGAGAGGAGGGGGGCAGGAAAATAGGGGACTTTTTTTGAGACTTTTTTCCTTTTTTTTTTTTTTTTTGGGTGGGGGGGATGAGAGTGGAATACTGAAGAAGAAAATTTGGAGGAGTGATTCAAAGGAAACATAGGTGGATATACTGCAAGGATCAAGGGAAGTGAAACAACCCTTTGATTCTGCATGAGCGATACAGATCTGCGCTTCTACAGAGTGCAGAGAAAGCATTACTGAGATCACAGATTAAGGGGGTTAGCAGGCATTTACAATCCCATCTTGAGCAGCTGGTTCTCTCACTGTGTAGCATTAACCTTCATGAAACATAGAAGCATTCACCAACCTGAAGGAAAAACTGTGGGATGAGAATTTTCATAGGCAGCCCACCAGTAGCCTATAAATATATTTGAGTAGTGGCAGAGGCAGATTTTAAGCACATACAAAAGATTGCATTTGGGAGATCTTTAAAGCATTGCAGTGCAGGTGAACAGCTTTGAAACCTTAAATTGTCATTTTAAATTAAATGCTCAAACCTACTGTATTTATCAAGGCAAATTACAGGCAGTTGTTACTGGCAGCTAGGGAAAGTGATACAGAGAATACTCTGAACGGTGTGTGATCAGCCTGGTGGAGTACGAGTGATCAGGGCTCAGGAACAGTGCAGTTTTTCTACAAGTCCATCACTCAGCTCCAGCAACAGGGCTGCCGATGGGCAAAACAGCAGGGTCATCTCTTTTGTCTTCTCTCCAAGAGCCCCGGGCCTCTCTGGTCACCCTTCCCCATCTGACAGCGTGCCTTCTGTTCCACACAGTGCACACCATCCTCAAGAGATTTTGGGGGACACAGGTGTGCCCCCAGGACAACAGCCTTTTCCCCTTCTATGCCCTCCAACAGGGCCCATTGTGCACACTGAGCAATGTCACGTCTTCATATACTTTAGCAGCCCTGCACTGGGGGGTCCTCACATCTGTACAGATGGCCTAAGAGTCCCCCACTTTTTTGGAAAATGCAGATAAAATTTGCAGCCAGATCTGACGGCAACATGTCTGGAACCATGCTCGTGTCGGCCAGTTGCCTAGGACATGGCTCTTCTATTTTTGCTTCAAGCCTTCTAAAAAACAATCGCAGTGAATAGACAGTAAATGAATAAATGTTGATCTTTTATGCCTGTGCCAAATTAATTGTAAATGAGCAGCAAAATAAATCCAAAGGACTATCAGCCCATCTACCAATCAATAAGTTGAAAGTATAAATATACTAGAAGGATATAAAGTGCCTGTGACACACACACAAACCCAGTGAGCTAAAAAAGGAAGGAAAACATTTCCAGTCTTCATCTGGAGAGACGCCACGGATTTCATCAGGCTAAGCTGAAGGGGAAGAGTTTTTGTAATTACATGATTTTTACAGACAAAACCCCTGCCCTGTGTCTTGTCAGCAGTCTACCTAGGGGGAAGTATTTTCTCATAGCCACCGAGCAACATTGCTAGTCATGTGGATGCACACATATATCAGAACTAATGACCCAAGCAGTCCAAATGACTTCAGCAAGGGCAGGAGGCTTATCTTCAAATACACAGTGAAGTGTTTGCTTGGATCAGAGCCTAACTTAACAGAGACAGGCAATCCCAAAGATGAGATGTTGCATATATTAGTTTACAGCAAAATCATGCACAGCGGTTGAAACAAGTTTTGCAGAAAAAGACAACCAGGTAAACATCTTGTGTGCAGTACGCAGCAAGAGCTGCAATCTGTAAACAAATTTTGCATCATGTGTTACAGTCCAAGAAATATTTGGGAAATATGAATGAAAAGAGACCAAGACAACAACACCATTCCTTCTCAGTGCCAAAACAACATGCTTCCCTCCTGGTAAAAAAAAAATGAATGCCATATTAGAAGTGATTTCAGGTGGTTGCAGAGGCTCTCCCTGCAGTGCCCAGACTTGGCTGTGCCTCCCTCTAAAATGTCTGGGCAGGTCTCAAATGCACTCTCATGTGCAGGTCACCATAACGGTGTAAGGACTGCCCACAGAGCCTGCTCTCAGGCCAGTCTCCTGGAGACCCACTGGCTGGCAGCTCCTTATAAAACCTTCTGACAAATTTGCCACCATCCTCGTGGGAACTTCCCAGATGGAGACAACCAGCATGGGTTTCAGATTCTGCTTGCGTTTGCTAATGAGCTGCACAGATAAAGCAAAGGCAGACATACCACATCAACTACTGCAGTCCCTTGCAAAGCACAGTGCTTGTGGATGTTTTCAACAGTCACAGAGGGCTCAACTTTGCCTTATTTAAAATTTTTGTCCATTTATTCTATATTCCACCTCTCAGGAGTTCTGTCTTTTTATAGATCAGTTTTTCCTGCTGAAAACCCAGCAGGGCTTTAGCAGACCAAGTGTGAACACACATTTTAGTGTTCTCCATAATAAATGCAGAAAATTCATGAGCTGAGAGCTGTCTGCGGTAAACCTGAAGTCTGTAACTCAGCCACAGGCTCCTCCACCTCTGCCTTAAAGACAGACAAGCTGCAGTCACATCCCTGTACTTAGCCAGGCTCTCAGCCTTTACAGTTTTATAGGTTCCCCATCAGCCAGTCCTCACAGACCCACATCGCTTGGCTGTTCCCTCCTGCCTCCTAATAGGTTTTCAAAGTTTCTTGCCAATTCCTGAATGCAGCAGCTGAACTGGAGTTGGTACAGACAGTGCCTACTTTCTCCTCTTTCAGGACACAGTGCTTTTGCTCAGGCAGTGCAGGGAATACAGCTCAGTTATTGCTAATTCAACACTGACAACAGTGCCTTGCCCACTCCTCCAGCTCCATGCTTCCCACATTGTTCTCACCCACAGAGAATGTGTGTGCTCCATTTCAAATGACTTTGTTTTCCCTATTTCAACGTTGCTCTGCAATTTTTTGCTCCCTCTTTTTTTTTTTATTATTTTTGTTTTCCAGATTTTACAATATGCACGTGATGCTTTTTCCCTGTCCTCATTGTTCATCACATCTTTGCTTTACACTGGACAATATATAAACATCATCCACATAAACAGCTGCACTCCCTTTCCAGGGTCCCAGTTAGGACAGCAGCATCAGGTATCAAAAACATGAATTGCACATTCAACAGCCACATGATGGCCAATGATACTGTAAAGAGAAATGTATTTTTATAAGGGAACAAATTGTAAGAGAAATGCATTTGTATAAGGGAACCCCAAAATACCTTCCTCCCTCTCTCACCTTCTCCTTCTCTCCTCTCATCCTTCTCTTTCTCACTCCTTCCTTCCCTCTGTCCCTCATCCACACTTTATTTTTAACTCTTGCTTTGTATATCATTGTGTTGCTACTGTGGGATCACATTTGTACTTCTCTTCCTACACACAGCTTGGATCTCATTTGTTGCATTTCCTTCATTTGTGTCAGTTTACTGGTATGTCTCAGGAACAGGGCTTTCATCTCAGTGGTGCCAAACAAACCAACAAATAAACAAGTGACAGGCTAGAGCTTGATCTGCTGCAGACCAGCACAGAAGTCCTTTAATTTCACTGGAGCTGTGCTCATTTATGGCAGCTGAGAGTCTGACTTACTGCTACTCATTTCACAGTGATATTCTTCATTACTCCATAGAAATCACTTGGATCAACCTGCCTGGCAGACTGCTATCACCACAGAACATCTGATTGTACCAAACAACCATGTTTGTCTTTGTGGGTCAGAAATCCCAATCAGACCCCTGTGCTTGGGATTCTTTATGGTCCATAACCCAGCTGCTTCAGCCACCTTCTTCAGCACCTCTGTGAGAGAAGGAAAAAATTTAGCTGGGGTCTTTTAAATACTGATGAAGTGCCAACATGACCATTGTATTATTGTAACACTAAAAACAGTAATATGCAAAAGGAGAAATAATATGCCAGTTGGAGAAAACACTCTTATAGATTTTTTTTTTTCTGTGGGAGATAAAAAAAATATAATCCTTATCTGTGGGTCTCTATTTGTATGTGTGTATATGTGTATTCACACACACAGCCTCTCTGGAGATTAAAATTCCCCACCTTTGCCCACTGAAAACAACCAGCAAGATCAGTTCCATAAAAGCTTCTCTTTCACATGAAACAGTGATTTATGAAGTTAGGCACCTAATAGGATGCAAAAGAAATAAGTGACAATATAGAAAAACAGCATCTATACAATCCTTTTCTGGACAGTAGAGTGAATTAGGCATCATTCCATCTCCCAGAGGATGCTGAAAGAATAAAAAGGAAGATTAAAAATGCTTACAAAATTAAATTAGCCTAATAAGGTAAGTAATAATAACAATAACAATAACAATTACAAACAATAATAATAATAATAATAAAGTATATTACGAATGAACAGGGAAAGTAAGTCAGCAGTGTCTTTTCCTGATCTCCCTCAGGGCAGATCAAAAGGGCATTCAATAAAATTAAGTTTGAAATTCAAAACCAAATAGGATAAAATATATCTCAATTGCATGAGAGCAGTTCTCAGGGTATCTAGGCTAGTCAGATTTAGTATAATTAACGGTAATACTTTCTTGGGGCATTAACGAGCTGGAGAAAGTGGTGGAGCACATTCTCATCAAATTTCCAGGTGACACCAGGCTTCAGGGAGCACCACAACCTAAGATCTTTCCGGTACCTACGGGGACAGTATTGTGGAGATGGGGCCGGGCTCTTCACAGCCTTGTAGAATGAGGGACAATGGGCAAAAGCTGAACAAGAGCACTCCAGACTAAGTATAGCAAAAAGCTCTTCCTGTGAGTTTTCAAGTTTTCTCCACCCTTGTAAGTTTTCAAGACCTCACGGGACAAAGCCCTGAGCACCATGGTCTGTGGGATGAAGAATTATCCTTCAGTCCTGTGATTCTTAAAGATCTTAAGTCATGTGTGTAAGGAAAATGGGAGCTGTTTACAGGGAGGCTCAAGATGTGGATGTTGAAGGATGTCTGCATGGCATGCGTCACCCCGGCCCCTCTCCTGCTGAGGCTCTCCATGGTGCACTCCAAAGGCAAGCACCGTGGCAGACCTCACCCAGCTGTGCCATTTCTCCAGTTACCGTGTTGGGTATCCAACACTGGACCCCTGGGGTGGGAAGGCCTGTCCGATGCTCTCTGTATCCGCAGAGCCTAGATGCTTTCAGCACTCTGCTGCACCCTGCAGCAAGAAACACACAAAAGCCTTCTGAACACTGCAGTCACAGTCTTGAATTAAGGAACAAAGTGCTGTGTTTCTTTGCTCCCTAATTAAGCCACAGTCATATGTTCTACTGCCTAGTAATTGACAGAAATTATGCTTGCTGAGCTGAAAGCCAAGGAGAACAATGGGTGTCAAGGTCAATTTCCAGGTAAGAAACCTCATCACATACATGCAGAAAGAAGTCACCCTTGCTTTTACAGCCTGTTTGTTCATTGTGGGTGAGAGTAGGTGTTTTAAAATAATAGCTGTGTGCTAAAGCACATTCAGTGTTCCAACAGAGTGAATGTACCTGAAATGAGAAAATAGCTGTCAAGAGACAAACAGGAATGCGGCAGGCACCTGCAAACACAAAGCAACACTGGCTGGGTATGGACCTAATGGGTTCCAGCAGTCAAAATGTTTTCTCACAACATCGCAGTACTGCAAGTCCATCCCCAACACTTTGCCATTTCCACAAAATATTCAGATTCCTTTTTTTTTTTTCAGCATAACTAGTGTGTTGTAACAGAAGTGTTTTTGCATTGATAATATAGTGTTTTAAAGTGTTTAAGGAAAGCCTTGGTGCTGCTTTGCACTGGAGCTTCTCTGAAGATTAGGGATCTCTTACATAGACCTAAAACATTAGAATATCTTGGAGTGCTTTTGTCCTACCATTGATGGCTTCAAAAGCTCTCTGTGAGGTCTTTGCCAGATAACAAACACTGTCCTGAGGTACAAGTGAACTTGTGTTCCCAAACCACAAGTGAGCCTTGGCCATACTCTTTGGGATTACAGTGTCTAATGGGATTTTTCTTGCTATTTTCCAATGCATGCATCACAGACTGGGTTTAGGACTCCTGTTCTCACTAAGTTTATCCTACTTATGTTTTCCTTTTGGAGAACAGAAATTACATCTCATTGGAAAGCAAACCCATGGAAACTAAAAATTTTATTCCAATGGTCCACGTCATCCATATATTCAGTGTTGTATACAGTTAATTTAGTCAAAAAGTTCATCATTTTTTCACTAATTCCTGCCCCTGCAGACCTGAAGCAACTATGGAAGATTTATCCAGTACATTGCAAGAAGCATTATTAAGAAAGCACATGTTGAAGAGTTAATCCCACCATATATAACTGCAAAAATACATGTAAACTTTACATGGAATTTAACAAACTGGACCTTTTAAAGCAAAATGATGTGTAAAATGGAAGCATTGTGGTTTGATTTTTAGATCCCACCTTGTGTTTGGCTGAGTACTTAGAAGAGCATTTTCAGCTTGCTAGCTAAACTCATTTGCTCTCACTGTCACTGTGTGACAGTCAGGGTATTGCTCACCCTTATCCTCAAATGTTCTTGTTATTCTTGGGGTTACTTACACTTTAGACAATCCTTTGTGCTCCAGCAGAATCTGTCACAGTGTTATCTGAATTGTTATCTGAATTAGTATGAACCGTATTTACAAGAATGAGAGACTGATGAGCAAAGTTTAAGTGGCACATGAACCGAATCTGCATACAATTAAGCTGATTTTAAGAACATGGCATTTTTGTACCCAATGTGCAGTTTGCTGTAACACTGGGACTTTCTTCGGTGACAAAATCCCAGAGTCACAGTACAGTTGAGGTTGGGGGGGACCTCTGGAAACCATCTAGTCCAAATCCCCCTTCCTACAGCAAGTTGTTCAAGATATTATACAGTCTGATGTTTAAGTGGAGTTTTTCTTGTTTTACATTGTGCCTATTGCCTCTTGTCCTTCCACTGGGACCCACTGAGAAGATTGTAGCTTCATGTTTATTCCTACCCATCATATATTTGTACACATTTATGAGATACACCTGAGCCTTCTCTTCTGCAGGCTGAAGAAGTCCCAGCTCTTCCAGCCTTTCCTCAGAGAAGGTGCTCCAATTCCTTAGTCATCTTCACAGCTCTTCACTGGGCTTTTTCCAGTGTGTCCATGTCTCTCTGGGAAGCCCAAAACTGTAGAAGACTCTGACCAGTGCTGACCTGAGGTAAGGATCAACTCTGTCTCTCTGTTGGCAACACTTCTAATTTGGCTCAGGATGTTGTTGGCCTCCTTTTCCACAAAAGCACCGATGATGAAGAATTAGATCTCCATTCAGCATTTATTCCAGCTTCATGCCAGTGTGCCAGCCTAATCCTGGAGACATGGACTGGTGAATTGTAGCTTTACGGACTGAATATCTACTTTATCAAGTTTAGCTTCACAATATACATAGTCACTACACTTCAAATTTATGCCAGACTGCTGAAAAAAAAGAATTTTCCAAATGCAAATATATCGTGGTGCTTCTCATGGACTGCTACATTAGTACTGAAAAATATAAATCAGGAACTGTTCAACCAGCTCTCGTTATGGCTAGCACCCATCACAGAACTGGTCATCAGTCTTGTTCAGCAGTGACAACACAGGGCCAGACTCACCTCATTTCTCCTTCTCATCTCCTGGGATTGTGGTGGGCCAGCATGGTAATGTGTCTAGTACCTAACACTTCTTCTAAGTGGTTCTGTTAGGTCAGAATGCTTTTGTAAGAGAAAGCTCCAACAATTTATACCAGCCATTGAGCTCCTGGGTGGATATTTCTATTTCATGGTAAGATCTGTTCCGTTCAGTTAAATAAATCCACCAAATTTAAACCAGTTTAATTATACTCTGCAGGTTGAAACAGGGCATTTGCTTCAAAGAGACAAATCCTTCATTAGTGATACCAATTATCCCATGTAAGAAGGAAATAGTACTTTCTCATTGTCATAAGACTGGAGGATACCTAACATTCATGCGCTGAGATGGCATATGAGGCTTTTGAAGAGTAGCAGTCCCAGAAGCAATGGCTCCCAAGCCACAGCAGAGGCACCCTGAGTGCGGTGTGGGAAAAGGTCCCTTCTTTTGACAGCTTCCCACTGCAGCAATAGATGCACCTGCTCTTCTCTCTTCAAACAAGTGTAAATCAGAGCCGAACCAGATGTTTTTGTTGAATAGGCTGCAAGAGCTGCACTGAGTCAGCACTCCCGGCACACCCCACAAAAACATCCCTGAAAGTTTTAGCTGGATGCTCAGCAATAAAACACATGTAACCACTTAGCAGGAAGAAGAATAGATCATTGGGGATTTGGCTTGGCTTCTGTTCCTTTTGTTGAACATGCTTTTCCACTTTCTCCCTCAAATAAGTACAACAAAGTTCTGTCAAACTGTCCCCCTATGACACACCCATGACTAATGTAGTGACAAGACAACCATCTTAATTGAGTTTTTAGATAAGGCTGCCTTTAGCACTTCTGTTGTGCATGACTGATATCAGGAATGAGACCTACCAATTAACAGGGCTCTGGCACTATCAGTGTGACTGCAGGCCCCTCCATAAATAGCAGTGACAGATCAGATCCAGTAGGCAGTGAGCAGCCACTGTCTCAACAGTGCAAAAGTACATCAGTCCTGAATTCATGTGCACAAGAGCAGGAGGAGTTGGTCCTGCCATTGTCTGTCTTGCAACACACACTGTGAGTCAGGCTCTGCCCTGAAGCTCCAGGCTAAATAGAGAAAGAACGCACCTCCATATAACAGAAACCAAACTCCATCCAAGGATGTTCAGGCAATCTGCGGCAAAACCAGGAATGAAAAACAGACCTATTTCGTTCCACTCTAGTTCTTCAGCTACTGGAGTTTTACTAATTTATTTTATGTGTGAGCATTCAGAAGAGAAGAACATTGCCTTTTGGTGCAGACAAACTGAGGGAGTACCAGGATAGCGCAGCAGTCTGCCTCAGAACAACACAGAGAGGACCAGACCTGTCCTTCTCATGGCCTCATGAACAGGAATAAAGGGACATAAAACTTCATTTAAGATTTTATTTTATTTTATGTCCAGCACATGTCATTCAGCTGTGAACAATCAGCAAATGTGTACCATTTGAATCAGTGTATTTCAAGAACTCAGATTGACAGCGTTCCTTTTAAGTTGCTAAGGAGAAAACATCCCGCAGATTATTGCTCTTATACCCATGAGAAAAGAACGTCTGCATGGCTGCTCAGTAACTCCAGGAGAGCTGTCTGATCTATTGCTCAGTCTATCTGTTTTTGCCAGCACCTAAATGGGCACTGATGCATTCTACTGGCTCTTAGAATTATGTCCTTCAGATTAGGTTTCTACAAAGGCCGTGCTATTCAGCAAGACAGTGAAAGGAGAGCAAGTATTAAATCACAGATGAAATTATATAGTTACAAGCAAGTAGCTTGTGAAAAGCTAACAAACAATAATGTTTCACACTTCTTAATCTTCCACTACATCTGGGACACATCTTGCATACTGCTATCATTAACCATAAGTAAATCAATTGTCTGCAAACCATTGTATCCTAGAGAAAGAGAAAAGCCTTAGATTTGCAAATCTGAATGACTTCCAGACAAATTCCATTTTCCAGTGTCAAGTTACATATCCTCATTGAGGTAAATTTTTATTTTAATGTACTACCTTTAATAAGTTTTTTATCACTAAAAAAAAAAAAAAGTGCTTCCTAATAAGCACATTTTCCTACAGAATGCAAATTCAGTAATTTTTTTTAGTTGGTTGAAGAAAAGTTTATAATTATCATGACATTCTGGAAAATGCAGTTCTAATATTTCTTTGACAACATACTCAGTCTGACTTCTAAATCAGAGGAAAATGTCGATGCTGCCAGTTGACGGTGTAGAGCATGTGTTTTGGGGACAGCTGAGGTCTTAGTAAGATAAAGTAGGATCATGATTTGCCAAGACAAGACTAAACTGAGAGCAATCCTTCTATTATTTTTCTTTTTTTTTTCACTAACAAATAAAAACAACAACAAAAACAACTTGCATTTATTGAATAAAATATACTTCCTTTATTTGCTTATGAAAATATTGTTGCCCAAAGTAACTCTTGGGAGACTGCCAGATCCTCAGAGACTAGCAAGTGTAATGAACTTTTTGTGTTTTAAACACAGCTGCATTTGTAATGACATCTTAAAATCCAGCATATGCAATCACATTATCCTCATCTTCTGATGTCTTCCTTATTCCACTCCTGGAAAAAACAAAAACAAAAACAAAAACAAAAAAAAAAACCACTCCACACTTAACCAACTTCAAAAGCAGTTGACAGTAAACAAAAGATGGTAAAATTCTAATTTCCAAGTGAACAGAAAAAGACAGATCCTATCAGTATCTCACTGAAGAGAAAAATATAATGTAAGTGTGGTCCTTTCCAGAGGCTGAAGAATCCAGACAGGAGATCATGGATGGTGGGACCTTGTCCCACCAGACATCACAGAGTACAGGCCTCTCTTTGTAATGTCCTTTGTAACACAACTTCTGTGATGGCAAATAAGCCAGAAAGGAAAATGTTTTCCCATATTTGGGGCAGACTAACTCACCCACTCATGTGTGGCTTCCCCCATGTATTAAGTAGCAAGACTGAGCTTATACTCAGTACCATTTAATGTTTTGTTTTTTTTTAAAGTCAACTTATCATTCAAATGTGCAAACCACAAGAACAACTTTTCATTCACTTTACCTTTTTTTCAAATTTGTGGTTTTTTTTTCTCATTTTCTATGTTTAATGTTAGATAACTGCAAAAAAGTATAATAAGCATGATCTGATAAACCATCTGAGAAGAGTCAGACTAAATTAACCCTGCAATCGACTCTGAAACAAAGTAGCAGGAATCCAGAATGTCAGAGACACACGTGTGAATCAAACAGCCCATTTCAAGTGAATGTTCTGGAGCAGTGCTTTGTGACTTATATAGCAAATGAGGTTTCCATAAGGGAAAAAGAATAAAAATAAAAACCCTAATTTCCGCAGTGGAAACACATTGTCCATTGCAGTGGACCTTGCTGTGAACATTTCTGCAAAGACTTATTGTCCTTGATGGCAATGAAGACATGTTATCCTCCAGCTGCTTCTAAGACCATGGCAGCCCTAACATTTTTCAGCTGATGAGGCTTGAGGGAAGAACATTTTGCAACAGACTTGTGAAAGAAAAAATGTGTCTAAGGCACTGGAGGTTCACAAGAACAATATTGTATGAAACAAATACAGCAAAAGTTATTCATTATCAATGCTCTCAGGAAGAGAGCAGTTACATACTAGTAAATAGAAAAACATGGCCATGGCCATGTAAAGATCCTTGCGACTTTCCCTTATGTATCCCCTCTCATGCTCAGCCTGAGCTGCAAGGTGCCTATCGTCATGAACTTGAGACAGCTGGTGAAACCCACAGAGGACAGACTCCCATTAGCGGTCTGCAATGTAGTTAAGTACTAGTAAAAAACAAATTCCTGTGGAAACTGGTCAAAGCATAAAGTAAGGTGTCACACAAAATTAGAGCTACAGCATGGCTGCAGCTGGCAGGCACCTCCACAGGTCATCTAGGCCAAGCCCATTCCTCAAAGCAGGGTCTGCCAGCGCTGATTGCTCCCTGATGTGCCAGCCACTTCTCCCAGTTAGGTACCATTGCAGCTTGTTGAGGATGCACTCTGTCCATCATCCAAGGTATTAATGGAGAGGTACAACAACACTGGCCCCAGCATTCACCCTGGGGCACTGCTCCAGTGACTGTCTTCTCACTGGACATTGTGCCACTGATCACAGCCCTTGGAGTCAGGTGCAACTCAATAAGTGCTGTAAGATTATTCTATTAATTCCTCAGGTTTCCAGATTTTCTTTTTTAGGTATTGGTTGGTTGATTTAGGTTTTGGTTTTGGTTTTGTGGGTTATTTGGTTCATTTGTTTTCCTTTCTTTGTTGTTGTTTTTCATGATTTTTGTTTGTTGGTTTGTTTTTCCTATAGCAAAAGCCTTTTGCAAACCAACAGCTTGGTACTGCTTGTGCATGCCAACCACTTAGTACTTGGTCCAATTACGCAGTGACTGCAAAGAGTCTCACCTACTGCTTCCTTGGCTGCAAATTTTCCCTCTAAAATTACGACACATTCCTCTTCTCCTTGTACTCCTGGCTGATGGCACTTCCTCCCTTAGTGAATTTAGATCTTTTTTTATGTTTCTGAGAAAAAGAGGACATCGTGACACTTTTCTGAAGGACAGAGGCATGGTTGGCACTTCAAAGAGTAGGTCAACAATATAAACCTGCTCTACAAGTGGGAAGAGGGGGAATCAGCTTCCTGCAGAAATTAGGATGTTGTCCAACACCAGCAGTGATGGTATCCCCTCTTCCAATAGTACATGTCCCAAGCTCACCTAAGAAACACGCTTAGCCCCAGAAGAAGGCACCTAGTTTTAAATAGGCAGTCTCATGTGGACCATGCTCATGACTCCTACTCTCCAAACAAATCAACGTACACAGCTTGGGAACCATCACTGAGTAGCAAGAAGGAGAAATCAATTTGACTAAGGGAGCTGGAAGATGAGGAATGTATTTCAGATGAGCTGACCAAGATTCCTCACACACCTGCACATCAAGCAAGGAAAAGCAGTCACATGGACAGCTTGGTCAACTGTCCTCCAAGGCTGCCTCCTTCCCCTTAGTGTGACGGGCCTGTTTCACCAAGAGGTAAAATCAACTGGCACTAATTTTCTGGTTTTAAAACAGCTTTTATTTGGATGGCTATGCTTTTACTGCAGCCAAAGGACACACAGTGAACACAACTGTCTAAGCTTTAATTAAGATATTTTAGGACATACAGAGGCACTACAGAAAGAAAAGTAAGGAGTGATAAATCAAGGACCTTTTAACCGTCCTTCAATTTTCCAGCCTGCAATAGACCTTTAAAACCTGGCTGTTGGAAGAATGGGCATTATAGTCTATCCTTAAAAATATTTTTTTCCCCTAAAATGCTTTTTTCTGATGTTGATTCTCCTTCATCAAAAAAAGAAACAAACATTTCTTGTTTCCAAACAGAGATGGAGAAGTTTAAGTTTGCCTCAAAATAGCAAAATAAAAATGTTCAGTGTTTTATTGGAATAGCACATAAAATCTGATAAAAATGATAAATGAAAGAGAGCTGAAGAGTGCTCCAGGTACCAATTTTTGTATTACAGTCAATGACTCCTAATGCAAGATGGGCAAATTCTTTAAGTTTTAGGATAAACTCCTTCCAAGATATGCCATACCAACAATTCCTGTACTTAGCGGATGATGGCTATATATCTCAAAGGGCTCTTTAGAAGAAGAAACTTTATTATCATGAAAGAAAATATGTGCAGCTGAGGAGAAAGAAAAGAAAAAAAGAAGGGAAGGGAAGGGAAGGGAAGGGAAGGGAAGGGAAGGGAAGGGAAGGGAAGGGAAGGGAAGGGAAGGGAAGGGAAGGGAAGGGAAGGGAAGGGAAGGGAAGGGAAGGGAAGGGAAGGGAAGGGAAGGGAAGGGAAGGGAAGGGAAGGGAAGGGAAGGGAAGGGAAGGGAAGGGAAGGGAAGGGAAGGGAAGGGAAGGGAAGGGAAGGGAAGGGAAGGGAAGGGAAGGGAAGGGAAGGGAAGGGAAGGGAAGGGAAGGGAAGGGAAGGGAAGGGAAGGGAAGGGAAGGGAAGGGAAGGGAAGGGAAGGGAAGGGAAGGGAAGGGAAGGGAAGGGAAGGGAAGGGAAGGGAAGGGAAGGGAAGGGAAGGGAAGGGAAGGGAAGGGAAGGGAAGGGAAGGGAAGGGAAGGGAAGGGAAGGGAAGGGAAGGGAAGGGAAGGGAAGGGAAGGGAAGGGAAGGGAAGGGAAGGGAAGGGAAGGGAAGGGAAGGGAAGGGAAGGGAAGGGAAGGGAAGGGAAGGGAAGGGAAGGGAAGGGAAATTCTGCAACATCTGAGTTTGGATTCACAATATTAGATAATCTCCAAATCACAACATGAATTATTTCCTAAAATTGTTTCCTAAAATGGAAGTTTATAGCCTGAGGATCACAGACACAGAGAAATCATGGCAAAATCCTTCTTAGCCATGAAAACACAGTTTTCAAAATCTTTCGCCGTTTGTCAATGTGTGCATAAAACACTAAAGTGTGAACTCATGTGTCCAAAAGTATCAGCTAAGAATTAACATTAAAGAAAAAAAAGAAGAGAGAGAGAGACAGAGAGACAGACAGAGGCATAGGGGCATTAGTAAAATTGTCAGGTAACAAACATACAGGGTTTTCAATTATAACCAAAATTTCTAGTATATAACAGAGTGATGTTAAATACTGGACCCAAATCTGTCCATTTGGGAAAATTCGTTGGATACTTAAATGATAAGACACATTTCAGAGAAAGAGCATTGAGATTTGGAGTTGTGAAGGTTGACACTGATGAACTGAATCTTAAGTACTCTTGTTTAACTTGCACAGATTAGAGACACATTTCATGCTAGAATTGTCTCAGAAATATAACAAACAAATACAGTTGAAGGAATCACAGAGTAATAAAATTAACCAAAATAACTCAAGACCACGAAAAGGAGACCTACATGTGTTTACAAAGCACATGATTATGTTGCAGGTTTCTGCTAGCTTAGCTTTTCTTAAGGTCAACTTCTAGGGATGATAAAGCTAATATTTTAGGGGAAAAGTATGGAAAAGCTTATCCAAAGTGAAATCTTACACACTAAACTAGAATAAAAACGATCACAGGAAAAAAAAAAAGAAAAAAAAAACAATAGAAACAAGGAACTACTTGTCAAACAGTGAACCCTATTTTAAGTACTGTACTTAAAGCAAACTTAAATCCAGCTAAATATTGTATTTTTATTTTTCATTACTTTTGTGGTTCACATTCAAAATTCCAATTCTTTCAAGTAGTAGAGGTTAAAAATGAGCTTTGCACCTCTTCTACCAATGCCCAAAGTAGTTGGATGGTTCTTGAAAAGCCACCACATGCACTCTCTCTCCATTGTTACTCCAGCTCTCAGACACCACATTGCTTGACCCTCACAGTGGAAGACAGATCATTGTCCTCTTTCCAACACTGGTTACAAAAAGTTCTTTCCAATCATTTTCATATACACAAGGGAAATTGCACTTTCATGCACACCACATACACACATTGGTACATACATATACCAATCAGGAATGTTCATAGCTTTTGTTCATAGCACTCACAGAAAGGAGGGGGGGCAATAATGCTGGAGGGAGGAAGCAGGAAACAGCAAGGACCAGCAGAAGGAAGAGTCTTCCCCTGAAGCCTGAGGTGCTCTTACAGAGCATCTTCAGTCACAAGCTGGTGAAGAGGGCTTGAAACTAGAGTTACCAGGGGAGGGGAACCTCAGCCTGTCCCACTCCTACCAGTTTGATGCCAGTGTTAATGATAAATGCCCAGAGCCTGGAGAATGGTCACGGGTCAGCAGGAGAGAACCTGAAGAGCAGCATGAAGGAAGGCCATCCATTCCAGCCAGTAAGCCAGATTCATCAGTGGTCCAACTTAAACGTCTCTAAGCTAATGCATGTAGCATGGGGAATAAACAAAAGGAGTTAGTGATGTACACACGCCTGCAGGGTTATGACCTTGTTGGCATTACAGAGATGTGGTGGGATGGCTTCCATGACTGGAGTGTTGGAATGGAAGGATACAGGCTCTTTAGGAAGGACTGTCAGGGGTGGTGAGGAGGGGGCATCACCCTCTGTGTCTGTGAGCAAATGGAGTGCATGGAGCTCTGCCTGGGGATGGGTGAGGAGCTGACTGAGAGCTTATGGGTCAGGATTAAAGGCAGGGCAGGGACAGGAGACATTGTAGTGGGAGTGTGATACAGGTCACCTGATCAATAAGGTCAAGCATATCAGCTCATCTGTAGACAAATAGAAGTAGCCTCACATTCCAAAGCCCTGGTTCTCAGGTGGGAGTACAACCACCCTAATAATCTGTTGGAAGGACAGAACAGCAGGGCATAGGCAATCCAGGAGGTTCCTGGAATGCACTGATGACAACTTCCTTCTACAAGTGACAGAGAATCCAATGAGGAGACATGCTGTGCTGGATCTTATTCTCACCAGCATGGAGGGACTGGTGGGAAATGTGAAACTCAAGGGCAGCCTTGGCTGCAGTTATCATGAAATGGTGCAGTTTTGCATTCAGAGAGCAGTGAGGAGGGAGCACAGCAAACTAGCTACCCTGGATTGCAAGAGCAGAATTTGCCCTCTTTATGGATTTGCTTTGTAGAGTACCATGGGACAAAGCCCTGGAGGGAAGAGAAGCTCAAGAAAGCTGGTTAATATTCAAGGAGCACCTCCATCAAACTCAGGAGTGACACATTCCAACAAAGAGCAAGTTGGGCAAAAATGCCAGGAGACCTGCATGGATGACCAAGGAGCTCCTGACTGAGTTTAAACAGAAAAGGAAAGCCTACAAAGATTGGAAGCAAGGACAGATATCCTGGGAGGGATGCAGAAACATTGCCCAAGCTGCCAGGGATCAGGTTAGGAAAGCCAAAGCCTGTTTAGAGTTAAATTTGGCCAGGGATATCAAGGGCAATGAGGAAGGGTTCTATAGGTACATTGGTGCTAAAAGGAAGACTAGGAAAATTGTGGTCCCTCTCTGGAAGGAAACGGGAGACATGGTCACCCAGAATATGGGGAAGGCTGAGGTATTTAATGACTGTTTTGCCTCAGTCTTCACCAACAAGAGCTCCAGCCACATGGCTTGGGCCCAAGAAGGCAAAGGCAGGGACTAGGAGAATGATGAACCACCCAGTGTAGGAGAAGATCAGGTTCAAGCCCAGCTAAGGAACCTGAAGATGCACAGGTCCATGGGACCTGATGAGATACATCCATGGGTCCTGAGGGAACTGGCGGATGTAGTTGTGAACCATCTCTCCATCATATTTGAGAAGTCATGGCAGTCTGGTGAAGTTCCCACTGACTGGAAGAGGGGAAACATAACTCCCATTTTCAAAGAGGGAAAAGAGGAGGACACAGGGAATTACAGGCCAGTCAGTCTCACCTCTGTACCTGGAAAAATCATGGAACAGATCCTCCTGGAAACTATGCTAAGGCACATGGAAAATAAGGAAGTTATTGGAGACAGCCAACATGGTTTCACTAAGGGCAGATTGTGCCTGACAAACCTGGTGGCTTTCTATAATGGGGTTACAGCATTGGTGGATAGGGGAAGAGAAACTGACATCATCTACCTGGACTTGTGCAAAGCATTTGACAGTGTCCCCCATGATATCCTTGTCTCTAATTTGGAGAGACGTGGATTTGATGGATGGACCACTTGGTGGGTAAGACGTTGGCTGGATGGTTGCACTCAAAGAGTTGAGGTCAACAGATCACCGTCCAGGTGGAGATTGGTATGAATGGTTTTCCTCAAGGGTCTGCATTGGAAACGGCACTGTTTAACATCTTTGTCCGTGACATGGACAGTGGGATTGAGTGCACCCTCAGCAAGTTTGCCAATGACACCAAGCTGTGTGGTGCAGTCGACATGCTGGAGGGAAGGGGTGTCATCCAGAGGGATCTCAACAGGCTTGAAAGGTGGGTCCATGCAAACCTCATGAGGTTCAACAAGGCCAAGTGAAAGGTCCTGCATCTGGGTCAGGGCAATCCCAACCACAACCACAAATACAGGCTGGGTGGAGAATGGATTGAGAGCAGCCCTGAGGAAAAGGACCTGGGGCTGTTGGTTGACAAGAAGCTCAACATGAGCCAGCAGTGTGCACTTGCAGCACAGAAAGCCAACCGTATCCTGGCTGCATCAAAAGCAGTGTGGCCAGCAGGGCTGGGGAGGTGACTGTCCCCCTCTGCTCTGCTCTGCTCTCATGAGACCCCATCTGGAGCACTGAGTTCAGCTCTGGGGCCCCCAGCACAAGAAGGACATGGATGTATTACAGCAAAACAAAAGAAGGGCCATAGGGATGATCAAAGGGCTGGAGCACCTCTCCTATGAAGATAAGCTGAAGGAGTTGGGGTTGTACTGTATAGAGAAGAGAAGGATCTGGGCAGACCTTACAGCGGCCTTCCAGTACCTAAAGGGGGCCTGCAGGAAAGCTGGGGAGGGACTCAGGGAATGCAGTGATAGGACAAGGTGGAATGACTTTAAATTAAAAGACAGTAGGTTTAGATTCAGTATAAGGAGGAAAGTCTTCAGTCTGAGGGTGGTGAGGCACTGGCACAGGTTACCCAGAGAATGGATGCCCCATCCCTGGAAGTGTTCAAGGCCAGGTTGGATGGGGCTTTGAGCAACCTGGTCTGGGGGGAGGTGTGGCATGGGGGTCAGAACTGGATGATCTTTAAAGTCTCTTCCAACCCAAACCATTCTATGATCTTATGATGTTGCTGCTGTAAGTCAAATCCTTTTGAATGAATGGGAACCTTTCATCAAACACAATGAAACTGGGCTGAGCTCATAGACCACTGAACCGTATGCAGAGAATACGCTCAATAGTATTCCACAAATGAACCTCACAGAAATCACTTCAAAATTTCTTATCCCATCTGTTCTGAATGATATTTTACATTAAACCCATTTTTGTAAAAATAAATCATTACATTGCAGTGGTCTATTTGTAGATTGCATTCTTAGCAGCAACATCTGTCAGTGGTATGGAAGAACAGTTCTTTTATGATAATATCAATTTGCATAAGAACCTGAGCTTTCAGATCTGGTAAAAGAGGTAGTTTATCAACAAAGTATTTCTTCAGAGGAGTGTTTCGTATCCCTTTTTCGCTAGAGATGTATTAAAACAAAAACCCATAAAGGAAAAAAATAAAAATAAAAAAATAAATAAATAAATTAGACAAGTAGAATGCAGCTACAGGACCAATTTGATTCAGCCCCCATACAGTACTCAGCTGTTGGAGTTACACTGTTCTTACACAGCTTCACAACTCTCAAGTAAAAACTGCTTACATTTTGCTTATGTTCACTCCCTCCTCTACAGGGAATAAGGGAGACATTTCGTTTCAGCCCAGAGAAAACACACACTTCTTCTGCAGCAACTGCATTTTATAACAGTTCATAGTTCTCACTATTATAAATTTTCCTCATAGAAGTCACATGACAACAGCAACCAAAAAAAAGAAAAACAAAAATCCATTAATTCATCTAGAAACATGAAAAAATGTAAACATATCCTCAAGACAAATAAAAGTGGGACAATACATCAGGCATTAATAATTTGTTTCTTTCTGAATAATTCCAGTTATTTATTTTAGTCTATAGATAAAAACAAGTGCTAGAATATTTTCCTCCTCTAGGAGAACACACAGTAATATTGCAGATAGATGACAGGAGAGCAATGTCTAAATCACTTACATAAAACATTATGTACAAATATTCATTGCTAGTAAGGTGACATTGAAATAACAGCTTCATATCAGTAGAAAAAATGTAACAGGAAACAGCACTAGGCAATTATACAGAAATCTGACCAGAACTCCATCATGAAAGACCAAACTTCTCTCTATGCCATGTAGATGATTATTTACAACAAGCACAAAACAAGAGGAAAGCTAATTATATAAATATTCTTTCATCCTTTTGCACAGATTTAGATGACATCAACAGGAGCACAGCAGAGCAGAATGAGCTCTTATCCATGCATACAGACTCCACTGGGTTAATAAGCTGAGGGCATTAAGAAACCCAAGAAAGTATTTCAAAGGCTCTGTTTAGCAAACTCAGCATACCTCATTTGTCAAGGCATCTCAAGCTGTGAAGCAAAATGCACCACTGCCTAGTAAGTATACAAAATTCTGAGTTTCTCCATTGTCAAATCACTTCCTAAAATATGTGCACTTTTCTCAGATGGGAGAATTTAGCTTGATCATCTTTAATAACTTTGCATATTTTATTAACCCCCTTAAAAGTTACCTCTTTTGCAGTTTCGATAGTAATAATGAACTTCAGAGGTTCATTTCAGGTGGCTGTGATCTTGTAGACAGACCACCCTGAAGACAGACAACCTGTGTAGCATGGTCTTTTGACCAGTAAAGTGGGCAAAACACAGATTTTTATAATTTTAAAACTTTGGCTACATATTCCTGCATCAATGGGAAGCACTTCAAAACACTTTGGTTTCAGAGCTTCGGTTGTTTTCAGAAATGTATTTAGATGCTTTAGAAATGCTCTCTACAAGGTTGAGAATGTGTCTGATAAAACAGCAACATCCACTTCTCTGTGTGTGTGTGAAGAGAGGAGTACCTTTGTACCTTTGTCATCTTTGCATCCACAACAAAACCAGCAGCAGTACAATCTTTAATCTTTTCTGTGAGTACTGAGAAGGTAGCATTTTAGGACATCCCTACACTGCAGGACTTTGCAGCACACTCTGTAGTTTGATAATGCAAGAACTGCAAAGGCAGAGGAAGGCTGGACAGAACCCTCTCTAAAACAATAAAGAGAGAGGTAGAGTGTGGTATGCAGGTAAAAGCTGACTTTAGGACCACTTGGAAGAACTGTGCTCCTCTTCAATATTTTGCATAGACTGTTCTTCCACGTATTAGCCTTGGGTAGTGCCCAGGAATTAAGAATACAGAACTGCTTAAAGATTTCTTTTCCCAGGAGATCTCATCCTCATAAACTTTCTCTTACTTTCTACAACCTCTTGATCATTTTAAGGCATATACTTAATTTCTCTTCTCAAATCTTTTCTCATAAAAACCCCCTTTTTGTTGATACCACAAGATCTCCTCTTACACTGAGATCTTAGCTTTTATCTGCTTATCCCTCCAGTAAATGCTCTGCTTCTGCAGTTGTTCGGGCCCCACTCAATGAGTCTGTATTTACCTGACCAACCAAATTATTTATTTTAAATTATCATACTTTCTGGCTCAAGAGATTCTCATGAAAATTCCAGGAGATTTTGTGAAGCTAAGAAGGCTTCCATTGTACAACATTGTTCAAGCATCTGTGTGTATGCGAATGCACTGTCCCAGATATTATTTCTCTAAGCACCTATTCTTGATACCTGGTCAAGTCAAGATACCAAGTTAGAAAGACATCATCTGAACCTATGTGCTTAAAAGTCAGTGGCTAAATAAAAATGATACCATCTTTCAGGATTTGTGACTACGGTCTATGGAGTTGTAAGTCCTTGACACCTCTGAAAGCTACAAAACTGAAATTATGACAGCTTCCAATTAGCCAGCAGCTTTTGAAACATTTGTGTGTGACGTGGCCCTCCTTCTGCCTCATTATAACACAACCCAAGCCTTTGCTTTTCTGGCACAACTGCAGGTCACCACTGGGACATCTATGAGACCTTCAAAAGGAGAATAGACAAGAAAAGAAGCAACAGCTTTCCTTGCTTAGCATGCACAGACAGAAGATGAAAAGGTCCTCTAGAAGCTGAATGTTTATGTTGCATTGGCACAAAAGTCTGCAGAAGAAAAATTGAACCTAAGTGCCAAAAATAAGAGCAGACAGTGGTCAATCTCCTGTAACTCTAATGCTGCCAGTGAGCACACTGAAAAGAAAGCATTCATCTCTAAAATGTGGTGGGGGTGGAAGATCATCTGGAAGAACAAATAAAGGCTCCTGGAGGAAAGATCCCTCTACCGCTGGTGTTTGGAGGACATGGGTTTTGCCAGAAATACAAACAGTACACCTTGAAGAGTCAATCTGTCTGTGCTCAAGCAAGACTTCCAGTCTTCTGGAGCCCCATAAAGCTGTCAATGTCCCTGAAAGATTTGCTTTTCCTAAACAGCTATTTGGAGGAACTTCATTCAAGGTTGCTTCTCATCATTTTCCATAGTGAGGTGACCGGTGCCATGGGCAAGTCAGTAGATGTTTCATACCTTAACTATGTAATGCCTTTAACACAGTTTCCCATAGTCTTCTTACCACCAAATTCATAAGATATGGCCTGGGTAAGTGGACAACACAGTGGGTAGAAACTATCTGGAGAACTGGTGACCAGTAACCACTGGCATCCTTCAGGGACTGAGACTAGGACAAAGACTTCATCAGTGACCAAGTTGATGAGATGGAGTCCTCTGTCAGCACATTTGTGGATGACACCAAAGCAGGGGTAGTGGTCAGTTCACTAGAGGGCTAGGCTACTCTTCAGAAGAACCTGGAGAAAAGGTCTGAGAGGAACCTTGTGAAGTGCAGCAGGAGAAAATGCAGTCAAACCATGTGGTATGGGACATTCCTTTGGCCAGTCCGAGTCAGCTGTCCTGGCTGTGTCCCCTCCTAGCTCCTGGTGATGCCCCAGCCTCCTCCTGGCAGGTGAAAATCCTGGGCTATGTGTGAGTTCTGCTCTGAAATAACTAAAACACCTGTGTGTTATCAACAGTATTTTCATTAAAAATCCAAAACAGTATCATATAAGCTTCTACAAAGAAAATTAACTCTATCCCAGCCAAAGCCATGATAACCTACAATACCACTTCTGGAGTGTTTTTTCAGTTGGAGGCCATCTAGATCATCAAGAGTCAGTGCACACAGAATGCAAGGAGAGGCTGAAGCTGGCATGTGTCATCTTGGAGAAGAGAAGGCAAAAGAAAGAGCATTTTGTTCCTTATGGCTGCCTTATTAGAGGATATAGAGAGGATAAAACAAGACCCTTCTCCAAGGTGCATGGCAACAGGGCAAGAAGCAGTGGACACAAATTATAACACAGGAAATTCTGATTTTGTAGTAGGAAATGTTCTTACCATGAAGGTGGTTAAATACGAGAGCACATTGCCCAGAGATGTTGTCAGATCTTAATCCTTGGAGGTGGTCGAGACTCAGCTGGGCACAGCCCTGAGAAACCTGATCCAGTTAGACCTGCACTGAGCATGGGGTTAGGCGAGAAGATATCCTTTCCAACCTAAACTGTTCTATGACTTTCTGGCTCTAAAAAAGGTGTCTTAAAGGCCACATAGGGTGGCTGCATGAAACTGCTGCATTTAGGTGGGCAACTCAGTTTTAACTGAAAAAAAAAAACAAAAAAATTACATCTGCTGCTCCAAATATATCTTCAATGCAGTTTACAGTTTGTGCATTAGTCTCTTAAACACAAGGAAACAAAACAAAACAGAGCAAATCTATCTCACAAATTAGGGGTTCATATTAGAAGTATAAATGGTCTCTCAGTGATGAATCAGACTGCCAGGGGAACTCACATCAGACTGAAGCAGTGCAAATACTTTTTTGGATAAAAATATATGCAGGTATTACTACCCACATGCAGCTCCTAAAGCAATCAAAATGGCACACTAATTTCTTAGTGTACATGGCTCCTAGATATAAAGTAAACACATACAAACACTACAGCACAGTACCAATCCATCCACAGATACTGGGACTCACCTCTTTGCACCTGCCCATAGACATTCCTGGGAAACTTCTGCTAGATAAAGGAACAGACTTTGACAAGGAAGTTGTTAACTGAAAGCTTCTGACCTTCAGCAATAATCACTTACCCAAAAGGCCTACTGAAGTCTTGCCCGGGTCAGATTTCACCAAGGTGGACATCCATGCAGTAGCTCTACAAAGAAACATAAAATCATAGAATCACAGAATGGTTTGGGTTGGAAGGGACCTTAAAGGTCACCTAATTCCAAGCCCCTGACATGTGCAGGGACACCTCCCACTGGACCAGGTTGCTCAAAGTCCCACCAAGGTGCTCAAAGTCCCACCAAGGCCTTGAACACCTCCAGGGATGGGGCATCCACAGCTTCTCTGGGCAACCTGTTCACTCTGGCCAACTGAAGTACTAGTTTGCTTCCACTTCACTGAGCTTCTCCTTTGTGCAGAAGTCTGTACCCAGGCTCTGACACAACCTAATCTGTTTCTGAAACTACCTGCCACTGCAACACACTACATAAAGGGTTTACTCATGAAGAAAGAACAAGTCACAGCTTCAGTGCTTTTACCACTGAGTGTCAAAGTGACAGTCCATTCTGGAGGCTTACTGAAACCTGCACCCTTAGAAGATGCCAACCAACTGTCTGAGAGAAGAAATAGTTCAAGAGATGATCCCTACACTCTCCAGCATGGAAAAGATTGCTTGTCCTACAACTGTGAGTCTAGTACTTTGTATGTCCAGGACTCAGTTCTTCCTGAGCCATTCTGTGGATCTCCAGAGATACCTGATAATATCAGTACTCACACACTGTATGCTGCCTGCCAACCCCTCCTGCCTAACATCTTCTTGAACATCTGAAGCATCAATATAGTACTGGGCAAGCTTTCTTCCCAGGTATTAATTTCTGAGAGCAGTTGTCCATAATTAAAAGCCAAGATGCAATGTATTGATCAACCCTGCATTGACCAGACTCCGCTGCAACCTAACTCAATTCTCCCCCAAACTGTAATCGTAACAAAGTTTGGCTAAGGAGGGAGCACGGAAACCCACTGAAACTAAAAACTACAGCATTTTCCTCTCTGCCATGACTGGACCTTTTTGAATGAGCATGGGCTCATCCTACTCAGTGGTGCTCCTTTTTATTTCTGTTGCTCTGCAAGAAATGTCAAAAGCTGCGGAGTTTAGCAGTATCACTGCCATAAACCTTTGCTAAAATTCATAATATCTGCAAATAGTATTTGCAGCCCTGATTAATCTGAACCTAGGTCTTGTTCATGAAAATAACATAACAAATATGAATTTTTGATCCTCCTGAATAGGCATTTAAGATTTATATGATTTTGTCTGGTTGTGTTACATCTCTAATAAACAGGACGGTCCTCCTCTTCCACTCATAAATTATCCATCAGATGTTTTAACTATTCAGTAACTTTAATATGTGAACGATAAAGTAATAATGTTTTGAACAATAATGATAATGATGCATGAATAATAAAATCCTTTTCTGAAGACTTTGGAGAACATTCCCCTCCATAAATACTCACAAACTTTTTTCATATTGTGATTTTCAATAATCAAACTTATGAATACAGTAATCTTTTACTTTGGTGTTGGAGAACAGAGAGGTGGAAGCAGTGGAAGTGAAAGATGCTGATTCCAACAACCACATCCATTCTTGCCATAATTGAACTATGTTGATTTGGAACTGACAAAGAATATTCATATATATGTACTACACAAGAATTGCATTGGATACTGTTACTATTAATACAAAGCTGCAGTCTATTATACAAATCACACAATTTAACTCTTGTGTTTGGAGCTTTATCTAGCCCACAGTTACAGCTGCAGCTTCAGTGACATGCTGGTGATGTGTCCTGGGGCAAAGACTGGCTCAAACCTTTCACTTGTCTTTTATTTCTGCTTCATAACTCAAGGATAAATGATAATGTTTTGTTTCGTGTTATGACTTCCACTCATGTAAGAGATGGTTTGAAGGTTATTGATTTTTTGTTTTCTCACCAGCAATAAAATTATATTTCACCTTTGTTGTTATACTTCACAGATTTTGTGATTACATTCCAATAATTTAGGGGTGTGTTAGAGATACACCTATTTCAGTATAGATAATGACATTTTTAATGTTTAGCCCATCTCTCTAAAGTACCTGACAACCTTCTTTTTCCTCTTTGCAGCGCTCAAATTCAAAATTTTCCCACGTACTGTTCTTAAAACATTTTTATGTTTCAAGAGAATGCATCAGCTGGGAGTGTTAAAACAAAATCTGCAATGCATTTGTTATTTGCCCTCGTCTTAAACTCTTCACAGAGTCCTGATTTTTGCCCATGTTTCTTTTGTTCACAAATGGAATAATTTATTAACAATGCTGCTGTCATTGTAACATATGCAAACCCACCCCAAATAATCCGTATAAAAAAAAAAAAGAAGAAAAAAAAAAAAGGTGTTATAGTTTCTGTTGAGAAAAATTAGGCATTAGAAACCCTTCATATTTTCATACTTGTAGACAACTATGCACACAACACAAAGCTTTTGTAGCATTTTTTCAAGGAAGAAGAATTTGGGAGAAAATTATCCTTTTAGGGCAAATTCAATAGTGGCATAGCAGAACTGTCAATATGAGAAAGATGACATAGTGTAGACCCTAGCATGCAAGGTATCTGTGCAACAGAGGGGAAATTTTATTAATGGGCAGAAAATAGGCAGTATGAAGTAGGCTTCTGCAGAGTTAGCTCTTCTCACAGTATTGTGTGAGGACTCAACAGGAAAAAATGCTTAGCCTTCTCAGGAACCAGTTTCAAGCTTTTTCCACTACAGTGGCCTCTCTCGTCTCTTGTGATAAAATGATGCTCCAAGAAAAATCTTTGACTGTCACTTAGCAGATAGGTCTTGCTGTTCATCCATGGGTGATCCCTACTGGATCATGTTTCACAGAACACAGTCTGCTGTCACTGTTTCCTTCTGGTTTTGATTGTCTGTCTGTTTCGTTGCTTGCTTGCTTTTGTCTCCCCACTGCTGAGGTTTTAAACCAACTTTTTAGCACCAATATGTATGTGTGATGTTTCACGGTTACCTGGGCCACACACCTGATGCACTTTGGCGTTTCCACAAGCACATCAAGAGGACGAGTGCTGGGGAGGTGCTTGCACTACCACAGGACAAAGCAAGGGCATGCTCCTCCCTCCCAGGCCTGCTCTGACCACATGAGGATGCTTTTTGCTGCAGCACCAAGTAATGTAGGGGGCCGGGGAGCAGTGCATGGAGGCACAAACAGACAGGATCTAACTTCAGGCGTATCCAAGCTCGGGAAGACCCCATGCTGGGAGATGGGGACAGTGTTAAGAAAGCTCACAGTAAATTTACTTTTATGCTAGGTATTCATCAGTGGCTCACTGACAGATTGGAGGGACTTTCAATACAAACAGTGTTGTGTTACTCTGAGTCTATAGCAGTCACACCTCCCATCTCCATCCTAAGACAAGGAGCAGGGGACAGGGAACAGAAGTTGCACTGGGCCAAAGAATGTGAAATCTGTTTTCATGCCAACACACAGCGCGGCCCCAGCACATCAGCATTCCTGGCACGAAACTTCCATATGATACTCGTTTCAGTGCAATGAACATCTTGGGGCGTGATTTGGATTTGTAATGTGAATGAAAAACACCAGCAGGACGGAGCTGTTTTGAATGGAAAAGTGGACAAAAGTGCCGTTTGTCCCATTTTGTCAGCATTCCCCTTTGGAGGAAAAGCTGATGCTATTGCATTAAATGTTTTGTTTGTTTTCTGAACCAGATGAACCGCAAATATTAGATGCCTCTTTACCTGGATTCGTCACAGAGTTTTTGATTCTTATCTTGCCTCTGGTCCCCGCAGAAGCTACCTGGAGTAGTCCAAAAGGGACAGAACCAACTGGTGCAGTAAAGGGTGTGAAGGCACAAGTCTTCTCTCTCAGGTTGCTGATGAAATGCCAGGAAGACCAACACCATCCCACTTGGTTGGACCTGGAGATGCTAAAGCAGCCAAAAAGGAACATTTTGAAGTCACAGAAAAGGGCAAAACCATGCAACCACTGATTTGTACATTCAGTACAAACATTATTTCTAACTGAAGAATACACGAGGACCACACCAAAGGTCCTGAGTGCTCTGATGACAGCTGTGAACACAAACATACGAAGACAGTAATCATCTGGTGGTAACCTCCTAGTAGCTTTCCAATCCAGAGATGGTAAGCTGTTATATAGTAGTCTTCAGCCGACTTTTCTCCCATGACTCTACCCTGCTTTATGGGACTGTATAAAATTTAACATATGCACAATACTCTCAGATAAAAAACTTCCATGAGCCCCTTGGAGAGATGTATTTTCCAGTTTGGCCTGAGCCAGTACTAGTTAGTCTCATTTCAAGGTCTCTTGTTCTGGGATCAGAAGAAAGAATTAGTTTTCTGCTCTCCATTTCATATGTCATTTATTGATTCATAGAGCACTGTGTACTTTTGAGGTTTTCCACTCTGAAGCTGCCAAGCTAGTGGAAATTATTCCTTATTTCATCCGTATCACCACCTTCTGTACCTTTTTGTCTTTTTGAGTGTAGCCAATGTAGGATCACAGGATCAGAAGTGTATGTAGTACAGAACTACCCATGGAGCACCACAGATTTACACAGTGGAATAAGTGTTCTTCATTTGATTTCCTGTTCCCGTTCCTGTATCTCCCAATGCTCAGTTTTTCTACTCCCTACTTGTTTGCTTACTGATGCTATACACTGAGCTCACGTTTTTGTAGCTCCACTGTAACCCCAAGATCTCATACCTCTGCAGAAACAGTCAGCTCAGAGCCCTTTATGTGTAAAGCTGGCATTGTCCTTTCCACATGTATTCCTTTACATTTGCCTACACAGAATTTCAGCTGCCTAGTTATTCTCCACTCAGTCTCATGAGGTTCCTCTCTGGTACATCCTTTACCCTGAAAACTGAATAAGGTTAGTAGCATCAGCAAACTTTTCTCTTTACTATTCACTTCCTTTGCCATAACATTTACAAATGTTTAACAGCACAGTCTCTCATCTGGCTCCACTGGTGACCTCTTTCTCCAGTGAAATCCCAAAACTGACCATTTATATTTCTCCTTTATTACCCAGTACAGTTGCCTACAGACCCACAGAGTGCATTAGGAAAAAGTGCTACACTCATCACTTATGCTATAAAATTTCTGACTTCTCTACTGACTTACCTATATTTTTTTTTCCTTCTCAGCACAACTTATATTAAAGAAAAGAGAGGACCAGATTTAGCCACTAGCTAAGACAGTGGCTGGGTTAGGATGCACTCAGGTTAAAAATAAGGCCAACCTCAGCTCTGGAATCTGAAGTAAATGTTGTCATTTTATGTTGTCCTCTGGAAAATATTCAGTATTACTAAAGAATTCTTAATGAGCTGGCAGAATTGCTGCAGTCACTTAAGTGAACAACATGCATTTTTCTGTATAAAAATAACCTGTTTTTTGCAAAATGAAATGCCAAAGTTGCATACAAATACCTAAATAAAAACCCTCAGACTTCATCTTGTGTGCCTCCCACTATAAAGGAGAAAACTCATCTACATAAAATTGCAGAGGGCTATACTGCTCAAGAAAGCAAAGCAATCACATAAGTACACTTTAAAGTACAGCTTGAAAAGTGATTCAGCTGCCAAGAAGAATGACCGTCTGTGACATTTCTGTCACTAATATCTTGTGTGCCTAAATCCATACAGGGCAACACCTACCTGTATGAACTTACACTCTTAGCAAAGACTAAGACTTCTAGAGGAGATAAACTCTGAAGAAAAAATAGCAAAAACAAGCAAATGAATGAAAAGGTATAGAAACCAAATGAAAAACAAGTTGCAGAAGAGAGCTGAAATTGTTTCCAATCATTGCCAAGCAAGGCTGGAAAATATCCACAAGCATCTAGAGTGGGCTTAAAGAAAATCCAGGTGTCTGAAAGCTCACGTGATATCCAGCTATGCACTTTGCATTATCACTTGGTAGTTTAATAAAACTTAGTATTTCATGCTAAAAAACTTGTCTTGTGCCTTCAGACCATAACAGCTACAACAACATTAGGAAGACAGAAACTGCTCATCCAGTGTTTTCAGACCAGAATGGCAAGAGACAGCAGGCTCTGAGAGTTCTTGTGACCAAGAGCAAAGAGTGACAATCGTACTGCTAAAAACTAAACTAATTGTACTGCTAGAAACTTAAATTTTTTGTTAAACCAACCAAGACCAGCTTGATCAGCAGATAAGCAAATACCGTTCCCAGTAAACATGGCAAAATATCCCTCTGGGAAATATATGTCATGAGCTGAGCTGAACTCTGCTCAGACTTGCTTTAGCTAGTGAGGCTTTTTAGTACATTAACTTATTGACCATCTAGTACATCTCTGTACCAAATTCCCTGATTATTAACACCAAGAACCTAGCACACCACCTAGTCCTACAGAGAAAAATCTGCAAAATGGTGGGAGGTGACCTCTTGTTCCCACAGGACACCAGAACACAGCCTCCACCAGCAACCTGAATTGCCACCAGTCTGCACTGGACATCTTCCTGTCACACCCCTCCTGGGAAACCCCACCAGCACCCTCTGGCAAGCACCCCCACAGTCCTCTTGCACTGATGATCTAGTTTTTCAAGAACTGGGAACAGGTCCTCATCAGTCTCAGGTGAAGGCACAAAGTAACAAGTGACAGTAGAATTGCCACAGGCTGTCATCTCTCCTGAACACTTGTACCACCTGAGAAATCCCAACAGCCAGCACACTCTGGAGTGAGACACCAATGAGACACCAGAGGGTTGCCACAGAGCACCATCTTTTCTTTCACACACCCTGTGCTCCAGTGTGCTGGTCAGCTGCCAAGTGATTTTCATGCCAATGCAGTCCACAGGCATCAACACAAGGAGGTACCACCAGCATGGACACCAGCATCCCATGCATGCAGCAGCTATAGACTCAAGTCCCAGCCTTTTATCTCCAGACCATGCTTCCTTGCACAAAGAGGTATTTATTTCATTTGGGGTCCAGGCTCAGAAAAAAAAAACACATTTATTCCCAAGCACTGCATTCAGCATCAAAACGCAATCTTCACTTCATCTCTACATCCCTTAACTTCATTGCAAATCTAGAATTGGCAGGGTTTTCCCCACACGTCTGAAAAAAAATTAGATCTATGGGCTCCAAATCTACTATGGAGCACAAGTGAAAACCTCTGATATGATGCTGGGTTTTATATACAGCTAAACGAAAAGAAAGAGTGTGTGCCTCACTTAGGAGAAATCTAATTGATTATATAGTGACTTAGTAATTAGGAGACCTGGACAGATTTATTCTCCTCCTGACATTTATTTCCCATGGGCCTTTGGACAAATAACCTTTCTAGCTGTCACACTGATGAAATGGATGGTATTTACAAGCCCGAGTACTCAGGTTCCTTTAGCGTAGAAGGACAAGTTTCTGGAGGTGCTCCATAATGTTGGCACTGTTCAGAAAGCGTGAAACCAGTATGATATTACAGAAATGACCGTGATATGCTGGGAAAGGGACCCCAAGTAGCTACAAGCCAATACATTCCCCAACCCTTTCTTCCACTAAAGTAAAAAAATGAATAGGAAAAGCATAATCCCACCCTGACACTACACTACAGAGAACTAAATGGAAGTGCCTGCTTCTTCCACACACCAGGAAAACTTTGGCCTTCTGGTGAACTTCATGCATTGCATTAACCATGTTTCTCCATGCCCAAAACAGAGCAGACTCCCATAAAACAGAGCCATTGCCCTGCTTTCCACTCACTGTGACTGCAACGCCCTTGAGGGGCAGGTGGGTGAGATTGTCTGTTCTCTTGCACCCACCGCCTCTGCTTAGAGGGTCATGTATTATCACACCATGCAATTCCAACAAAATCCTGCTGTCTGAAAGCATGCATTTCTTTCAAACCCCCAGCCCTTTCTGTTTGAGAAGTATGTGTTTTCCCCTGTACTTTCATTATTTTGTTGTCCATAAGGAAACAAAAAGCAACAAAACTGACCCTAGAGTGGCACAAACACACATGTGGGTGTGACTGGCTAACAGGATGTACTTCATGCAAAGGCTATGAAAAATGCTCTTCTGCCCAAATTGAAAAGAAAGGTGGCAGGATGGCAGCTCATTCATGTCCCAAAATTTCACATCCCCCTGCATTTCCTGCAAGAGTCACTCACAATGAAGGTGGTGAAGAGCCAACCTGACTAATTCATAGCTTTAACAGCAAAGGTGATGAAAAAATGACAGTAGAACATGGACACAAAAATACACACAGCAGAAACAACACAGTAAACCAAGGTGGCAGTGAGTAGCATCACAAATAGCAACACTGGGAGGGCTGCCAGTGAAATACATCCTGATTTCTTTCAGTAGCTCTGACAGTTGTGCTTCATAAAACCACATGAAACCAAATCCTGCAGTCCCTGTTTAGCTTTTGTGGAAGCAAACTTCCCATTGACGTCAAAGACCACGTTACCTCGTAAAGGACTGCGGGGCTACTTGCAGAGACATCACTCATTATTCTCTGTGGCTGCATGCATGCTGTAGGACTAACACGTCTTCATTCTCTTCTCATGCTCTGCTGAGGAAATTAAGAGCAGCCTCCACTGATGTAAGACCAAGTGCAAAATCAGTGCAGAGGTCAGGCTGCTGCAGCACACTGTTATGCTAGATTATACAGACACGTACAAATAAACACTACTTACCATGTGAGGTAGGGAGAAATATCTTTAATTTCCAGTTACAGTGCAGGTCTCTCCTCAGATGCATTCAGGCTTCCTGCAGATTCAATAAACGGTTCTGAAGTGTGCAGCAAGCTCTGCCCACATTCCCAGTGCAACCGGTGTGGGATGACGGCAGCTGCAGGTTGCAGGTTTCTGTCCCCCTTCCTCTGCAAGCTGACAAGGGTGGCTGAATGGGATGAGTACATATTGCCCAGCTGCCATGGCTTACAGCTTAGATGAAGAAAGAAGGACCCGCAGGGTGTCTGCAGGAGGCATGTCCTCCTTCCAGCACCCCTACACTGGGGTGAAAACTGTGGCCAGTAAGCAGAGGTAGAAAGCAAGTGAGGAAGTACTCTCAGACCAGATGAAAACAAGAAGCTTAGTGCTAAATAAAATAACTTGTCAGATTCAGTGAATTAGTTGTCAGCAAAATACTGGAAGAGGTCACACAGGCAAGAAATTTCGAGCACAAGATCAAGTGCTTAAGCAAATAAACAGAGACCATACTAAAATGGTCTTATGTATCCAGTTTGACATGTTAGCAGGGCTAACATGATATTTGAGAATAAATTACAATGCATGCCAAAAATGGAGGCACGGCCAGGGTTAGGTTTAAGCAAAACCTGACTATTATCTTTCCATAATATTTGGCAAGACCATAACACCCTAATCTGTTTTTTAGCAAGTAAACAGAATTACATAAACCAAAAAAGTTATCATTTAATATAAGCAAGATTGACAGAATCTGGCTTGAAACTGTATTCATCAGAGATAAACCCATCTTACATCATAGTCTGGGCTTAATATTGCAGCATTTTTTCACAGGCCATTCAGAAGATGTTAGTAAAATAAACAGGTGAGGATGAGTTAATTCTTTTACTTAGATTTACTACTTGCAACTTTGTCTTACACCGTTGACTTCCTCTGATTGACTGCAATTAGCATTCACAAAGCAGGAGTCAGCTGAGTACATCCAGAGGTGTTACATCTTTGTTTGGTAATTCAGGTCAGTTTGCCTTTACAGGTCTTGCACCGTGATTTCACTGTGTTCACCAGACTATGAGGACAAGGAAGGAGGCTCATGCACAGCACCAAACCAAGACCTTAACCCACAGCTATTCCCTACGAGCTTTGGCTGCTAGCTTTGGCACTTCTGGCAAAAGAATAGGCCAGAGGAAAGTGTTGGCAGATGACTCCTGCTCCAAGCTTCATATTATTTACCTCATCCACATTATACCGTGGGGTATAATATATACATAATAATATACATAGTGCAAATCCATGCAGAGTGATAAGTTACAGCTGTTGCGTTTGTAACACTGGGTGTAACCACGTATTGCCACTTTCTCTGTGAATTATCTTCTGACTCCATTCACAAAATTAAAAACAGAACTGACTTCTCCTCCCCCATTTTAAAAGAGCCTTTCTGGAGCTGCAGCAGCTGCACCTTCCCCTGGAAAGGCAGGGGCTGAGGCCTGGGGGTCTGCCAGGATCTGTGTGAGGAAAGCATCCCTTCACGCAGCAGCACGGTGCAGCTCTTCCCTGCAGGCACTCTGATCTGCAAGGCTGGTCCATGGGCTGTGCTGCAGCTGGTCCTGGTGCCGGCAGTACTCTTGGTTACACTGCTGATCCCACGCTGACTGAAATCCCTTCCTTCTGCTTCGGGAGAACTAAAATCCTGCCAGTGACAAGTTTCACTGCAGTATTCAAGCGATTTTCCTTGCTGGTCCTCAAAACACATTATTCTTTGAATAACCCTTGCCAATGTCTGAAAATAATTGGTCTAACTCTTATATCTTTTCAGCAGCCTTTCATGTATGGGTAAACATCACCTCCTTGTCTTTCTCCCCTGACTGAGCACATCTGACTGCCGGAGCCCTTCTCTGCAAGGCACAGCTTATTTGACAACCTCTCTCATTTCCTCAGCTGAAAGACCTCCAGCTTGCTCCCCTCCACAATGAACAGGGGCCTGAAACCTGTGCTAGGGATCTGCCCAAGGGCAGATTTTCTCGTGCCACCCTTTGGCACCCCCAGGGTAGCAATCTCACTGTATTCCCCCATTTCTCTTCTGCACCCACCAGGGAAGATCCCCATCACAGCCTGCATTTCCAAACAGCTCTCCAGATGTTTTTTCCTATTTCCTGGGCCTAATTTGGAGAATATCACTACTTGCCTTCCCCTCCTGCAATATACAGTCTGCCTATCTCATGCCACAGGATTTGGCACATAGTGAAAGGATCACCAAAGACAGTGGTGGAGGCCTGGGGAAGGGGGAAGAATACTGGGATTTCCATATTTTCTAGTGGTCTCCAAACCAAAAAAGACCTAGTACTTGCAGCACTACCTCCCTGCCTTCCTTCACCTCATTTTCCCCCTCAATTCCCCCCAGTACAGTGTTCCTCCTCTTCTCATCACATCCCCTGCAGATGTCTTATTCCAGTTCCTAAGACCACTTGTGGTAGGAGGGTGGGGTGACAAAATGTCACAGAACATCACTCACATGGATAGCTCTAAGCAACTCTGGACGCTCCCAGCCTGTCACAGAAGCAGCAGCACTGCAGTCCAGGCAAAAAAAAAAGGACTGATGGGATCAATGAAAAAAAATCCTTTTATTATTTCTCCATATTTGTGCCAGCATCCAAATGGACAGCATTCCCTCTGCAAGCTGAGCACACTCATCAATCAGAGGGTTTAAGTCAGCGACCGCTATCACAGTGCCTGCATGAATGAGCAAAACAAATGAAAAAAAAAAAAAAAAAGTGGGCTTCACAGTGCCGCTAGTATATTCTCTTTCTGAAAGGAAAACAAAACTGGAAAATGTTCTCGGGGAATGCCTGCTCCACCGAGTTGTTTGTCAGCCCCAGCTTTTGAGGAGAGGCAGTTCTGGAGATGAGATATCACCACTCTGCTCATCGCTGCTACTGCGGCAAGAAGGCTCTTGCAAGCAGAGAGAGCAAGTGTGAGGTTCTGACATTTGTGTGGCTGTGGGATTTCATCTAAGAGAAAATAACGGCACATCTGTAGCGCCTGACAATGCTAAATACTTACAAATGGACACAGTGTGAGACAAACAACAGGGGAAAAGATGTTATCTCGTTTATAAACTCCATTGTCTCCATTGTTGGAGCTCACTGGCGAGGAAACAACAGGTAGAACATCAGCTATTGAGTAAAGCACCACAGAGATCTCCCCACCAGGGACCACAGCAAGGGAAGACCCACATGCACACATATTAGCCCCATTCTTTACTCGTGGGTAGGCATGAGCCGATCCTGCGGTGACAAACACACTAACAGCATGGAAGCAGTCCTCCTGCTGCGGGAACAAACACAGGTTTCAAGACCAGCACCCAAACAGCAGCAGCAGCAGCCCAACAGCCACCCTATAACCTTTCTGAATGGCAAAAGGGAAACTAACAGCCCAATGCTATTTGCACTGTGTTGCTCATATGCTCCCCGAGTTACCGAGTGCTGTCTTCACCCACACACGGACGCTGCATCTCCAGCTGTCTCTGAACCACTGGGCTGCATTTCTGGGAGGGGAGCCAGGTGCTGACTAATGGGCACCCAAGCAAGTCATGGTACTGCTGCTGGTTCAGTTACCTTCATTGGAACCACTGGTGGCTTTTGTCTTCTTGACCCAGTAAGGACATGACTCCTACTCTTGGTTTCTCCCTCAAAATTACTCTGGCAGCCTCTCTCTAACCCAGAAAGCCAGTGGGCACCTGCCAGGTGTAGGACACCAGCAGGGCATGCTGCTCACAGCTCTGCAAGCACACAGACCTTAAGTCCCACTGAAGCTGTCATCCATGAGCACGTCACCATCAGGAAACTGAGACTCAGCATGCTTAATGGCACCAAGATCTGCTCAGCACGGCTGGGTGGTAAGGAGCAAAGACCACTGCAAGAACATCTTTCTTCCAGCCCCGGGAAGGGACTCTGTTATATCCCTTTCACTTCTGCCTATGCATGCAGCATGGGAGGACATTCATACCTCATGCTCCGATACCAAATGCCATCAAAGTAAATTAAAACAATAAATATGGGATGATGAAATGGCTAATTTCAAGACTTCAATTAGAGTGCATGATGTTAATCTCGAGTCCTCTTTTCTGAAACCCTTTTTCCTCTCCCTTACTTCAAGTGCACGGTGTCCCTGACAGAGCCACAGGAGAAATTATTTGACTTCTGCAGGCTGCATTGCTAATGAGAAAATTGTTTGTTTTTATTGCAACTTGATGTATATAAATATTCACAGCGGGATAAAACTCTTGAAAAAAAAAGTCTCATTTTCAGTGTGTCCTGGGACACAGCAGGGAGCGACAAACAAATTAATTCATAAAAATCTTGACATTTGGAAAACATTTTTACAAGAAGGCATCTCCAGTAACAATTCCAGCTGGAAAAAAAAAAAAAAAAAAAGATCTAGACCACACAGGCATTTCCACATCTCTTCTGAGGGAGTTATGGCACAGAAAAAATAAGAGGAGGTGCAGAGCTCCTTCCCAACATAAAGGGTGGTTCCTGTTCTCATAATTTTGCACTTCAAGAGGAAAGGTTGGGGAAAGGAAAGAAGAGAGAGGAAATGCTTTGGTCATCCACCAGTCCTCCTGATATAAACGTGTTCATAGGTCTGGTAGATGATTTCAGGGAAACTGAATCATGCTTAGGAGTTTCCACTGAAAAAGACACCAAGGTGACTGAGGAACTGACAAATCTTACCCAGGAATCAAAGCAGAGCAAAATGGACAATGGCATGAAGTGGGATAGAGAATAAACATGTAAATGACAGAGAGATGCACTGCTTTAGTTCTGCATAATAGCAAAGATAAGACTGAGTACACTCACACCGTAAGGCTTTTAAGGACTGCACTCTGTAATGACCCACCCTAGTCTATTTCAATACACTTCAATTCCAAGTAATATTTCCTGAGTTAGACTTTATCCATATTTTTGGTATCTTTCAGAAAGTAGCAATTATGCCATGCACAAGTTAGCAGTTTTCCCCCTGAGGTCTGGATGCACAAGAAACATGGCCCTGTCCACAGAGCACTCTGCACCAGTGAAGTCCTAAAAGCCTCAGAGGGATTCTGATGCTCTCTCCCTGGACACAGAAAAGTGGTGAATTTGGCAAACGGAGTGTGCATGAAGTTCAGCTAGTCTAAAAATGTACAGCAATGCACTCGAACAAAAATAGTTCAAACATTTACGTAAGCTGACGGACTGCGAGTGAACTTTTATGTTCTGTCAAGGGAAAGCCCTCTGAGTCACTGCACAAAGTTTAACACAGTCAGATGCCCAGAAGCAGGTAAGTAAATCAGCCACACTGTGCATATGTGCTACAAAACATGCCAACACCAATATGATCCTAGACAAGTGGGTATTCTCTTCTATCTGCAGACAGCAGCTGTGCTCGGATGCAGTCCCTAAAATGTTCCTCCCACCACAGACCAATGTGGGGCTTTCTCAGGAGATGATAGAGCAGCAGTTAGGGGCTGCTTGTCCCGGATTAGCTTTTCAACTCTTCAAGCGGATAGACAGTGCATAGACAACTGCAACAGGCTTCAGACCACAACATCGCTTTCAAAAGTGGAGCAGGGAGTGGTGGAGGAAGGGAGCACATTTCTTCCCTCCTTCTGGAAGCCTACATCTGGTGGGAAGGCAGCGAGGCTGTGGGAATGTAGAGCACCTTGTGGCATCCTGTCCTGCTCTGACATCTCACAGTCCAATGTGCAGGTCCCATGCAGGCTGCGGTGCATGACAGGTCCAAGAGACACGTTCCAGAAATGCCAGCCCAGTTGTGTAGCTGTGCCTTTAGCATGCAGCTTAGTTGCCTGCCTGTGCGATTTGTTGTCTCCGTCCCGCTTGACAGCTGAGTCGTTTTCAACACCGCCTCTGTTTGTGTTCTGTTTTTAAACAAACAAGGTTTGCTGCCCTACAGGAATAACTCAGTGAGTCCCTGCAATTTGCAGGGCACAAGCCTCCCTCCAGTCTTTCTCCCTTACCTGCTCCCATCTTGCTGAGTGGTGAATCTAAAGAAGATGCAGCCTGCATAATCCCCATTGCCTCCAATTTAAATCTAGCAGCAATTTCAGGAGCTTCATTTTTCTGCCCCGAAGCTGTTGGTGATATTTGAAGCTACACAGACCAAGGTAATTAGAGGGCTTTTAAACTTCACTTTCCAATGCTGCACTGAAGGCAAGGTCTTGTGCCCTCCCTCCCAGTCTCCACAGGGTGCTACATTAAGTACCATGTGAAGGTTCCCAGGTAACAAACAAATCCCAGAGGCTGAGGGTGCCTGTGGTTGGAAGAAATCCCCATCCATCCCCACCAGGCTCACAGCAGAGAAGGGACTTCTCATTCCTTGAAATTACCAAACACTGGCTATATTCAATGTACAGCAGAGCACCAGCCTCTCAAAAAATCTTGCTAAAGAGGCACCCAGCTGGACCAGCTCTATCTGAACCACCCATAACATCTTTCACCCACTTCATTAGACACTTCCGGTAATGTCATTTCCATATTCTCTCAAGCTATCAATTTATTCCCAGGTTCAGTCTACTGATCACTAGAGAGTTTTACCTACATCCTATGTAGAGTGATCTTGCTATGACTTAAACCTTTGACTACTAATCTTCCCAGCAGATGTGACAACAGGCAGCTCTTTTCTTCAGTATGGTAGCCTCTCTGACCTAAAATACAAACCCCAGTGCCTCTGAGACATTTCTCTAAGACACATGGAGATTTGGCCCATTTCCAAAGGAATTAACATCAACACATCCTAGGCTACTCAGCATGTCTTTCCAACAGCAGCCTCTGCCGAGGACTGGATCAACATGGACACCAAAGTCCCTCTACACCGTTGCACAGATTCTTTCAAGTCAGGCAAAGGCAAGGTGTGTGCTGTGGCAAGAGCACTTCATTCCCCAAAATTTCAGTAAGCTGTTCATCAACAGATCTAAATTATCCTCCTTTAAAAGCCATGAAAACAATCCTGTCCTCCCCTCAAGACAAATATGTCCACACGCATAAAGAGACTAATTCTGTCTACGTGTTGATTTGGTCTTTTTGAAAAAGAAAAGTTGTGTGAGATAACAACACTGCTACTAGCATCACCAATTGATAGGACTTTCTAACTACCAATGTTGGCTTTGGCAAAGAACGTTTCATGTGGTCCTGACCAGGAAGAATAGAGATAGGCCAGCACAAGGTTGTTTGAAAAGCCTACTTTACAAAATCAATATTTAACACGTTGGATTTCCTAGTGAGTCTTCAGAGACAAGTGTCTGACATTTGAGTATTCCTGGGTCAATATTAATTGCACATAGCTTCTCATCTGCATTTGTTGCCACGTTTCTGCAATTAAATTATAAAAACTAAATGAAATCTCTAAGCTTCATAGCTAAATCTGCATGCTAAGTTAATTAACACTGTAATGGAAACCATATAAAAACTAAGGCCTGTCTGATCCAAGGCCTATTAAAATCAGTGACAGCTTGATTACAACCTGAAGCAAATTAATACCCATGCAGCCTCAGAAAACTGGAGAGCGATGAACTGTTTCATAGATGTTGGGAAACTGGTTCAGAGGCCAGCCGAGACACCCCTTTGTGCCACTGCCAGCACTCCTGGCACCCATCGTGACTGCACTTTCTGTTTTCCATGAACAGAACACAGGGTAGACCTTGCTATACACACCAGTAGTCTGTAGTTTCCAGCTGTTATTTAGGGGATTATATGCTAAGAAATATGTATGCCAGTCTCTAGATGACCAAGAGAAACTTTCAAGCACCAGGCTGAGCTGCAAAGAAGGACGGCAATTTTCCTTCATCGGAGATACGGGGTGCTGGACACCAGGGGTGCTGCAGTATGCTGTGGTATGCTCCTCACACATAAATGGCATTAGTATCTTTCTCCTATTGCCAAACTGCATTTGTCTTTCAATCAATTTTCTGTTTTACATAACTTCTTAACATGTGACACTTCGGAGCACCTTCGAACAGGACCAACAAAGCAACAACAAAAATAATGCTAAAATGAAAACGTAGGGGGAAGCAGGTTCTTAAAAGAATAAAAGAAAAAAATTTGGCTCTGTCTTTAAATGAGCAAGGTGAAGTGTCATTCACAATATGCGATACTCAGGACTTTGTTAAACACAGCACATCATCCCCTAACTAGCTTTCGCAAGGTAAGGAGTTAGTAAGCTGAACACTGTAACAGTATTGTAATCAGCAGCCTCCTGGCTTTGCTATGCAAAGAGCACTGAAGGTGAACTGTAAGGATCCTGCATTCAGAGGGGAGGAATCCTCCAGGCTGCAAGTTAATTATGCAGACAACTGAACGACAAATGATTGTATTCAAAGGCACAGTACAGAAATGAAAAAGGGGACACCTGGAATACGAATGAGTTTGTAGAACTTGAACCTGCAAATGTGGGTTTGTTAGTCACAAAACCTATTAAAGCCAGCTTCAAAATATGGCAGGAGGAGTGTTGCAAAACTTAATACTGTTAATTGAAGTTAATTATACCTAATTATGGATGTGCCATATTGCAGAAAGTTATCTAGAAACAAGTATGTTTAATAGCTACAAACAGCATGTATAATATGGAGCAGTATGACGAAGATTTAAAGAAAAAACAAGTTAAATATGCATGAAAGTGAAAATGGACAGTGTCCCTTTGCTGACAAGCCACAACTGCTCCTAACAGTCCTCCAAAAACACCTGCCTGGGTCTGCACTGGGCTCCCTTCTGCTCCAGCATTCGTTCGATGAAGACAACTGCCACCTTCCTCCTCCCTGCCCTGTGGACAGCACCCTTCACCAGCAGCTGCCCTGGGACCTGCAGTCCCTACAAGCCAACAGAAAATGTCACTGCCAGGGTGATCAAGTGGACAAAGAGGAATAAGGAAAGCTACTCTGTCTGTCAGCAGGTTGGTCCTGGTCTATGGCACTGAGAGAGATGTGACCAGTGACCTGATGGTCAGGTCCAGATGCTCCACAAAGCCACTGGACGATGAGCTGCTTAAGAAAAATGAAGTGTCTGGGCAGAGCTACCTGAGGATGGCAGGGGCCGTTAGGAATGGTGTAACAGAAAAGAAAGAGGAAAAATCAAAGCCATGACTCAAAAGACACAATTTCTCAAAATGGTAACGGCGGGATTCTGATTTAGTGACTGCCTAAGTCTAACAGAGATCACTGAGTCTCCCCAGGCAGCTGGGAAGGTCTGGAGGCTGTTTCAGAGCCCCTTACGGCAGTCTGTGTCCATGTAGTACCAACTTCTCCTTGCTTAACCACCATTGGGTTTCAGGCACTTCAGACCATTCCTCTTCCTCCAAGGCACAGTCGCTGTACTCCATGGACATGTAAGAGTCCATCTTCCCTATCTCTCAGCTCCAAGACTGGGTTTCCTCAGCTCCAAGCTGGGTTTTCTCCTGCACAAGAAAGCAGAATTATCTGGATGGCATTCCTCAGAGTCCAGCTCTGAAACCTGCAACTTTGTGTGGGGCTATTCCCATCAGAAAAGACCACTGCCTACCAAAGGAGTCAACAAGGACATCTGTTATGTCAGTTCACTTACAACACAGCCCTGTGTTGAAAGGCAGCAGGAACAGATCTGGGGAAAAAACAGAAATTCATTCATTCTGAGATATTGTCTAACCAGTTTCTGGTGATTGATATGGGCTTCTCTCCCCATTATAGTTCAAAGTTTAATATCACCGCCTCAACAAGAATAGACATAAACAACTTGAGCGTCCTTCAAACAATAGGAAATAGCAAATCCATACCTTCTTTATAAGGCTGACAGCATATAGCTACAAAGCCTTTGCTGTAAATGTTGATGTCCTGAGCTCTGGCACAAGAGAGACAGTAATAATAACCCAGTATTATTACAAGAAAAAAAACAAGTCTTTTACTTGTTTTTTAAACTTTTTTTGTTCCCTAAGGTAAGCCACAAAAGAGATTCTGGGACGTGGGATACCACTATGAGCGACTGAAGAAAAAAAAAAAAATATATATATATATATATATATTAGCTTGACAACTGAGCAAGGAATTTAAATAGTCAATAGACAGCAATGAAAGGATCCAGCAAACAGAAAATAATAAATTGTATATGTAGTGGGAGGTTCCTCCATGCTTTGAAGATGAAGGCAAGAAAGAAAAGACTGAAATGATGACAGTGATGGGAAGACCTGAAAAAATTGTAGACATCAACAGCAGATGAGAAGGATGAGGCATTCTGAGCATCCTTTACAGCTTTCTTGTGAAAAATAATAATAATAATAATAATAATAATAATAATAATAATGATAATCCCTGAGAAAGACACTTCAAATTGAAACAGGAAAATGCAGCCATAGCAGAAGAAAAGTAAGGAAAGAAGAAGATGCATGTAAATATACAAAACAGAATAGGTCTTTAGCTTTGGTCAATGCACAAGGCAACAAAGATGCAGTAAAAGAAGATTCACATTAGATGAACAAAACTAGAGTTGAGGTACCATTTGCACGCAGATGAGATGGATTGAAGGAATTTTAAAAAGGAGAGGGATATAGCATGGCCAGAAAGAATGGGGCAGCAAGTCTGACAAGCAAAAGGAGAAAGAGGCTATATAAATCGTAATGATGAATTAATGGGACTGATGAATGATAAGGGAGAGCCATCTCTAAACCAGGAAAGGGCAGATAAACACAACAGGGAACTTTCTCAAATAAACACCAGAAAATAACAACAACAATAAGTAAGAAGAAAGAAGAAGAAAGAAGAAGAAAGAAGAAGAAAGAAGAAGAAGAAGGAGAAGGAGAAGAAGGAGAAGAAGGAGAAGAAGGAGAAGAAGGAGAAGAAGGAGAAGAAGGAGAAGGAGAAGGAGAAGGAGAAGGAGAAGGAGAAGGAGAAGGAGAAGGAGAAGGAGAAGGAGAAGGAGAAGGAGAAGGAGAAGGAGAAGGAGAAGGAGAAGAAGAAGAAGAAGAAGAAGAAGAAGAAGAAGAAGAAGAAGAAGAAGAAGAAGAAGAAGAAGAAGAAGAAGAGATCCTTAAGACAAGAGTGCTGGCAGTCAATTAGGAGCAAGACAAGATGCAGAGATGAGGATGAAATGAAGCACATGGAAGTGGAAGAGCAAGAATGGCAGAAAGCCTCACTCACAGATTCGGTCAAGAATTGGAAAAGAAAGTGAGAATTAGCAAACTGAGCAGAGCTACACTGCACAAAAGGACTCAACAAGAAAAAGCACTTGCCAGTTATGGAAATAAGAAGGAAAGAATAAGAAGATAAGGAAATAAAACCTTGAGCTGCTGGGCAGTAAGTTAAAGAAGGGAGAAAAAAAAAAAAAAAGCATTTTAGAGAATATGAGAGTATCCTGCATCAAGTCCTAGACAAGCTTTCAATAAAGATGGCACTGACTCTGGAGAAAAAGCAGGACCTGCCATAGAAGTGAAAACACTGAAGACAAGGAAGCTGACACAGTCAAAGTGTAGTCCAAACTCACAAATCTGCATATACTAAAATCAAGATGTATGGACAGCTCCAACCTAGTGTTACAGGAGGACCAGTAGAAGCAGGCATACAGGCTAGAGACACTCACTGTAAAACAAAAGATCTGAATGTGGTTGAGAAAAACAAAAATTCTTCCTTCTAAATACTGTAAGAAGGCTGGGTATGTTTTTCAGACCCTTACCAGGCACCAGAACAAGTTCTTTTTTTTTTTTTTTTTTTTTTTTTGAGTGGGGGGGAGGGGGTAGAAGGTAATAAGAGACACATTTTAAAATAAGCAGAGATAAAACACAGTATAGGATTGGTGGAGTTTGAACACACCAATCTCCTTTGGTGATATCACTATCCTCCAGGCTGTCTCTCTCTCCAGGCTTCAGTAAAGTATGTGAAATTGCATTATGCTGTAAGCTGACTGTTAAGGTGACAAAAACAGGTACTAGAGTTGAAAAGTAAGGAGCTTCCTAAGAGGGAGACAACAGAAGGTTGTACTGAGAAAGCAACTACCAAAGTGAGTGAAGGTAACAACAGGAGTGTCATGAGGACCAGAGAGCACAAGGACATTGCCAACACAGTTGAGGTTCAAAGTACCAGAAAGACAAATATTGAATTACCTTGAGGACTGGAATAATTAGGGGGGGAAATATCAGTCCAACAAGGGGAAAAGTCTTCAGTGAAAGGCTTCTCTCAACCAGGAACCCAACAGCTGGAAACAACAGTGGGGGACAAAGAACAAGCTGTGCTAGGTATGGATATAGCCTCCCATGGGAAGAAAGTAGGCAAAAAGCAATCACAAAGTCAAAGATAATTGGGCAAGGACTCTCCCTTATTGGTAAGGAGGCTCTAATACCATCATCCAAGGCCTTGGTAAGACCATGAAAGGTGCACTGTGTTGTCCTGATTCGTGCACAATGATGAAGTCAAACTGCAGAGTACAGAGAGCTTTTAATGTTAAAAAAAAAAAAAAAAAATTGGCTTCTCTAGTCTAGCAAAATGAAAGCTCAGAGGGGGTATGTTTGCTGTCTACAGATACATCTGGAGAGCAATCATCACAGAAGGAGAAGAGCCATTTAAGTGAAAGGACAATGTTGGCACAGAACAAATGAATGCAAGCTGGCCATAAAATACATTTAGTGCTGAAACAGTAGGGAGTTTTCCAGCCATCGGAGCAGACAGGCTCAGTGCAGCTTTCCAAAAGGCAGGCAGAGAGGAAAGTGGATGATGTTCATGAGAGATATGATAGGAACATGATACATGCAGGACAGCGGTCTGCATGGGTTGACTTACAAAGTCCTTTGTGTTACCTTATGCTATTCACTATGTACTAATGGTTTCCAACCTTCTTTAACTTTAAAACATTTCCAGTGGTGCTGCAGAATATTATACAGTATACAGTATAATATATATAGTTTATATAATTTATATTTAATTTAATTTATATTTATTTAATTTAATAATTAATATATTATATATATAATAATAATATAATATATTATATATATAATATAATATAATATATATATATATTATTTGTTATATATATATTATATATATATTATTAGTTATATATATAATATATATATAGTTATATATATTATATATAACATTATATTATATATAATATATAATAATAATATATAATATTTTATAATAATATTAATAATATTTTAATTTAATAATTAATTTAATTTAATTAATATTTATTTAATTTAAGAATATATTTAATTTATAAATAATATATATAAATTTACTTATACAGTAAATTTAAGCCACCTGGCAAAAGTTTGTCTATCATCAGCCCCTTACAAGCAGTCTACAAATATCCCAGGGACTTGAGAAAATTGGTGTACTGCCCTGTCATCATCCTGAAGTATTCCTAACACACAGGCCATGCAAGTCAGGATGCTAAACACAAGATGCCAGGCTGCAACGATGGCTGCTCAAGGGAATTATGAGCACAACTCTAGCAGCAGCTGCAGTAGAGACTACCGCTGGAAGAGCCCTGCGACCTACAGGTGGAGGAGCCAGGCTGCTGCACCCATGCTGGCTGGGCAGGTGGCTTACACCTGGTCCTGGGTGGCTGAGCAGGGGGCCATGAAGGAGGCAAAAACTACCAGCCAAGAAATGCCAAGGGCAGAGCAATGAACCTGGCCCTCCCTGGGACTTGAGCAGAGTCAGCTCCCCCCAGCAGCTTCCTCCATGAGTGAAAAGAACAGCGTGCTCCCTGTCGTACCGACTGTGGCTCCTTCAGCTCTTCTGGCTTCACTGCTCACTGCTCACCAACCCACACCTCTAAGTGATTTTGACTGACATGGAGAAGGATGCACTTTGATCAGGATCACTTACAGTAACAGCCTAAGGATAAATCAGAGAAGCAGCACAGCTAGGGACAGAGACCTCTCTGAGGGACAAGGTGTGACAGGAAACTAGGACAGCAGCTTTGTTACCAGGCCAGAGCAGGAACCACAGCCCACCACAACAAGACCTCCATGCAGCAGGGAGGTAATTCCCAGGCTGCAGATCTGGGTAGCAGAAATCTCGTGCCCTGAAAGCAGGTTCGCTGTGGCCTTTGCTTTCAAGGACTAAGCAAAATTACTCCCTGTCCCAACATGCAGCCAAAGGAACAAGCCATGATGCAAGCGAGTTACACTTTCCCACCACATTTTTTTGCTACGTACCAACCCCTGGCAGGAAAATGAATCCCATATTATTGGGATCAGAGGAGATCCCAAAATACACCTTGCCAGTATCACAACTCTGGCCTAAGCAGGTACCTGCTCTCTCCCCTTCCTTTCCTGTCCTGCAGTTTTGTTCTGCACAAAACTCAAGGTTACTAAAAAAGCAGCACCAAAAAAGTGACAAGAGTTGAGCAAGGCACTCACTAGATGGTGACTTTCAGCCCCTGCTTCAAGAGTAGTTTGACCTTGACAAGAAACGGTCATTGAATGAAATACGATTTAGGGCACGGAAAGCTTTACAATTCAAAACTAAGACAAATTCTAAGGATAAATTCATCTAGGACAAAGTAGCACCAATGTAAGGAGTTTTGAAGATCCCTGTGTAAAACCCAGCGCCTAAATTTGGATCGGGGAGCATGAGATTGACCAGACACCTCATTCAACATCTGAACAGGACAAGATGACATCTGACCCATCTCATCTCACCCAAGGCCCATCTTTTCCCCCCTCAGAGGCAGAGTGGTTCTGTGCCCAGTTCACTGCAGCATACAGCACCAAACAACGGGGCACGCTGGTAAGCAGCCCTCTTACCAGGGGAGGACACAGCTCCCATTCGCCTGAACCTGCAGCAAGGACTGCTGGCCTCTCAAAGCTCTTGGAAGCATTCAGCAACACCTTCAACATTCGGTGGGTGCAAAAGCAGAGGAGCATGACTGATGCTCAGGTCCTGCGCTCAAGGCCTCACCAGAACTTAAGAGATGTACCAGCCCTAAGTCTTTGCACGGGGATGATTTCAAGGTTAAGTTACTACCTCAAATAACTGGGAAAAAAAAAAAAAAAAAACACTTTGAAGTAATCAAAGAGACCTCAGAGAAGGATTTTGAGAGTCCTTTTGGCTGAGTAGGTTTTCAGCAATCTTTTCTCATTAACCTAGCAGTTTCCCAAAACACACACAACCAAATGCCATCCAAGCCCCACCATTAGGACAGCAGTTAGGAAAGCATCAGGTACTTTTTCTGCTATTTGGTTATAATTGAACAACTCTGTGAAACTGGCAATGGAAAGAGGTCCTTAAGTAATTGGACAAATAATGCCAAATAACTGATTTTACAAATGTCACTGCAAACATTAGACTCTCTCCAGAATACCCTGTGCCCCATTTTATAGCCCTGTAAACACAGAATGTTCCTCACGTAATTACCAGTTGACTGAAAAGACAAAATCCTTCTGCACAGAAGAACCACCCTTTTTCATTCCAATCCTGGATCATTCAAACTAAAACGTTAATAAAGGTCATTCACAGGCCTCTGAGCAGGTCTTCTTAGATGCCTCAGCATGGCTTGGGGCACACTTTTAAGCCAGGACAGGTAAGCAGAGACAAGAAACAAGCAAGTTCTGAAATATCTGTTGAAGTGCTCAGATTAAACAAACACTGTCAAATGCTGCTGATACAGGCTTGCACGAACCCTTTTAACATTTTGTCCTCTCTTTGAGGGAAGGCTGGGCAGAAACAGTTGCATGGCAGACATAGTGCAAATACGAATCTTGAATGGAACAATGGGTTGATGACCACATATGATGACCACATGTCACTGAGGTGGTGGGGCTGGAGCACTGCCCTGCGAACAGGGGCTGCAGGGCCACAGCGGGTGCAACTTGGAGCTGGCATGTCTTTAGGGCTCCTAACAGCACCCCATGGCCTAAGGGGTAACAAGAAGATGGGGCGGGTGTTCACAGCGGTGTGTGTTGGGATGTAATGGACAGCAGGCATAAGGTGCAATGAGAGCTTCAGACAGAATAAAAGGAAAAACTCTTCCTCCATGAAGAGAGTCAGGCAGTAGGGCAGGTGGCCCACACAGGCTATGCCATCTCCACTCTCGGAGTTCTTCAAGACCTGACCAAACAAAGACATGAGTAATCCAGTCTGACCCCAGAGATGACCCTGCTTTGAGCAGGTCAGAATAGACACCTCTCAAGGACCCTTCCAACCTAAATTATATCCCATGGTCCTATTGTGCAAATGACCTTGTTGTGTCCATATCCCCAATTTCTTAAAACCTTGATCCAAAACTCCTAGAGTTAGCAGTTCACCTAGCAACCATACACCTCCAGCTTCAAGCATAGGATCTGCTTTCTCTGTTTTAACACCTTACGTTCTCTTTCTGATCTCTCTGCTCCCTATTTTAAATGTCACCCATTGCAGTACCATCTCTAGACCTTGTTGTTTCACCATTGTCGAGCCAACAGTCAGCTCTAAGATTTAGGGGCCAAGCCTGATTTAGGGTCTTTCCCAAAATGTATTCCTTAGAGTGTTTTCCATAAATTCCCTTTACCGATGAGTAAGATGATGTAAAAGTATTGTGACAGTGGGAGAAGAGCAGGTTCAAGCACTTGGAAACATGCAGGTGTATCTTGAAAATGGAAAGAAACAAGGACCAGAATGAAACACGATAGGTTCTGGTTACGGAGTTTCAAATTTTTAATTTATAGTGCACTCCTAGTAATTGGGCATAAAGCAATTTTTGTACAAAGATTTCACAGTTCACAATGTCTTCTACAGAACCAGGAAAAAAAAAAAAAGTGGTAGGCAACAGAATAAGTTACGGGAGGTTACACAGCCATCATGACTGAATAGTCAAAGCTATGACACCCATTTATCAAACTGGCGTTGAAATAACAACACATACATCTTACCATAAATGCAGTGTGGGAGGAGAGGTAGACAATAAAATAATGCAATGCTTTGCACTTTGGTGGCATGAGCTAAAGATCTCCTTCTTTTTTACAGATATACAGTTTAGCTTCCCAGCCTGGAGAAAAAATAATTAATAGCTCTGTTGTCCTTTGTGCCATTGAGTCACCACTAAAAGTTAAGAGGCTGATCTGTACCCAAGTGCAAACATCCAGCTCTGCTCACACTGCGCAAAGCAAGCCTGCTTCGCCAGTAATGACAGTGCCCACCTCTCTCACCTCCCCTGTGAGCTAAACAAAATCTGGGCCCAAACTTTTCTACTCCTGTGTGGGGGCAGGATCTGACCACAAATTACCTCCTCTGTAAGACATGGAAAGCTCCATCTGTGGTTGTGAAGAGCTTCTTTGGCATACGTGTCCCGGGCTGGTGTCCCACCAAAGTTTACACACATGTCCTGAAATCTACTAAAATAATGATTGAAAACAACTGTGATAATTTTTCATTTGGGAAATTAAGGAGGAGAATGTGACTAACAAAGCCTGAAGACAAAACTGACCCCCAGAGACTTACGTGGTGCCTATGATACCTTATACTCAGCAGTTCTAGCACAGCTCCACCAGATCCTACCTTTGCTGTTTACTGAAGATGACAGACCGACTCGCCAGCAGTGATTGATTTTGGTGGCAGACTAACGTAGCCAAGTGGCTCACAAACCTATCTCTTTGTGTTGTATGAAGCATCCACACACACATACTCTTTTTTCCAGCAGTCAGACCTAGCCAACCAATCAGGCATACATAGACCAACTATGAGCAAAAAGAGGGACATCTTAACCTTGACCTGAAGGGGCTATGAGCTGGGTCTGTTGTCAGCTGTACCCCCTGAGACCCAGAGAGCTCTGCAGTGACGTAGGCTGGAGGGACAGTCACTTTTTATAGTCATTCCAACAAATTATTAAATGTAAGATATAGATACGATACAGCATTTTACAGAATCTCGTGTTTATTATTATGAATGTAACAACTTTATTACTGTGTTTTCAAATATTTTTTTCCAAAGAGTTGGACTTGAACATTCAGAATATGCTAATGACCTTATTCTGTACGTGTGTGTGTGTGTGTGTGCGTGTTTAAAAAGTCTCCTCTTACTGAATATGTGCCACGTTGCAAAGTGCTAAACAACCATATGAAAAATTGTGCTAACTCAGAGTGACACTGAAACCCGGGAGGTTTATGAATAATAAATAACACGTGGGGGAACATGTTGGTAGTGGAACTTCTAGCCTTGCATATTGAGCATAGTGCTTGGAAGCCAGAAAGTCCTTCTGGGGAGGAACAAGCAAGGAAAGATTTGAAAAAAAGGTCAAGAGTAGCAAGTTGCCACAGAGGAGAAATAAAAAGAAGTAGCTGAATTACTAATTACCTTATTAAACTTCTTTGTTGGCCTGGCCTCTCACAACCCACAGCTTTTAGGGATGCTAGCCAAGATCAGTCTGGTAGCAAACACTGGACAGAAAAGTGCCTCTTCCTTAGGAGATGACTTTCAAGATGTGGAAGACCAAGGAGCTGGAACATGTGAATGACCATGCTGGAGAACTGCCCACTTCTGACAGCTGCCAGCTGCCCACTTCTGACAGCTGCCGAAACAGGAGAGAGCCATCAGGTGAGTCTTTGTAGGTCAAGGGAACAAGCTGACCCCGGTGGAAGGCTTGCTTTCCCTTCCCTACCCATCGCCAACGGAGGGCTGACTAATAAGTTGACGCATAAGGCTGAGATCCGTTCTTAATTTTTGGCCTATTTAGTGTTAAGTGAATGTTCCCACTATTCATAATAGCTAATCTTTTTTTGAACCCCATTAAGCTCTTGACAGTAACAATGAAATGATACAAATCACATATTTCCTTCACATGTAAGTACGTTTATATTGTGTGTCAGGGAGTCAGACACTTTGCCCATTCTACATATAATTAGTTCATTAAGTGTTTACTTCCCACTAGCGAGAGCTCCTTTCCCTCCACACCCACACACGCAGTGTGTCTCCCGGGGCCCTCTGAATTGGCAGCTGGATTGAGAGTTTGTGTGCTTTCCAAAGCAATGTTTAGAGTTCAACAGAGACCTCGGGAGACAGGTGCTGTACTTTATAAGAAGCTGCGTGCCCTCTCCGCGTTTACTTTTTGGGAGTCATAATGACACGCGGCAAGTTCTCTCAGACACGTCTGAAGCCCTGACCTTCCCCGGCAGCCTGGGTGCTCAGCGTGAGCAGAGCCAAATCTCCAGAAACTACAGCAAAATCTTCACATGGTCAAAGATCACCAGACCCATGTGCCCCATTGCTCAGGAGCCAGAGATAGTCTGGGAAGGGGAAAAGCTGATAATGGCTGCAGGTGCCCGCAGTGGCATGACAAGGTCAGTCCTTGTCCCATGGGACGGGACCAGGTAAAGGCACCACCAAGCAGCCAGAGGCCAGCCAGCCCCACAGGGAGTGCTGTTCCCTTGCACAGCTGAAAAACCATCCTGTGGGTCCTGAACAGGAGGGAGGAATCAAAATCACCTCGTCCTGGTGTTCCCCAAGGGATGACACGTCCCATGGGTGCGCCTGATGCTTTGGGGCAGTGCCACTGCGGGGGGACGGTGGGGACCATGCTTCAGAGCATCACCGAGGATGCCCCAGCAGGCAGAAGCGTCGCACGGGGAGGAGCAGCAGCGCTCGACAGCCAGGGGCCGCGGAGGGGAGCGGGCGCTGCCAGCCCCGACGGGCCGGGGGGAGCCCGCAGCGAGCGGGGCCGGCCGAGGTGCCCGGGCTGGGGGAGGCGAGCGCCAGGCCGGGACCCCCGCCCAGCCCCCGCCGCAAACAGGTGCACTGCCCCTGTTGGAAAGGGATGAGAAAACGGCTTAGAAATGGTTTTCTCTCCCTCGCTTGCTCCCCTGAATGCTAATCAGCGGCGCCGGCTAAAAATACCCAGCAAGGCTGGCGTGCGCACGGCAGAAGGGGAAAAAGGGGGGAGCGGGAGGCTGCAGCTTCCCGGAAGGAGCAGAAGGGACAGGCGTGGAAGAGCTCCCCCGAGCCCCCTCCCCGCCCGGCGCACAGCTCCGTGCCCGGTCCCGGTCCCCCGCTGCCCTGCAGAGGCTCCCACGTCCCCTTCGGGGGGCGATGCCGGGTGCTCCCGAGGGGCTGCTGGCACACTCCGTGCCCGGGTGGCAGCGGTGCACCCCCCCCCCCCCCCCCCAAAAAAAACCATCACCACCACCGCCACCGGGCGCTCTTCCCGGACGGGGCGCCCCGAGGGTGCCGTGTCGGGCAGCATCCCCCCCCGGGGCTGGCCGAGCACAAAGAAAAGGGGGCGATGGGGATGGACGGGGGGGACGAGGGGGCTGTCGCCGGGCAGCGCAGCACCGGAGCAGCCGCCACGCTGCAGCGCAGTCACACAGAGGCACCGCGGGTCTCCTGCGGGAGCAAGCGACAGAAATAAATAATGAATGGCCGTAACACGAATGTAAACGGGTTTTTAAAGGGAAGAGAGGGGGCGAGCACGCAGAGAAGAGGAACATCCCCCCCGCGTAGGGGCGAAAAGCCCCCTCCCGCAGCCCCGTGCCCTAAGCCGTGCGCCCCGGCGGGGAGCCGGCCGGAGGCCGCCCCCCGCACGCCCCCTCCCCGTCTCCCAGCCTCCGGCCGGGGGTCGCACAGCCCACCGCCCCCCTCCGGCAGCCGCGTCTCCCATCCCTCCCTCCCTCCCTCCATCCCTCCCTCCATCCCTCCATCCATCCATAATTAATCGCCTCCCCGCAGCCGCCGCGATAAGAGAGGGCGGGCGGGGACGAGGAGGCGGCGGCGGCCGGGAGGCGGAGGGGGGGGGGGGGGGGGGGAGCCGGAGCAGGGGGGGGGAGCCGTGTGCGCTCGCCGCGCCCGGCTCACTGCGGCCGGCGGCTGCCTGCCGTGCGGAGCGGAGCCGAGCCGAGCCGCCCCGTCCCGTCGGGGAGCGCCGCCGCCCGCATGGCCGCGCCGCGCCGCGCCGCCGCCGCCGCCGCGGGGCCGGGGGGGGCCGCGGGAGGAGGATGAGGCGGGCGGCGGGGCGGCGGCGGCGGCGGCGGCGCGGAGGATGAAGTGGAGCGTGCGGGGAGCCTGCGCCGCGCTCTCCAGCTGCCTCCTGCTCGCCTGCGCCCTCAGCGCCGCCGCCGTGGGCCTCAAGTGCTTCTCGCTGGGCTCGGAGCTCAAGGGCGAGCCGTTCCGCCTGGGCACCGCCGCCGGCGCCTTCTACTCGGGGCTGCTGCTGGCCGCCGGCCTCTCGCTGCTCGCCGCCGCGCTGCTCTGCTGCCGCCCGCCCGACGAGGCGCCCGCGGCTGCGGCACCGGCCGGCGGCGGACCCGGCGGAGCCCCCGGCGGAGCCCCCGGCGGGGGGGAGGCGGCATCGGCAGCATCGGCGGCATCGGCGGCATCGGCGGCATCGGCGGCATCGGCATCGGCTGCGGCATCGGCATCGGCATCGGCGGCGGCCGCGCCGTCGGGGCCGGGGGAGAAGGCGTCGCCCGGGGGGCGGCAGAACTTCCTGCTGCTGGGGGTGCTGGTGTTCATGCTGGGCGTGCTGAGCGCCTTCGCCGGCGCCGTCATCGACGGCGACACCGTGTCGCTGGTGGAGAGGAAGTACTCGCACTACTGCCTGCTGCAGCCCGGCGGCGCGGCCCGCCCGCGGAGCGGCCCCGCGGCCCCCGACGGCTCGGCGGCGGCGCTCCGCTGCCAGAAGCTGCGGGACTACCAGCGCGGCTTGGTGCTCTCCACCGTCTTCAACGCGCTGGAGTGCCTGCTGGGCCTGCTCAACCTGCTCCTCGTCAAGAACTACAAGGCCTCGCAGCAGCGCGGGCGGCGGCGGCGGCGGCGGAGAGCGGCCCCGGCGGCGGCGGCGGCGGCGGGCGGGCGGCGGAGGCGAAGACGGGGCGGCGGCGGCGGGCGGCGGGCGCCGCGCCACAGCCAGGGCTCCCTGTTCTCCGGCGGCGAGCCCGAGCTCACCCCCGGGGACTGCCCCTTCCAGGCCGTCTCCTACATCAACGTGGGCGTCTTCCACGTCTTCGACGAGGCCGGCGTGGAGGTGCACTGCGGCGGGCACCCATCCGTCGAGCTGCCCGGCTACTCGCCCATGGATCCCGAGCTGAACGCCTCCTACCCGTACTGCTACCCGCTGCCCTGCGAGCAGCCCCCCGCCTACGAGGAGATCTACCCCGGGGAGCCCTGCGCCCCCGGCACCTAGCGCCGAGCCCGGCTCCCCGCCCGGCCGCTCCTCGCTCCGACGGCGGGCACCGGCACGGCACCGGCACCGGCAGCGCCGCGGGGCTCAGGGACAGCCGCGGCCCCCCGACGGCACGGCCCCCGACGGCACGGCCCCGCCGCCTCGGGAGCAACGGGTGCCGCCGTGCCTCTGGCTCTGCGGAAGCTTCTTCTCCTGCCCTCTGCCCTCCCTCCTGCCCCTGCCCTCCGCAGACCTCCCCCCCCCCGTTACCCCTCCCCGCCCTCCCGCACACCGACCCTCCGTCCGACCCTCCGTCCGTCCGTCCGTCCGTCCCCCTCCGACCGCCGGCGGCTGAGTTTTCCAAAGGCTGCGCGAGAAACGCCTAAGGGTTGGTTCCTTCTGCCGCCTCTCCTCCGTAGCCAAGTTTAGTTCCCTTCAAGTGATTCATCAGTCTCCAGCTTTAGCAGTCCAGAGTTACCCATTTATGATAACCAGCCAGTGTAAGGAAAAGGTGTCATGAAGCTTCTTTACCTCTCAAAAGAGCTAAATTTCTAAACAACGCAGAGACATTCGTGTCACGTTTACTAGAGGTGTATTGGGGATCTTTAACGTTTACACTACTCCTCGGGAGAATTGAGTTCTGTTTTAAGATTTAGTGAGTTAAAACATTTGTTGGTCTTGTAAGATGCACATTGAGAAAAACCTGCACTTTGAAAAAGAAACAGGAAAAAAATCAACAACGTTTTTGTACACTAACGTGCCTGCTTTTGTTGATAACTTCTTACTGTAAAAGCTTTCAGAAGTCTATAGTGAAAATGTTTGGTAAATTCACTGCAGTTTAAAATCGATGATTAGTTCCTTTACTAAAACAGCTGAGATGTTGCTAGGATATGGCAGTTAAAAGGAAGTCCAAATGTCATACACATTCCTTTTTGTAAACAGGTTCTGTGTTTTTAATGCAAGGCAGGATTTCTTTTTGTTTTACACAGGTGAAGGTTTAATTCTATTTTGTACAACTACATGGTTTACCTTGTAAAGAATTCCATTTTACCTGTTACAATTCATCAATCTGGTAAGCTTGAATATTAAAGTTTTATTTGAAATATATATATATTGTAAAACAGCCTTAACCGGTGCAGTGGTCACAGTTTTAAAGGGAAAAAGAAGAAAAAAAAAAAACATCTTGGAAGTCATCTTCCAAATGTGTTTTCAAAACAGTATTTATACTCCTATTACAAAGTAAGATTTTTCTTTTTTTTTCTTTTTTTTTTTTTTAAGAGGCCACTGTAATTCCTGAAGAGGGGAAAAATTAACGGGATTGTATGCTGTTAACTCTTTCTGAACTTGGAGGTATTAAAAAGGCTTTCTGGAAGGAGAAAAACTGCTAGATCCTCCTTTTGGATTCTGCCGTGGAACGCCAGTATCAGATAGTATAAGAAAGTGCCAATTAAGGGAAGCAGGTATGACATATTTTTTACATCTTTTGAGAACAGGTGAAAGCTTAATTTCATGTTGCACAAAGAGCCAAAAAGCAACTCTTCAGATTGCATTTGGTTCAGTCGTCCCTACCCCAGTTACCCTATACTGAACTGAAATATTGCAAAATAACCTTTCAGTTAATTCTGCGTTTTGAGCCTGCTGCATAATGCCAGTGTCTCAGATACTCGAAGAGAGGGAGAGTTAAGGGAATGCAAAGTTACAATGTATTTCTGTGGTCGAGGCAAAATTATTTTAAAATTTTTAGCTGCAGAGAGACTGACGTAATTTACAGCCTTAGAATTGGAGAGGGAAGATTTTAGACTAAAAATAACCAAGTCTCTCTGCACTGTTTCGTTTTCTAAAGTGTTTTGACTTGCACACTTTGTATAATCTAAAATGCAGAATGCCTTAGAAGTCTTAAAATTGCAAACTGTTGTCTGTGAAGCTCACAATTAAAGCTCTCATCTAGGAAAGACAGCTAGAAGCAGCAGTTACCAAGTTGCCGCGTAGTTCTACATTGCAGGAATGTAAAGCGCAGCTCTTTTTGGCCAGCAGATTTCCTTGTGCAGAAGGCCAGCCTGAAACATTTGCCCTAGCTAAGTCTGGTGTTAGTACCAAAGACTGGCTTTGTGCTGGCTCTCTGCAGATGCACCTCTTTAACCCCTTGCAGGGGTGTTATTGGGAAGTCCTGCAGTCTTCACCTACAGTACTAATTTAGGCACAAACCCGAATCCACAGCCTACCGTACTGCTTATGTACCCAAAATATTTTGCAAAAATGAGTAATTAAAGTAACAAGGCTCAATCCTTAGACCAGTAGGTCTCCACTTAGATTAGTTGTGATACAGCGTAGTATCCTGTTATGGAATCAAATAGGAACTGCCAGAGCGATTGTGAAAGACAGACCAGCTAGGTGCCTAAATACAGAGTCAGAAGTGTAACGATAGTTGTTGGCTTTAAAAAACAAACAAAAAAATTGGCTGTATACATTGTAGTTCATGGAAGTTGTATCTTAGTTTTACTTAAGGAATTGATTTTTGACTTAAAAAGACAGTATTTTACTTAACTATTTTAGGAATTATGAACTAGACAATTCTGAAACTCCAGATGTTCCAAAGATCAGTGCTCAGGGAAATAAATGGAAAGTCAAGAAAGCTACCTATTATACTCAATTGTTTAAATGTAAACAATTTTAAACTATGAATTTTTAAGATTGTTAAATTCATAACTTTTTTTTGTGTGCGTGTGCGCATGTGTGCGTGTGTATGTGTGTTTCGCATTTTATTTAAATCTGTTCAGAATGCCATTGAATTAAGATATTTATTTGTGTTTCAGTTTCAGTTCCCGAATTTCTACTTTTCTTCATTTGGGCTTTTATCCCCTGTAATATTTTAGTTTAGTGACGGACAGATTGCCAGAACAATGTCCAAGTTGGACTCCCACAGAAGCCAGTAGGCATCATTTCATTGACTTCAGTGGGTCTGGGCACAAACAATATGTAACACCTACTCTAAATAATCTCTAAAGTAATATTGATCTTCTGGCATGACAGGATGCAGCAGAGGCATATTAATTCTCAGTTATTTATTATTTGTATGGATAGCGGTATTAAGGGAGGTCACCTATGGTATTATACATATTTAAAAAAAAAAAAAAGAAAAAAAAAAGAAAAAATTGGCAGGCAAATTGACCAAACAAGCCATGTTTTCTTAAAAGATGGTATACAAGTGTTTCAGGTATCTGGTGACAAACTTTTCTGATAAAACACTACACGTATTTATTTCTCAGTGAGAAGAAACTTATAAATACAGGATTCAAGATGAAGCTTCACAAGCATGATTGCAGTATTGTGAAGCCATTTTTAGTAAACCTGAATCATCACTCTCTCTTCTGAGCAATAATGTTAGAGTGTATAAACTGTACTGTGCCGAAATTGAAAATAGGCTGGTGTGGGAAGCATTGGAGCGTAGGTTAATTACCTGAGAGGACTCATACCATCCCTCTGTTTTCCATTCCCTGTCACATGATTGTCAAGGCAAATGCAAACCTGATCGATTCATGTCACTGGAGGATGCTAATTACATGGCTTTTTCCTTAAATAGCAAAGCCAGGGAGAACGGAAGAGAGACATCGTGTATGTGCTATCAAATCTCCATTTTGCTTAGCTGAAGTAATGACAAGACTGCTTTTTGCCCCACGGCTTGTAGTTTTAATTTGCTCACAGCTTTACTCACATCTGTTCAAAGGGAGGGAAGAATAGACACAATACTGCTCTTTTGGTGACAGTGGAGTACTGATTTGGTAGCAGACTGCTCCCAGCTTTCCAGTCCCTTTTACAGGTAATAGCGGCTAGTCAAGGGATGAAACAGTGGAAAATCAAATCTGCTGTGTTTGATGCAACACGATTTGCCTTCATGTGGAAAAAATGTATTCCCACTAGCCTATTAGCAATTCACATGAATTATTTTCACACTCCAACATCCTTGCTTAAATCTGTTACTTATACTTTGCATTGTAATTGACAGAATATATGTGAATCTAAAAACAGGAAAAAATGATGCTAGAAGGAAATCGTATTCAAATAGTACAGATTTTACTCAAAAGTTTGATTTCACTGTAGGACTTCTTTGGTTCACCAAAAAGCGCTATGGTGGCTGGTATAACTTAGATATATTTCAGACATGTTTAATCATCAGAAAAGGTTTCTGAATGTTCACATGAGGAGGGCAATCTGTTTCTGCTTTTGGACATAGTACATATGAAAACCTTTTCTTCATTTTGCCATTTAATCCAAGATTGATCCTCAACAAAATGTCAATAATTGATCTTGTAATTTTAGGATCAATAAAATACGTTTTAAAGCACAGCATATCCTATAAGAAAAGCCTAATGCTCTTCATTTAATAATCTCCATTGTCTTAGACTGATGCCTAATAGCACAACTGAAATTAGGGGTTTAATTACCATTTTCATTACAGAATGTGTTTTCCAGGGACTTACAACTTGTATGAGTGGAACCCTGGCATAAAGTCCCGAGTTTTGCCACAAAGTTAAGTCTGTTTCAGTAAGTTAAATATTTCCTGGTTACAGGATGTTCTAATATTCTAGATAAATTCCCTTGGTAGAAAGATCTAGATCTGCTAATTGTATATGATAGCAGTCTTTAAGTGTGCTATAGTTACCTCTCCTTAATACAGGCTTATATTTCCCATTAAAGTGTGTAAGAGTAAGATTGAATTCCTCATGGTCACTGTTAACTTCTTGAATTTCTTAGTTATTTCTTGATGACATGTGACTAGTTCTCAGTATATATTCCAGAGTCAGTAACAGCTGATTTAAGAACCGTTTACCAGATAAAAGGTGGTCTCCAGGAAGCCTGCAGTGCTGTGGGAAAATCTTCAAATACACGCTGCAACAACTCGGTGTATGGGGTGTTCTGCCCAAAGGGAGGCAATACCCACAGAAAGTAACTACAGGAGATCTGCGTGCTTAAGTTACAGGCAGGCCTTTTGTATGTTCTTCCTATTACAATACCAGTACTGAAACTCCTCCCCTACATGGCTTTCTAAGAGTGAAATCCAGGCCAGGCCAGATGTCCTACAAAAAAGCTGCACACAAATCGCTCTTGCCCAAATTTGGTTCAAATAACAGCCACTCTTTCCGCTGGCCAGCTGTGCTATGTCTTTCCATCCAATGTCTGGGCACCTGGTGAAGTTTTGCTTAAGTTTACCAATATGTCACCCTGATGTCATTCTAGATAACCTGAAACTGAAGATCAAGTCATTTAAGACATCATAAAACCCTCTTAATGAGAGCATATTCTCCTGTATAGAGGAAAACAGAAACAAAAATTGATATCCTTTTTCATTCTTCCTTCAGACACAGCTGCCTTTGACTTCAGTGAGTTTATCCTGAGGTAAGGAGTGGAGATGACATTGCAGACTGCTGCTACTCCTTCACTCACTGAGTTTTAGAAATCTGGAAGACCTCCATATGCTTTATGGAATGAAAATGCTTTTAGTAACAAATGCATACAGAATGGCTCTGGCCCGTTAACAGACCACAGAAAATTCAATATCCTGAGTGAAACTATCCAGTAGATCTATCCTGGTAGCGATATAGTCTAGCACAAGTTCCTATCGTTTCACTTCTGGATTTCTGGATCTGGCTTGGTTCCATCTAACAGGGACATTAGGAAGTTTGTTTCATGATCTTGGAAAGTGAATCATTTGTTTCAATTCATCACGTAGGGATTAAACACCTCCTAAATACCACAAGCATCCTCACCAGTTGTTCTGCTCTGTGGCCATTGTTAGCAAAGGATAAAGTGAAGTGTGGGAGGAGGGAAAGCTTATTGTGATTCTCTTAATGGGTTTGAAGGACTAAACGTTCCAAAGCATTCATTTGTTTTATATTAAGACACTGGATTAGGGGATGGAAGAATACCTATAATATCTAAAAGCATTATCGCCAGGAATATATTTTTGGAAATCTAATACTTGGGTTTAGAGAAGGTTCTTTCAGAATTTTCTTTTTCTCCCAGGTTCTACATTCTAAATGAAAGCTGATCTCGCTAAAATACTCAGTGAAATCTCCAGGATTTAAATTATTAAATTTAGGGAAATCGAGTAGAGCTCTTTCCTACAAATCACCAAGTGCCACTAATTCCTAAAGAGGTCATACAAGGCATCTGGCACATGTGTAAACATTCACATTTTGGCTTGCCCTCACAAATGAAGAGGGAAACAGCACCAAGTTGTGCTATGGAAAGAGAAGCTCCAAATGACCATATCCCATCCCAGGCAACTAACCAGTCATGGATTTTGCACAAGCTACATACTTAAAGTATATGAATTACCATGCATTCATGGCTAAAATGAATGCCCTCACAAAGACTTCCAAAAGGTATTGTCAGTGGCAGATCTAAGTCGAGGCCTATTCTTTCTATCTCTAGGCCAAAAATCTCCTAGAAACATGGAAAAGTTCTGCCAGAAGGAGTTCATGCTTGTACCCGAAAGCAGAAAGCCACCAAGAAATTTCTGCTTTGCTGCAATTTGGAATAACTCTCTCTTCTTTCTGAATGACCCAGAAGCTACCATCATATGTGTCATGGTTTAACACTGATAGGCAGTCAAGTACCACACAGGTCACCTAAACTACATTCCCAGGAAAACACAGGAAACTGAAATGCGAGGGCTGAGCTGAAAACTGCTAAATCTGTCCAAAATTTTACAATGTGTAATCAAGACCTGTGTTCATTACAGGAGAAGTACTTCCTGACCTTTTTAAGAATACACTGAGATGCTGCAGAGGGTGAAAGCCCTTTTCATGCAACACTGCGCAGTCAAAATCATTAGTAACCAAAAAAAAAAAGAAGACTACTACCAAAATAAGACTGGGAGAACATCATATACTGCCTTCTGATTCTTCTCTTGCTCTAAATCAAAACGAAAGAAACTCAGATACAGCTCTTTGTGTACCAGTTCCAAAAAAAGGACCCAATCCAGAAAAGGGAAGGATTCACACTGTCAAGGCTATTCTAAAAAGCAGTTACTGGAAATGCAACTTGAAGCTGTTGCTAAGAAATGTTGTTTGTCACGCTGAACAGAACAGAAGGGTGCTTCTTTCAGCATTTTGGGAGTGGATTGCTGCTCAGAACAGCATTTGGCTGGCAGAGAGCCTTCCTTTTCAGTAAAGTCTTTGGAGACCTACCAGAAAATACTGAAGGACACCATCATCACCCAGCCTTGGGTGGACCATTGCTTGGTGCATTGAGCTTCGTGTTCCTGTATACTGTGGACTACATACAGTCTTGTCTTGCCTGTGGTCACAAGCAGTTTTCTCTTGTGACACCACTAAGCGAGCACCTTCTGGATAGGTGCACTGAGCTCCTGAAGCCCCAGAAATGTGCACAGTGTGGCACTATTGCGAGAAGGTAAGCCAGGACATGCTGCAGCCCATAGGAAACACTGTCCTGTGCTACAGGTTGAGGGAGGCTTGTTGCTGTCGTGATGCCAAGGCTCCAGGCTTTCTGCAGTATTCCTAGGTGCACAGAGGTCGGTCTGGGCTGCGTGTGAATTGCTCCGTGGTCACTTTTGCAAAAGCAAAATGGCCAAGCCAAGTGGAATGGGGGCTGTCTTTATTTTCCCCTGAACAAATCAAAAGTGGTCAAGTTACAGACCTTTAAGGGAGAAGTGTTAAGTGCTGTCTGGGGTTCACTTTTCATCCTTTGCTCCCCGCAGCAGCTTCTACAAAGGAAGAGTGTGCACATAGATTTAGGATGGCAAAATGCATGCTCGCTGCTGCCTCTCTGCTTAGGGGGAGCAACAACTAATGATGGGCCAGATTATTCCACCAGTTAATGAGGCAATAAATAGAAATGAGTGACAAAATATGAAAAACTTTTGCCCATGCCCTGTGTTTGTCAAATTACAAGAGCTACATGACACCCTGGGTTGTCCTTCACTGGAGGTTGTGGTGGTAGTTAGCTGCCTAAGGTCTGCAAGATCTAGAGCTCTAAGAACAAACATTCCTGGTGGAGGTTTTCCTCCACAAATTTATCTCAAAAGTCAAAAAGCAACTCTGGTTCTGTTTCAGTAAATGCATCTCTGCATCCAAGCATGAAAAGAAGAAGCATCAACAGGGCAGAACTGTTATTTCATTCATAGTTCATTACTTTTTCATCAAGGGCAGCAAAAAGACAGACATTAGTGTTAGCATCTCGGATGCAGAGAATTGCTTCGTTGTAAAAGGTTTTGAAGCTGGTTGATAAAGAAACAGCAGAAGGTATTTACACCACAGGAAGATGGATATCTCACAATTCTGCTGTCAGCGAAGACTAACAATAACAGGAATTTCAACTTGCCTTACATATGCAGCTGGAAATGCTTCAAATCTCCAGATGACTATTCAAAAACTATTTTATATGTGACTAGACTAGACTTGCAGTCCAGTATCAGCTATGTGCACAGCTGCATGTTGGTACTTTTTAGTCTTGCATGTGCACAGCCAGAATAAGTATCCTGGCTGTGGACAGATGGCCACTTCCATTAGCCAAGTCACCGCCACTGGTGAGGCAAGCTAGCCATTCTGTTTGGCAGTACAGCAGAGCAGGAGAGAGCCCTTACTCAGCCACCACATTTCCACACCTCAGTGTCCACACAGGTGCTCCAGCACCATGGAGCCACACACGGGGAAGTAGAGGGGAAAAGAGTGAGAATCATGCATTTAGCCAGTTAATCTGAGCACTGGTGGACCAGCTGAGGAGCAATTTATGGAGATAAAACACACAGAGGGAACCGGGAATCACATCACCGTCCTGACTGGTGCACAAACCTAGAGAACCTTGGGTGAGGGCAGGAGGGGTGACTCTTTAACAGTGGAAGAGCGGAAATGTCCACATATTTCCACAAAAATGTCCGCATGGACAGCAGGTTAACCATGAGCCAGCAATGTACCCTTGAAGAAGGCCAATGGTATCCTGGGGTGCATTAGGGAGAGCGTAGCCAGCAGGCCGAGGGAGGTGATCCTGCCCCTCTGCTCAGCCCTGGTGAGGCCACACCTGGGGTGTTGTGTCCAGTTCTGGGCTCCCCAGTAAAAGAGGGACATGGAGCTACTGGAGTGAGTCCAGAGGAGGGCTACAGAGATAATTAGAGGACTGGAGCACTTGTCGTACGAGGACAGGCTGAGAGAGCTGGGCCTGGGTAGCCTGGAGAAGAGAAGACTGACGGGAGACCTTGTCCATGTGTACAAATATCTGAGGGGAGGGTGTCAAGAGGATGGGGCCAGTCTCTTTTCAGTGGAGCCCAGCAACAGGCAGAGCATGACAGAGCACTGGAACAGGCTGCCCAGAGAGGTTGTGGAGTTTCCTTCTCTGGAGATATTCAAAACCTGCCTGGATGTCATCCTGTGCAACATGCTCTAGGTGATCCTGCTCAGCACGGGGGTTGGACTAGAAGATTTCCAGGGGTCCTTTCTAACCTCAACCATTCTGTGATTCTGTGAAAAATGTTTATCTTATCACACAGCAAAATGGAAACCCACAAGAATTTCCCAAGAAAAGGGAGTTCAAGAGGAGAAATCCAACACAAATAGGGTAGAAACTGATCTCTGAAAATTTTGCACCTCTTCTCTCCTTTGGAACAGGCATGTCAATTTGTTCTTTACATTTTGAGCTCCAGTTCTCAGGCAAGAGAGAAGCTGGTAGGAGGCAGACACTGATAAAGGCTCTACTGGCAATGTGTCAGGTAAAGGGAAACCATTTTTACATTTCTGCTCTGACAAGAGAGGACAATATATTCTAGCCTGGAAGCTTAGATGGCAGAAGCAGCAGTGATTAATTGTTCTAATTAGGGCTCCAAATAGGAAAGAGCGAGTTTCCTGAGCTATTGCGTGCTAAATTTCCTCACTTCTATGAATAACTGTATTGCTCAGAGGGGAAGGGAACAAACATTTACCCACTTTAACTTAGAAATACAACCAGGACCTCAACACAAATAACTAATACAAGCAGACAACAGGCTATTTCAGCACCTGGGAGGCAGCATACTAGCCTGGTTCAACTGCTTCCTGAAGGATCATGATAAATCCTTGCACGAGCAACTGTGCTGAAAATGTGTGTGTGAGTTGCTGGTCTGTCACCACCACGTCTTTGTTTCAGAGAAACACCAATTTCTTCTGGCAGCATCAGCCCCAACAGGACACAAACTAAGACATCTCTACAACAGGGCTGTTACTTTGATCCCTTTGTTTTCTGCACTGAGGCTTGTTTTTCCCTTCTGCCCGCACACACCTTTCATCCAGCACTGAACTTTGTGACATCATTGGGCAAATACCAGGTCCTGGTTTTGAACTCTATGATGAGTACAAATGGAAATAAATCACTGTAGTCAATGGCATTACACAAACATCTGTCTCTTTTCACCAGAAAAAGATCAGAGCATGTAAAATGCTGACTATCAGCTTTGCCAAATGTCTTATGGGAAATTCTGAATTCATTTCTTTTTTTTAAAAAAAAAAAGGCTTAGCAAAAAAGAAGGAAAAAAAACTTTAGTTGGAATACATCCTACGCAGTCCGGGAGTCAGCCAACTTTAGCAACACTCTTCTGTCATATGCAGAAAATGCTTTTGCTTCAGCTGAGTCAAGCTGCCTCTTATTGACAATCAGATGTACTGGCACAGAGCATCTAATCTGGATTGTGGCCATCTACAAGTAGCTAGAAGCGCACAAATAATAAGTATTCATCACTGCACACTGATTTATATGAGAAGGGCAGTGAGATGCATATGTCCCATTTTTTGGGTGTTTCTTTGAACTGCTCAGTTGGCTCAGCAAGTTTGGGTTTTAGTAGGAATCAGCAACAGAGGCCATCAGGAGAGGAGGCACTGAGCATAGGTGCATGCCAGCAGTACTTTGTGTGCAGTAAGTACAAAACTCCTGCCACTGCTTGTGCATGTCACAGGAGTCTACAGCACTACATCCCCAGAGAGCAGGTCCTCAGGGCTGCACAGGACTGCAGGCTGGTCCTAGAAATGTTCCTGCTGGTGAAGCAAAGTAGAGCAGATATGCGCAAAACAAGCTCCACTGCTGATTGTACCCTCTCATTTGTATGCTCAGCACCCTTCCAGTAATGAATCATCAGCCCAAGTTCTGCTCAGCTCATCATGGCTGCAAACACTGCAATAGCACTACAGGGAAGGGGGGGATGGGAGGGTGCAGATTGATCCCCAAATCACTGAGCATGGGGGACACTGGATGCCCATGGAGCTGGCAAAATTCCCTAGCTTTTCAGTATGCCGTTGTGCAAAGTGGCATAGCATACAGACACCCATAGCACAGCCTAGTAAAGGAGAGAAAAAACATGGCTAGTTCCCTGCAGTACAATGTGCATCACTGGTACAGCAATTTTATTCCCCTTTAGTCAGGGTGATTAAGGAAACAGCAAAATTACCCAGCTATGGATATGCCTCCTTTCATCAGGAAAACTGTTCACGTGAAGACAGAGGAAGTATATGCTTCTTTTGGGGAAAGGGTTCTCCAGCCCTTTCCAATCATTAGGACAGTCTAGGTGAAAACCACTGAGCTTTGGACAAAATGCTACCAGTTCCACAGGCACCTGGGACCAGATGTGAACTCTTTCCCAGGGATGCCATCTCTGGAAGAAGACACGCCTGTGCCTGCCAAGAGCAGAGGATGCATGTGGAGATAACAGTGCAACACAGTGTTTTTTCAAGACTTTATGTGGAAGGAGTGAGATTTTTTGTTAACAGCTCAGTTTTGGTTACAGATGCTTATGTGTCAGTCCAGCCAAATGAAACAAAGCATAGTGCTTGAAGAACTGGAGGGAAGCTACCAAATGTCACATTTGGACTTGGTGATCTTAGAGGCCTTTTCCAACCTGAATGGTTTTATGATTCAGTAAATTTCAGATGCTACCTTTAGCTGAAGATGAATATTTGCAAAGTGCACCTCATCATGACGCCTTTTGGAGGAACCGCATCAGGTGAACATATCCCAGATGCAGAGGAATTTAAAGATGTACCAGTGACTTAGATGATATGGGGAGAAATACCTCAATACAATTAAATACCTGAAATCAAATTTGTAAGGTGACTTTTGCACATGGAACCATTTGTGTTCATGGTCAGTGGTTTGCATGTTGTTTTTGAAAGATTTACCATCAAGGAAATTTGGGATCTTTTATAAAGCCAGTCCTGAGACAGCCGAGAAGACATTTTCCCATCTTGTCATAGTGACCCATTTACAGCCAAGCAGTAAGAGAGACAACGACAAGATGAAGTACACAGAAACAGGAACAACAGGAAACAGGAAAACCCTAAATTTGGATGAAGGGTCAACTAAAGGGAGTTAGCAAATAAGGTAAGGAACTGGAAGAAGTGGAATTCTGTGAGAGCAGAGAAAATGGCGAGGTTGCACCAGCTACACTCTATGTGGTGCGCAGGTGGTACACATGTCCCAGCTAATGACTAGAGAATAATTTCCTCATGGAGCAACCAAATGGTCCCTAAGACCACAACTGCTCATATTCCTCTTTCTCAGTAAAAAGAATTGCATCCTTTGCCATTTTTGCTGTCTAGCACTGCCACAGAAGGAGGTAGCACCCCTCGATTCCACCACAGCTGAGCCAGATAGCACCCTTGGACCCACATCCCTGCACGAACACACTCATTCCAGGATTTAAAACACTTTTTTTTCCTTCTGCATGGTTGCTAGGGAGCTCCTGAGGTTCCCCTGGATACTGTGAAAGGGATAATAAAACACTCATCTGCCTGAGCTGAACAGTAGCTGCTATCAGCAATTCATCTTGCCTCTTTTCCTTTTGGCTTTGTTTGATTTACACCATAATATCCTCCAAAAACTAGGGTATTGACTGGGGTTGGCATAGGCAAGAGGTCATTAAGCCCGTGCACATCAAACTTCATTGAACTGAATCTGTTATGCATGTCAGCATGTTAATCTTAGTCTGCTGGGAGAGACAGGGAGGTGTTCGAGGCTGTGATCAAACATTTATATCAAGCTCAGTCCTCCACGGTTACATATCAGATGAGCAGCGTTTCCAGGGTGCGTCCATGGCACATCTTTGTCTCTTAGGCACCCTTCTTTGTTGCCTGAGGTATCTGATGCCATTCTCCTCAAAATGTGGGTGGTGAATTAGTTTTTGAGATGGAGCCAAAGAGCTACATATCTTCTTATGAACCAACACGAGCCATGTGCTCCCTGGGAGGACTCAAACTGGAGAACAGCAGAAGAGGAAAGGCCATAGAAAACATCTTGGCTGAAATTACAAAGTAATACCAGAAAAGGGAAAATATTCCAGATACATCTGTAATTCCTCTCCCACCAAATTTGGAAAATATGGTTTCATCTGTAGTATTTCCAAATGACCCAAAAGTCAAACATGCAGTATCACTGAGGTCCCGTTCATATATCCTTCAGCTTACCTGGAAATCTCAGTGTTTTTCTGTACCCATAATAACTAATGTTCAAATCACACCACAGATGTTATCTGCAGAAACCACACAATGGAAAAATCTGCAGGACCAGAACAGCAGGTACAGACAGTCACTGTATCAGATCTAGCTGAGATCAGGTACCAATGGTGATTCATTAACTTATCCAGTCTTGAGCAATAATAAAAAGCTGTCTATCCAAGGCTCTAACACATCACAGGTATCCTAAAATCCCAGTAATATTAAAATAATTGTACCAGCCAGCTCCAAAAACTCTTCAGTATTCTTCCATTGTTCCAGGGGCCACCCACAGCCCTTTTTTCAAGGCAGTCAAGCACATCTCCAGCCACTCAACAGGAGGCACTCTGCTTACCCTCAAAGCCTGTGACACTGTGAAAATTAGTTTACTGGGTCCCTGCCAGGAGACATGAACTTTCTTGTGGTCCCCAAGATGGGGAGAGGTGGGTGGTGGCCAAGGCGGTGTGACCCCCTCTCTCAAAGTGTGCTGCTAGGCCAGGACAGAGATGCTGAGTGACTGCTGCTTGAGTCTCCATAATCCTTCAGTGAAAACCTGTGACAGGAGCTTTCTGCTTACTTATTCAGTGTGGGATGTGACACCCACAGAGGTCCTGCTGGCACTCCAGATGGAGCAGGCTGGCTTGCCACTGCACTGAAAGGAAGGGGTTGTGAGATCTCATCTCCTGGTGGGTTCTGAACCACCAGGTACCGCCTGAAGCCCAGTGGTGTCTTGCTGCAGTAAGAGGCAGCCTCTAAAGCTAGATCATGTTTCCAGCAAGCTCAGAAGGGAGAGTAGGTTGCTGCCCTTCCTCTCTGAGCTGGGCAGGAGCCGTGTGCCCACTGCTGCCAGGTCTATTTCAGGCTCTGGCAATCGATTAACCAGCTGATAGACCCAGAGTGGCAACTGGGCTGAATTGCCCAAATTCAGCCAGCCCAACAGAGTCCTTCAAAAGCCAAGCCCGACTGAAACAGCTTTTCACACAGCCCTTGTAAAGACTGTGCATATGCATGTCAAGGTAATTTCTTTGCTTCCAAGCTTTCCTCCATTCCTAACAATCATTTCATCCAGATCAGCAGCCAGGGTAGTCAGGTAAAGCAGCAGCAGTAACATCGTTAGCAGCAGCATGAAGGGTGATAGGGCTCCCAGCCCCACGGGCAAAGGCGAAACATACCAAGAAATGCCCAGACAGCATCCCAGAAGGTGCCCAGGTGCAGGTCTCTGGGGAGCACCTCATGGTCCTCATACATGCAAAGATGCTAGGATGAGGACATGGGGGGCTGCTGGGTGAGACCACTCATGGGGCATAATACATGCTGGTGACAACGCTCATCGGCCACTCCAGGCCAGGCTAATTAGAGGCGGAAAAGCACCATGTTACCAATATCTTGCTTCTACAAAATATCTGGGGCAGGAAAGGATTCACCAGACCTACACCAGAAAAGCATAGCAACATCACAGAATCACAGAAGGGTTTGTAGAAATCACTGCGTCCTGCAGGACCCAAGGTAGATAAATGTCAGGCAGAAATTAGCACTGAGTGCTCCCATTGTCCCCAGTTCCTCAACACACTGATCTGAGATGCTTCGGCAAACTAATGACCCACAGACACCGTCACACAGTGTCTTAAAATGTCTCAACCAGTTTCAGAACAGACACAGACTTAACACTCAGCTTGCCAGAGCTTTGCACTTCCACGAAGAAGAGGAAGGGAAGGCAGGTGCCTGCAGCACAGCTGCTGCTCCCTGTAGCTCAGTGCCAGCTCATCCTTCTTCCCTGCAGCTAGCTTCTTCCCAGAGATCCTGTCCTCCTTGCCATAAGCAATACATACCCACAGGCATCAGCATAAACTGAGCAAGGATGGCAGATATAGCAGGACATGGCAATAATGATTGTGATGCTGACAGGGCCCCCTTTTTATAAAGCTCTGTTCCTCTGGGTTATGGCCACCATACGTGTGCTGCTCTTAAACTATGGGGGACAAATTAGTCCTGCCTCTTCCTGGGGCCCCTCCAGCAGCAATACAGCAAGACATGCTGTTGGATGCATTCAGCAAACCTCACAGCCCCAGCAAGGCCCAGGTTTTCACCAGCAGCAAGCAGAGCTGCAAGGGATTATCGCAGTGGACAAGCACAAGAAACCCATCCGTTGCGGCCCTTTTGCACCCACCATTTATGGATAATAACTCAAAACTGTAAAACATAAACTAAACCTGGTGGCCACTTCCTGCATAAATGATATAAACCTGTGAGTGGTGAAGTACCTGGTGCATTTTGTCTCCTCTTCTCTTCACAGACCTTATCAGGACGAAAAGGTGATGTCCGTTCACTTCTTCTCCAAATACCATCTTCAGACTTGCAAAAAGTTAGAAAAAAAGCTGCAGTAAAAATAAATAAATAAATACATAAATAAATAAAAAATACCAACAATGAACAGATTTTTGGTACTTCCTTGTAGCCCAGCACCGATGAAAATGGCACATAAAATACTTCACCAAGATATCCCTGTAAAGAAGGAAACCAAGGCAGGTCTTTGCAAGTGTGACTAACACTCATGTCAGCATGGCCCTGATCCTTTGATCTCCCTTGTCACCCTCAGCTTTCCGCATCCCATCCACACCCCTCCTAGACTTCTGTTTCTGAGAGGATGTCCCCCACAAGGCCAGCGATACATGGTTCCTGTTTCCAGGCACAGACCAGGGGAGGAGACCCGTAGCACATATATCCAGCATCACCTGGCTCAAGCGTGTGAGCTGGAAGCATGTGCTGGAGAAAGGTTATTAGAGAAAAGGTCTTGCAAAGCACAAAGCAAGGCAGGAACCTGACTTATACTGCACTGAATCGCCTTCTGGAGAAGCACTGTGGTGCTTGCTGGCAGGTTGGGAAGACAATCTCCCTATATAGTTAAGAGTTTGCCAAAGAGACCTGAAATTATGTGTTGTGAAAGCTCACAGGCACCAGGAATGCTGAACAAGTGCTGAAAGCAGGATCCAGCCCAGCTCCATCACGGCTGCCCCCCACGCGCTGCAGGAGCTGCATATGCACGCCTGTCCCTGGCTTCAGACCACTTTCCAGCTTTCTGAGTGCCAGCTCAGAGGAGGTCTGCATTGCCACAGGCTCCGAAATCAGCTGTGCCTGCAGGCAAAATGCAGCCCTGCCCCGCAGCTGATCAGAGGGTGGCTTCCATTACCACCAACCCCCGGGGGCAGGAGACAGGAGCGTTTCAGCTGCTTGGCTAAAAATAGAAGGAGATGCCTCCTTTTTTGCCTTTGGCCTGCTCAATGAAAGCACTGTGTGCTGACTCAAGACACATGAACAGCTCTCTGCTGATTTCCCTCCCCAGCCTTTCCCAGCTGCCCCTTCCTCTTCCGACCTGCAATTCTCTGCCCCCAATTTCATGCCCAGCCTCTCCATCTCCTCCCTGCCATGCCCTTTCAGCCTCTTGCTACATTTCCTTGCTTCCCCAGCTGCCTCCTACCCTTGCAAGTTCCTCTTCTTCCCTACCAGGACAGTTTAGGGCATCACAGGTGTGATGGCTAGGACTAATTTTGCCTAAATTCTCGGATTTGCTCCATATTAAAATGAATCCAAAGGACATCAGGATCTGTCCTTATTTTCAGGTTTTGCCACATGCTATTGTGCGGCTCATTCCAAAAGACTTTACTTGCATCTGTAAACACAGAATCTGTGATAGTAGGCAATTACAGTGGCATATCCAGCTAAAATTCTTTGCCCAGAGTCAGCTGCTCCATGGAAAGACATGAAAGTCTTGGGCACTGCTTTATTACCAGCTGAACTGCTTGTAGGAGGTTCCTTTCCAGCCTCCACTGAAGCTAGAGGTTGGTCTATGCCTCAAAGCAACTACACAGCACTGAATGTGCTGACTACTTCCATAAAGCTCCTCCTTTTTGTAATCCAAGGTGAATACCCATTTTGGTGCTGCTTATAAAACTTGTGGGCCTTAGCCCACGCATGAGCACTTGGGAATGCAGCCATCAGCTCGGAAAGGGTCATGCTCCCCAGCTCTCCAAGTGCCACAAAGGAGTCATTGTGGCATTCCACATCAAAATTCATAGGTAGAGACATACCTTCAGGAGACATTTGTATTCTGCTCCCAAAGCTACCACATCATGCTTATATAAGAAGTGGAGTGCTGACCATTTTTACAGAAATTAATTCACTCCTCTAATGTTTTTGAAAACTCAGTCCTGTCATAACTGTGCTATACAAAAAAAAAGACAAGTTTATTATAGTAACATTGGCATAAATCAGGAATTATTCTGCTGAAAATATGAATCACTGCATATTTATTCTAGACAAACATAGCAGAATCTGTCCCATCCTCTGCAAAAAAAAAAAAGTGCAGTGAAAAGCAGAATTTACACTAGCTGAAGCAAAGCATCCCTGGTGTAGGAGATACATAATTACATTGAAAATATATCTCCCAAAGGGAAAAAAAAGTCCTACAACTTCTCATGACGTAATTGCAGATACTGTCAAGAGACACGAGTTATCTACGCAGTGACTAAATGGCTCTCATCCCCCCCCAAGGTGTGAGGGCAGAGTCACAGTTTAGAGCTGCTTAATAGATTACCACCTCTCAGAGGAACATGAAACGCCAGCCCTGGGTGGGACGTTCGGTGCCAGCTCATTAAGGCAGCTTTCTGGAGTCACCCATGAAAGCTCTCCCTCATTACACAGCCTAGTGGCCACACGGTGGACTCGCGCTAAACACGTAAATACGCAACAGGTTTCTGCTGATTTTGAAAGAAGGAGTGGTGCTTGCTTCTTTTTGAGGGCGGGAGGAGTTACTGGTTGGTTTGCTGTTCATCTCTTGTGTGAATTAGGGTAAATGAGAGTAGGAACTAAGCGTTTGGTAACAAGACGCTTCACATTGCTGCAGAAAACAGACATGCTGACAGCCATAGACACAAGTGTGGCACTCTCACAAAGCAAGCGGTAGACACGGTCGATCTCCAGGCCCTATTTTGTCCTCCACTCCCTGATAGCACCTCCCTATTTCCATCAGGTGGGACAGCATGGGCAGTGCAGATCCTTCTTACAGGCACAGAGAGAGCACCAACAGGAGGCTATCACCCTTTTACCAACCAACACTATCACTCTTTCACCACTGAGACTGGAAAAGAGTGATGTTCTTTTCTAGCTGGAAAACCAGTGAAATCCAACCAAGGCTTCTCTCGAACAACTAGAGCTGTAGCAAACAACAGTCTCTCCACCTAGAAAACCATTGCATTAGGAAGCAAAGGAAATAAAGAGGAAAAGACAGACAACCCCTACCAATGGAGACAATGGAGACTGCAACATCCTGGTAATGGGACAAGCAGGTTTTCTCTCCCTGCTTTGGTCATGCCTTTGCAGCAAATGCAGCTCTGAGCTGGCTATCTACTACTGCATCACAGGTAGCACAACCTGAAAAACCTCAGGTGTTTGGCATATGAAAGCCAGATTTCTGATCCAGGAGAGCTATCAAGCAGCACTCCCATGCTCTTGGTTTAACAACTGGGAGCCTGAAGAAAAAAATATATATATGTGTGTATATATATACATACATATGTATATATATACACATATATATACACATATATATATATATATATTTAATGAAGGGTATTTAATTAACCCGGGGCTTTTTTAATTTCTTAGTTTAAGCAGAACAAAATATTTTTGGAATTTCCAGTATGATACCCACCTTCAAAAAAGAAGCATTTTTACTGCCAACCCCATAAATCTTGGGATCTTGTCAAAAGAAGGATTGTTTCTCTTGACAGTCTGAAATTCTGGAATCACACAGGTACAGCTTTTAAGTTTCTAAACCATATTCTGCTACACAAAAATTTGAGAAGCTTCATAAATACTCTTCCCTGACCCTTGTCCTCCTTGACCCCACCAAGAAAAAAAGAATAAAAAGGAGCCCACTATGAACTTCACATCTCTTTCACAGTATTTAGGGGGTCATTTTAACAATGCTTGTCGGTGGGAAATTTATAAAACTTTGTTGCTACCGCTAAATTTACTTTCCCTGATAATAATCTAGGCTATTAAAAGAGATTTTTCCTTACATAAAAGAGACTGGAGCATTTAAATTAGTCTTAAAGGATTAGATTGAGATAATTTTCTCTAATTAACCATTCCAATTTCTTCCTAAATTACTTCCCCCAGTAAGTCAAAGATACTTCCCTTCTTAATTCTGCTACTACCGTGTCCAAAATAGGTCTATACTCAGCTTTATATTCTATTTTCTGCTATGGTGAACCTAACAAATCACCTAATTTACAGGACGCGTGGTGTCCATTGGCTTCAGAGAGTAATTTAAGTTTTCTCTCTCACCTTCATGTCTCGGAGTATCAGGGGCGTTTTGCAAGCTCACTTCCCAAAAGTCAGCAAAGAGACTGACAACTGGAGGTAGCAGAAGGATGCTTGATGTGCTGTGCTACAGTGAGCAGAGTTTCAGACCTGGGATAGAGGGTGGGACACAGCCATGCTTGCACAAGTGACCTGCCACCTTGTGCTTCTGTCCCTGGCACAGGGCCCCAAGGCAGGCAGCAGGGCCAGGGAAGGGCCGGGTCCTCAGGAGGGACCGCTGGGGAGAGTGAGGACAGGCATGGGGCAATGGTGGTAAAACTGCTGACCCACACCACCAAACAAGAGCCATCCATAAACACTGCAGGTGCCTGCCCCCAAAACAGGCAAAAGCATTTTTCTCGTCACAGCCAGTAACACAGCTGGTGCAGGTGCCAAGACCGGGATGTCAGGTAAGTTGCCATAGCATCACCAAATATAGCTCCCATTTTGTGCTTGTCTGCTAGAGCATATGTCACTGGTCCTAGTCTGAGACTGGGCACTGGATCAGGATGGTCTGTGGTCCCATGTCCAGCACACGTCCCACCGTGGACAAGCCTGTACAGCAATCCCTTGGCATCCTGCGCACACATTCCTCTATGCACCATGTACAACAAGTTCAGCGCATTCATTTCAGCGTGGAGAAAACCAGTCACCTGCACAGAACACACACCAGTTCATCTGCAGCGCCTGGGCTCTGAATTTCTGCTCAACAGCTCTAACCAGGCCACCGAACATCTGGAATTACTGGCAGGCACCCAAAGGCTGTAAATTTCAGCCAAACATCATTTCCAGCAAAGATGGCATATCTGGAAAAGCTGCAAGCATAACAGCTTTACAAACCCTCAGCCAGCCCATCCTGTCAGAACTGAAGTCTCCTACTCACTCATTAGAAAATCTGTTTTCCCTACAACAGAAAACAAGTTCTTTTTGGCTTTTATTAAGGAATTTCATACAAAGGAGAAGAGTGGTCCAGTCATTCTTTTCTCTCCCCTCTCCTGCTCAGGTGTGAGCTCCCTACCTTTCCTAGCCTTCCCCACTGACCCATCTCTTTCAAAGCCAGTGGAGCCACTAAAACTTTTTCTTCCCATTCGAGCCCTGAGCACACATGCAGTCTCTGCAGAGTTTGTCGGTGCAGGATTTGCCTTCATCTGGTCCAAAGCCATTAAACTGCATACTCCAGGGAGGCCTCTGAGTCAACTAAAGGAAGCTCCCTGTGTCCCCTAAGGCTCGCTTTGTTCCTACACCTGCAGGCTGGTGTGGAAGTACAAGCACCAGCGGGCCCATAGGGAAAGCTAGCTGCCACCAAGGAAAACGCCAGGAGTAAAGAAAAAGGAGAGAAATCGCAAGAGCTGCAGACAAGCCCCCCAGAACCCATGCCCCAGGAGGAACCTGGAAAACAGGGATCACGTTTCTGCTGGTGGCTGTAGCCTCCAGAATGACTGTAGGGTCACTGGTGGTGCACATCATGCGGGTCTGCAGCTCCTAGTCTGAACTGTGTACCCCACAGGCAGAGACAGCATTAGACCTCTGGTGGGAGGAGCATTGCAGCTTTGGGCAATAAGTAGTCCCCTCATGTTATATAGCAGAAATGTGTTCAGAAAGGAAAGAAAATTGGATGTAAAAGCAACTCCTATCATGCCCGCAGTATTCCTCTCAGCTCCCTCCAAGGGAGAAAGGTTGAATCCAACTGATTTTTGATGCTCTTCCCTTGCAAGCAGAAAATGTCTTCTTTACAGGACTTCAATGTTACAGCACACATTTCACTAAGAAGAGCAGAACATCCTCTCCTAAAGAGCAGGAGTCTGCCATGGACAAATAGCATGTTTTACTGAGTAGTGGAGCGGAGCAGCTCACAGAAGAATTCTGAGCTTTCCCTTTTTGTTCAGGAAGTCACACAGCGCTTCAGAGACAGTATCAGCTACTCCCATAGCTAGGAAAGAAAACTGTGCAGGCATCTGAGCACTAGAGTTAATCTTTGAGATAGCAATGAAAATTTTGCCACTTGTCTAGAAAGGAAAACCCTGCTGAGATTTTGTGCAAGGTCTTATAAAACACAGCCGGGCGCAGCAATAGCTGTGAAGCAGTGCTTCTATGCAGCCACAGACAAAGCCATGCCAAAAGCCCAAGCCGAGGTGCTCAGCTTGTTTCACTCCCAGACTCTGATCCCAGGCTGGCAGCAGTGATTTCATGCCATCTGACTCCCTCTCAGAAGAAATTCACACAAAGCTATCAGGGCATTTTTTTTCCATTATCCTCTCCAGACAGACAGACACTCTCGGGAGCCTTGTGTCCAGGATTGCTCACCATGATCATCCTGCATGTTACTAACCCAAAAGGTTTTCTTGGTTTAGGGGCATGAGGACAGTGCATGGGATCCAGAGGACATGAGAGCCACCTGCCATGAAGCATAGGTGTCCTAGTCCCCAGCAGGACAGACATGGGCCATCCACACTCGTGCTAGTGCTCTGGTTTGGTGAACTATAGCCTGCACATCGCCTGCAGCACCTCAGGGTCCCAGGGACTAAAGCAAACCCCCCAGCCCTCCCCCACATGCATGCAAAGCAGGGGGTGCTCCCCCACTGACTGCCCCTCCCTGCTGGCAGGAGCACGTGCAGGTTCAAGAGCAACCTCTAGAGCAAGGCTGAGACCCCACCACAGTCCTCAATTAACCCTGCTGGTAAAAGCTGCTCTTCACTTCTGCTTTGATTTTGTTTTCTTTTAACCTGCAGCTGCTGGGTCTTGCCTTCTGTCTGCCTGCTTGACCGACGAGCCCTCTGTCATCACATCCCTGCTCCCACCAGCTACTTACAGACTGGGATGAAGCCAGCACCTGGCCTCCTGGCTGACAAGTCAAACAAATTGAACTCCCAGCTCTTTCATTACAAAGGCAAGTTTTCTGGTCTCCTAATTGTTCCCATTGCTCTTCTCAGAGCCTCCTCCAAATTACCAGTGTGTTGGTGAACTGCAGGCTCCAGGGCTGGGCACAGCACTTCTGCTGCAGTCCCTGCAGCAGCAAGTCCAGAGGTAACACCCCAGTGTTAGTGCTTTAATTTTCTCTGTGGGTGTCCCTGTCCCAAGCAAGCCAAGTGTTACCACAAAAGCTACCTTTCAAACACAGGGGGGACACTGCCACTGAGAGCCACAAGAGCAACCACATCCCTTCTCAGAAACACTCTCAGAGTGTCCGTCCTCGCCCAACAAAAATCCCTGACCGTGGGCAGCAGGCTTTCCCCTTTTCCTAACAAGAAGGGCAAATCTATCCAGCAATGAGCAATGGGCTGTTACTCATCCCAGGCCATCTCAGCAGCTTGGTCTATTCAGCTGTCTGTCTGCTGCTGGGGATTTCTGGTACCATGCTCACTTTTCTTCCTCATTATGCGTTTCCTCCAGGGTGCCCACCTGAGCAGCTACAGCAGATTTAAAGATTGTGCTGGGCACAAGTGTGAGCCCAAAATGCTCTGAGGCACTGGGGCAGGGAGAGCACTGAGAGGGTAAACAAGAAAACAATTGTTTAGTGTCTTTTTGTTTAAAGACATTTTGATGGAAAGTTCCACTGGGGTCTATTTAAAACAACTTCTCATGGTCCATTTAGCATGGTCCAGCTAAGGCATGAGCACAATGGATTTCATTTTTATTTGAATTATTTTTACTGCATTTCCAGTAGGTGCCGATAACCAGTGCTTCTGTTTGTTAACAAATTTCTGCTGTATGAACCTGTCAAACTAGAAAAGTATTTTAATACCTTCCAGAAGCTGTCTGCCTCCACTGTTACTCAAGACATTCTAAAAAAAAAAAAATAGTGTTTAATTTGCCAATAACAGAGACACAGTTACAGGGCAGTACACAAAACACAAAGAAGTTTGAAGGAGGAGGCAATTTGGGGTAAGAAGAAAACCCCAAGTGCAGACCTTACCTTTTTTTTCTAACAGCATAGCTGTTGGCTTAGTGTGTAAGGAAAACAAATCATTAAATTTGATGTGCTCAGGGTCATTTTTTAGAGTAAATCCATATTTTATTTTGTGGGGTTGTGTTTTTTTTGTTTGTTTGTTTTGTTTTGTTTTGTTTTTGGGGGGGGGGATGAAGAACCACCAAGAGCTATCAGATTTGCATGTGTCTGTGTATGTGTGTGTGATGTGTGTTTGTGTTAAATTCCCTGGTTATGTAGTGGCAACTTCAGTAACAAGGTGGACTTACGAAGAGCTGCAGCAGTCCAAGGGGTTGGCACAAATCCAGCCACTTCAGTCCCTCAGGACTGCACAGTTAGAGAGATATGCATGAACCACTGGGTCCAACCAGCAGGAGAAGAAAAATAAAGAGCATGAGATTTTTACGATGCTGTGACTTCAGCCAACCACTTTGTCATTCTCCGTTTAATGTGTTTTGGGGGATTACTGTCTTTATGAACACAATCTGACAAAGTGCCAGAAATGGGGATATGCTCACACAAATAAAGGGAGGTCCACCCTACACACTGAAAGCAGAGCTGCAGGGATGTCCAACCCCACAGAGCCAGCAGGCTGGGGGTGGGCAAGAGGTGGGGAGGGGACGTCACCAGGGCAGCTGACCTAAACTGACCAAAGGGATACTCCATACCGTATGGTGTCACACTCAGCAATAAAAGGTGGGGAAGGGGAAGGGAGATGGAGAAGGAGAAGGAGAAGGAGAAGGAGAAGGAGAAGGAGAAGGAGAAGGAGAAGGAGAAGGAGAAGGAGAAGGAGAAGGAGAAGGAGAAGGAGAAGGAGAAGGAGAAGGAGAAGGAGAAGGAGAAGGAGAAGGAGAAGGAGAAGGAGAAGGAGAAGGAGAAGGAGAAGGAGAAGGAGAAGGAGAAGGAGAAGGAGAGAGAAGAGAAGGAGAAGGAGAAGAGAAGGAGAAGGAGAAGGAGAAGGAGAAGGAGAAGGAGAAGGAGAAGGAGAAGGAGAAGGAGAAGGAGAAGGAGAAGGAGAAGGAGAAGGAGAAGGAGAAGGAGAAGGAGAAGGAGAAGGAGAAGAGAAGGAGAAGGAGAAGGAGAAGGAGAAGGAGAAGGAGAAGGAGAAGGAGAAGGAGAAGGAGAAGGAGAAGGAGAAGGAGAAGGAGAAGGAGAAGGAGAAGGAGAAGGAGAAGGAGAAGGAGAAGGAGAAGGAGAAGGAGAAGGAGAAGGAGAAGGAGAAGGAGAAGGAGAAGGAGAAGGAGAAGGAGAAGGAGAAGGAGAAGGAGAAGGAGAAGGAGAAGGAGAAGGAGAAGGAGAAGGAGAAGGAGAAGGAGAAGGAGAAGGAAGGAGAAGGAGAAGGAGAAGGAGAAGGAGAAAGGAGAAGGAGAAGGAGAAGGAGAAGGAGAAGGAGAAGGAGAAGGAGAAGGAGAAGGAGAAGGAGAAGGAGAAGGAGAAGGAGAAGGGAGGGTTCTAGTCATGAAGATGTCTGCCCTCCCAAACAACCACTATGTGTGTTGAGGCCCTGCTTCCTGGGATGTGGCCAAATATCACTCATTGGTGGGAAGTAGAAATTATAGAGTATAAATGTTTTTTCTTCCCTCTGTGCTTCCTCACTACCTTTCCTTGCTTGTTGTTTTGTTGTTGTTGCTTTTTTTTTACTCTATCTTTTCCCTTTAATTAAATTATCCTTATCTCAGGATAGGGATAATTTAAAAAAAATATCCTTAATTAAAAAAAAAAGCCTGTGAGCTTTTTTTTCTTTACAGAATACTTTCTTCTCCCTCCCTTTGAGGAGGGGGAGTGAGAGAGTGGTTGTGGTGTTCAGCTGCCCAGCTGGGTAAAACCACCACAGCCACCTCCTCATGACTGCAGGCTGGAGAAATAATGTCACAGCCGAAAGATGTAAATACAGGTGCCAGTGGGGTTCCTGTTCTAGGCTGGCTGGATCCTAAAACTCCATGGGGCTTCCAGAGAGAAGTAAATATGAAAAAAATCTCCAAAATCATATGGCTCCCAAGGGACTACAATGAAGCCAAAGCTGTGCCTGGCAGAAGCTCACTTCTGCATCATGTGCATTGGCACATGCCTCTCCAACCAGTGTGAAGACCCAAGCACATGGTTGTTCTCTCCACTGTGGCAGTGGTCATTATATTCCCACTGAAAATAAAATCTCTTGCTACATACAGTAAAAGGAAATAATAAAACCTGCTATACAATAACAAATTACAACATTATTTGCTTTAAATTAGCTGAGATTAGTAGCTCTGTATGAAGTTCTCAGATCACAGAAACTGACTCTTAGAGTGAGTAGCTTTTAAACCAATTATATGTGGATGGATATTAATAACACCATTGCAATGGGCTGAGAGAGTGCACACATAAACACTTAATACTAATTCAGAGCACATACACACTGCCAGCTCTCTGCATTTCCTACTCTATGTCTTTCAACTGCTGAAGTCACATTATGATCATTTCCAACTCTAGGTATCTTAATTTGGAAATAATCACTTCAAACTATGTTAAAGCTTTAAGCATCCCACACAGAACTGATTGCTCTGAGATCTCCATTATTCTTTTTAGCATAGTGAATGCACACTTAATATTTCCTAATAGGTACTAAGAAGCTCAAGGCAGAAGAGACTTCTAAAATAACTCATGCTATTTTAAGATAATCCAATTTAAACAAGTGCCAGCTAAAATATTTCTAGATTGAAAAGTTTTCTGTAGTAACTTGTAAATGCAAAATCAGTCACCAGACCAATTCTATCTGCCATCTCTTTTTATCACAGAGTTACACTTCAGTCCAGTTAAAAATTCCCATTGAAAATAGGAAGGTGTGGGTTGAGCACTGGATCTTTATCTAAATATTTCAAAAACATACTAATGTGTTTAAACCACAGCTTGCAGGGAGGTTGAAGAATACCGGAGTTAGCTCAGGAGCTAACACACTCCTGCTCCAGCAGCCACCAGAGGAAGCAGAGCCATGGTCTCCAAACACAGGCTCCCTGGTCAGGCTCCTGTCGATGTCTAGCCTGCAAGTTCGCAACTCCCAGGGCCAAACACTGCCTTCTCTGGGGAGCTCACATCGGGTTGTAACATCCCAGACAAGTGCATTAGCATGAGCAAAAACAGTAGGCCCAACATATCTACTTGATTTTTCATCCTGGCTCCTCATCTAATCCCCACTGCAAAGCAAGAAAAGGCTTTTTTATTGTTAAACACAGAGAGAGAAAAGGAAGGAAGGAAGGAAGGAAGGAAGGAAGGAAGGAAGGAAGGAAGGAAGGAAGGAAGAAGGAAGGAAGGAAGGAAGGAAGGAAGGAAGGAAGGAAGGAAGGAAGGAAGGAAGGAAGGAAGGAAGGAAGGAAGAAAGAAGAAAGAAAGAAAGAAAGAAAGAAAGAAAGAAAGAAAGAAAGAAAGAAAAGAAAGAAAGAAAGAAAGAAAGAAAGAAAAGAAAAAGAAAGAAAAGAAAGAAAGAAAGAAAAGAAAGAAAGAAAGAAAGGAGGAAGAAGGAAGAAGAAGGAAGGAAGGAAGAAGGAAGGAAGGAAGGAAGGAGGAAGAAGGAAGGAAGGAAGGAAGGAAAGAAAGAAAGAAGAAAGAAAGAAAGAAAGAAAAGAAAGAAAGAAAGAAAGAAAGAAAGAAAGAAAGAAAGAAAGAAAGAAAGAAAGAAAGAAAGAGAAAGAAAGAAGAAGAAAGAAAGAAAGAAAGAAAGAAAGAAAGAAAGAAAGAAAGAAGAAAGAAAGAAAAGAAAGAAAGAGAAAGAAAGAAAGAAGAAAGAAAGAAAGAAAGAAGAAAAGAAAGGAAAGAAAGAAAGAGAAGGAAGGAAGGAAGGGAAGGAAGGAGGAAGAAAGAAAAAGAAATTAGACTGGGACACAAAAGGAGGTGAAAACAATGTCAGGCACGCAGGCGATACATCTGCTGGGTAGTTTTGTTGTTTTGTTGCCGCTAAATCTGTGGGAGATATTGTGTTCTCTTCCTGTTTGAATGCCAGGCTGCACATCATGTGTTTTCAAGTGCCTGCCTTCCAGTGGGTGGTTTTCAGGCTCTGCCCTGCAGCCTGCCATGACCCCATCCCTTCCAAAGCCACGAGGTGTTGTCCATGCCCAGACAGCTGCAGATTGAAACCAAGCACCCAAGAACGAGGTTGAGGGATTTCTAAACAGTGGGATGTCAAAAGCTCAGGTCTCTGAGGGTGCTGCTTTGGGTTTCTCCCTGTTTGCCCTTGAAGGACACCTCCCACCAGCTGCTGCAGCCTGTGTCAAGAAGAGAGCAGGAAACAACAGGCACTTGAACCCCCAAAGAAGCAGCTGCCAGACAGCAACACTCCACCCTGGGTGGATCCAGGCTATATATAACCTGCCAGAGAGCAGGGCCCAGTGGAAGAGGACATCTGAAAGCTTGTGGCCTGATGCTGGAAACCCCTTGAGATCAATCCCACCAGGCACAGAAGAGCCAAAGCAGAGCTGCAGAACAGTAAACTGCAGGCTTGCGCCCACATGCCATGATTCTGCTCGGCATGTTGGTGTGAGACATCTCTGTGGGACACAGCAAAGACCTGCTGAAATCAGCCTGCCAGGAGACCTCACCAGTCCAGGCTGTGTTTCCAGGCCCAGCGCTGCAGCTTCTCACCCTCGGACAGTCACAGCATGGCTGTCTGGGCACAAGCACGGCAGCCTCCTCCTGGCTGCAGAGGTTGGCCTTATCACCAAGGACCTTCAGAAGTTTCCATGACCTTCCAGCCAGGTTCAAGCCAACATTATTCATCCTGCACAGTGCTATGTGAGGCCTCCAGGGCAGATCGCTGGGAGACGAGGCAGCAGCGCTGGTGCCCAGCGTCACGGATACAGGGCATCTGTCTTCCCTCAACGTCCACCTGTGCTAAAGCTTCACACTCAGAAAAACATCATCTTCCAAGACAGCACTTACACGCCTGGAGAAGCAGTGGTGACTTTCTGTACCACAGGAGACAGCCGCACAAATTAAGAGCTCTCCACCTGCTATTTCAGTTACCAAGTCTCATCCTTTGGCACTCTGGGGACCTCCAAGCAAGGTCCCTGGTGTACTGCACTCTCACCTGTCAGCATCACATCAGCCAACTTCCTGCTTTCAGGGGCTGTGCCCTGGGGAGCAGCATGCCTGGCAGCACCCTCACCACCGGGTTAGACACCAGAGGTCTGTGCGTACCTTCAGATAACTCTGTTTTTAACACGCCATGAGTCTCTTGTAACACTGCACAGTTTTTCTTTCAGCTTTCCCTCTGCTTCAGACATACGCCTGCTCATTCAATACAGTTAGAGAAAAACTTTTGCCTTTTCTTCGCAAATCTTGTATGAGATCATGAAAACACTTGGTCCTGGTATCAGGAAAGTCTTCAGCAGTTGAAAGGAACCATCACAGTGTCACCTGTAACACACTAGAGCAGCAGACACACTGGAGAGCTTACTTACATGAGCATGGACATTCACAAGTCAGGGTGGGACTGATGAGCCCTGCCTCAAGTGCCACCAGCCTAAATCTACCCCCTAGGCTGTGGGGATCACAGAGGCCTTCCCTGCCTCATGCCAAATGGCAGGGACTGCTCCCTAGGGTGATGTTTCCAGGCTTCGTCCAGCCCACCTGCATGCCCTTGCAGAAGGCCACGCATCAGGAGACATCATTAGCCAAGGTTTCTGGGAGGCTGCGGGTGTTTTCCTTTGGCTCTGCCCCCTACCCCTTTTACCACTGCTATACCCCTCAGATGCGTAGCCTTTGTGCACACATGCATACCAGAAAAACTTGCCTGATTTTTATGTTATGTAATAAAATATGTTCTTTCTCCATGCAAGCCTTGATTCATTCCTCTCAGCTGCATTACCATGAGTTGTGACCTTTCCTGCCAATGCTGTCCTTGTGCTCATGGACATCTTATCCGAATCCTTGCAGCTCACACTGCAAGCTCTGCTGATGGCAACTCCCCTTGACTTCCCAGAAAGCTTTCAGCTTGCAGAAGTCCGTGCAGTAGCCCTAACTGGTGGAGAGGGACCTCAGTTCCAGTGGCCTAACTCTTTTCTTACTGCCTTCATCTCTCCTCATGCAGGCCCACAGCCTGGACACTGGAATGCTGTGCTTGCCAGGCAGAAATGTTCCCCCTGCCTCATCAGTTGCCAGCCTCAAATATTCAAGTTTTTGTAAATCTTGTCTCACATGAAAACCAGCAGTAATGAGGAAGCATGCAAAAGAGGCTGGTCTCTGTTTTTTACTTTGCTGATGCAGGATCCCAGCACCCCATGTGTGTACATACCCACAAGGCAGTAATTACCAAGTGGAGGCAGAGGCACAAGACTGCTATCTAAAAGAGCTTTTCCCCTTCTTGAGACCAACCTGGGTGTCTTTCAACATAGGTATATGAAATGCAGACACACACACACAGAAAGACATGGACAAGACTGTGAGATGGAGCCCAGAAGAGGTACATGGCAGTGGTATTCCCACAAGCTGGCTTGTATGCAGCTGACTAGTGCAGAACCCTGCACCTGCAGTAGGTACAGCAAGAGAGAGTAGAAGACACATGAGAGATACAAGAGTTGTCAAAGAAATAGAAAATGCAAGCCAATACGTATGCTGTCTTCCATTTGCAGTCATCTTGTATGTTCCTGTAAGAGGGCATGTTCAGAAAAGATGAGATTTCCCAGGTATAATACCTCTTTATAGTTACCTGTTGTTTTCCCACCAGCAAAACTCTCTCTCTCTCTTTAAAACAAAGAAATTCCCAGCCACTTTCAAGACTTTTGGCTTGGTCCTTCTTAAAACAAGCCTCCCTGTTGTTATTCACAACCTGTGAGAGGGCCTTTCTTCAGGGAGCAAGCAACTCAGTGAAATAAGAGCCATCAAATTGCTGTTCTGTAAAACATTCATGCATGAAAAAGGAAATTGTTCTGTACTATTAACTCTAGCAATACTCAGGATGTAATTTCTATGGATATTTGTACATTACATTTACAGCTTTCCCAGCCCTTCCTTGTTTTTCTGTTTCCACTGCACCGAGACACAGTGCTCTGAACACATCTGTAGCTGTGAGGGTGACCACGACAGGATCCCACGCAGCACTGGCTGGTCAGCAAACCAAGATGAAGATTAATAGGTAACCCAAAACACTATGGATTATCAGATTTCACCACACTAAGATTGTAATATGAGAGAAAGCTCATGAGAAGACATGCAATATAGAAATGAGTAAATGTTTCTCAAAATGGAGAGGAAGGGTAGTGTGTGCAATAAAAGTAGGCAGTCTGAACTGGCAACTCTCATAAATGTTACTGGTCTTCAGACTGGACTCTATTTTCCAGGACTTCATATTGTCCTTAAGCTATCTTTCCAAACCCCCCTTTCTTTTCTTGATATTTCAGTTCAGCAAGACACTCTAGTGAAGGTAATCACAGCAAACCCTCCACAAACATCTTGAAAACAGATTTGAACCTAATGTTTTCATGTTACCACCAGTAAGCTGAAGACCACTGTCCACTCAAACCTAAGATTCACACATTCCCCAGTCTTCCTTTCTACTTTCTCTGCATTTGGCTTCCTGGCATTTTCTGTGCCCCATCTGGCTATTTCCATCTGATTCCAAACACTCCATCCCCACTGCTCTTCTCCTTCCTGCACTTGTCCTCATAAGTCCTTCTCCTTCCCTTCTGCACAGCCTCTCCCTACAACAACCAGTGCTGCTCAGGGAGGACATGCTGCGTGCTTCTGCTAGATTCAGTCTGCTAAATATGGAGCACAGCCTTGAACACAAGAGTATCTGGATGCCTGCATCATCTCTTGAGAGGGCTTTCTCCACATGCTTAAGCATTTGCAGGATTTGGATCTTTGATTCTCAGACCCTTGAGTCAGAGAATGCATCATTCTCTTTGCATGATCAACAGCACTTAAGGCAATTACACTCAGAAAATAATACTCAATATGCATATGCCTACATAAAAGCAGCATGACACTGACATTTCAAATGCAGAATTAAACTGATTTGGCCTTTATTTTCTAAGAGTACTTAAGACATTTTAAACAATAGAGCATCAGGCAAGCAAAAGATTTCAGTGATGGGAACTGGAAACGATTTGCATGTTAGGGCTCTCTTGGCAGCATGAGCAAAGCTCCCCTGATTTCAGTAGCAATGGAGCAAGGCCATTAAGCAATAACATTAAAAGCACCATTCCAGACAAATGGTATCTCTAGAGGGTTTCAGGAAGATGACACATGTATAAAGAAAATAAGACGATCTAATTGATCTGAAGAAGAGGATCCAACAATTTGTGTTAAGCATCCAACAATAGGTAAACACTACCAGAGAAGTTACGCTTGCTCTGTATTCAGTGAAGGCATTTTCAAACCATCACATACAGAAATGCGAACTAATTATAATCTTTGCATCAAACAGGAAAACTGCCCAATCTCTGTACTTTTGTTTCAGCTAATCTATGTTCACAGCACTCTTCATGCAAATGAGTACATTTGTTGCAAATGGAGTAAAATTACTTTGCTAATCATCTAGTATTTTATCATCAGAATTTCAGGCTTTAAATAGCTTGTTTGTGCTATACCTGTCTGCTAGCCATGCTCCCTTTTGGTGTCTCACATTGGCTCTGTCAAATTCACCCTGGGGCAAGCAAGTAGTCTCTACAACGAGTTTTCCAGGGAAAGATAGATTGGCCTTTCTTCAACCATGTCTGTGCTTATCCACAAGGTAGGAGAGCACTGTGTGTCCCTGCTGGTAGCAGACAGCCCTCAGGCACGTCCTCACAACACTTTGTAGAGGGAAAGAGGCTTTCACTGCAACTCACAGTCCAAGTCCCTGGCTAGAAGTGTGGCTCTACAGGGCTCCCTTTTTGAGGTGAGTCTAGTGCAAATGGTTTCTCATATAATGATAGATACAGGAATGCAGAGAAAGATGGAAATGGTGTCTCAGCTCTTATCTCTCACCTGTACTCAGAAGCCAAAACAGGTAACAGCTATCCAAAATCCACCACAAGGATGCGAGGGCAGAGCTGTAGGCATTTACTAAGGAGCCTACGTAAAAAGCCCAATAAAGCTCTGTTACAGAGGCACATTTGCCAGAAGACTCCTGCTGCTACTCTCTGTCTGGAGTGAACATAGAAGAGCTTGCAGGATTTTCTTCAGTATGCATTTAAAGCAAGCTGTTCCAGGGACAGGGGAACCAGCAAAGCTTGGTTGCAACATCCATCCTTTGCTCAAGGCATACTTGCATGGACATGTCTGGAACAATAGCTTCTTTTGCATTGCCCGGACACTAGCTAAGTCATGATGGTCTAGTCCTTAGCAGGGCCTTGCCCTGAGGTCCTTCAGAGGTACAGGAGCTCAGAGTGATCCTAAGACACCTGCTTTTCTCCAGGTTTGGCTGAAACATGTCAGCAGTTTGATTTAGATTGCATATGTTTTGTTTCCTCATGTCCCCTCCCCTGCCCACACACTCCAGTAAAACTATTTCTCTGAGTAAGATGTTGGGACAAAGGCATGCTGGAAGGCAGCTATTGTGAGCTTATGTATAAACGAATTATTGCTCACAGTCAAAGAACTGTCATGATTTTATGTGGTTTTTGTTTGGTTGGTTGGTTGGTTTGTATTTTTTTTTCCCCTGGGATTTTCATAAAATGGCTTAATTTGGCTCACTAGAGATGCTGCATGTGTTACGAGTGCAGATGGGATTTACTGCACTCCTCAGTGGCCTTGCCGACCCTGCAGAAACCGCCACAAAACAAGCAACTTCCTCCCTGTTTCCTCCAGACTCTTTCCCCACACCTTCCTCGCCACATCTGTACCTTCCCTGAAGTGCTCTTCCCATCCCACTCAGGGATCGTCTCAGCCCTCTACTGAAAGGCCAACAAGGAGCTCCAGTGCCCTCACAGGACTTCCCCAGAGCCATGTCCCATGCTGCTCTTCACTGAAGGATTGTACCCAGCACAGGCCCACAGAGATTAAAGTCAAGCCAGAACTTTCACTTCAGGCTTGATACGCAAGGTGAACATGCTGGGGAATCGTCTGTGTCATAACAACAGAAGCACTGGGAAAATGGGACCCTTTGTCACTGAATCTGAGAACCCTCAAGCTACAGAGGCACTGTAGGTGGCACAGATAAGGGCAGATGGCATAAAACCTCTATTTCTTCTGTGACTCTTACTTCTTGGGTCTAATGCATAAATATATGGCTAGATAAAATAAAAAATAAAATCAAACACAAATCACCAGCTTTAAGCTGCAATGTATATTTTATTTCTTGTTGGTTACATTTTTTTTTACTATTATTTTTGTCACGAAATCAATGACAAACCCTTGACTTCAGGAAATAGCCTGCAAAACGGTCCATAAAAATGTCAGAGCTAACATTAAACGTAACAAAACCTCAGAACCCTTGGAAACGCTGGCTGGAAGAGCCTCTGCAGCACACCCAGTACAACCTCCTGCCTGCTGCAGGGCCCGCTCATAGAAGCAGCTCCAGGGTGGAAAGGTCTCTGAGTGCGGAGGTGTGGGCCCCAGCCCAGGCAGCAGGCAGTCTCCTATGAAAACAGGTTCTTCTGGACTCCTGGCAGTACCTGCTGCCACTTGTGCCTGTTGTTTTGGGGCCTGTCCCCACTGAGAAGAGTCTGCCTCCACCGCCTCTGTGCCCTCTTTCCTGGGAGCTGATGGCGGCCGAAGGAGTTCCCTCCTGCTTCCTCCCCCCCTTCCCAAAGAAAGGCACTGATCGCCGTGTACTTATGTGATGAAAGTCTGTTCATGGTTAACATAAGGGATAGAGAGGCTCAGGCAAACAAGGACACGGTGAGGATCTCTACTGACCTCATTGCTTAATCATTAATTTCATTAGACTAACTACTAAGCAGTCATTCACTAAGCAATTAGACACTTGCACCTGACATGAAACCCACCAGGCTGAATCAAGCAAGGAAACGCCTCTCCTGCAACACCTGGCACACTGAAGGAGGTTACTGCCTGAAGGAGCACATGACAGGATGCAGGGGGAAGAGAATCTAGGGACTCTGTAAAACTTATTGTGGGATACTTTTAAGGAGATTGAGAGAACATGCAAGAGTTATAATGTAATGCTTAGGGAAAGGACCCAAAAGATGAAAAGATTGCTCAGCAAGGAACAAACATGGGAAAACAGAAGATAAAGTGGACAAAAGAGCTGGCTGAATGTAAACAGGTTGGTAGTACATTTTACAACAGAGTCCATCATTTGATCACTACTGTGTACCTGCATTGGGTTTATGTGGCAAGGGTTTGGTAGCAGGGGGTGCAGGGGCAACCTCTGTGAGCAGAGCCCAGCAGCTGCCCCATGTCAGAACAGGGCCAGCTCCAGCTGGCTCCAAAAGGGACCCGCTGCTGGCCAGAGCTGAGCCAGAGAGCAACACTGTGTGGGCCTCTGGGAGAGCAGTCAGAAGGAAGGGGAAAATCTGAGATAAAGTGTCAGGGACTGACCGCAGCCCCCATTGCCCGTTCCCTTGTGCTGCTTGGGGGGAGGCGGTAGAGGAGGGTGGATGGGAGGTGAGGGGAGCTTTAGTTTTAGTGGTGGTTTTAGTTTTAGTACTCACTACTCTAGTCTGTTGGTGGTAGGTAATAAATTACATTAATCTACCAATGCTGAGTCTGTTTTGCCCATGGCAATAATTGCTGAGTGATCTCCCTGTCCTTATCTCAACCTTTGAGCCCTTCCCATCTTATTTTCTCTTCTGTTTCCTTTGGGGAGGGGGAGTGAGAGAGCGGTTGTGGTGGAGTTCAGCTGTTCAGCAGGGTAAAAACGCCACAGTACTGCATCCTCTCATTAAAACCTATTTCTAAGTATATTCTGTGAGTGCAGACTATTCTTAGTGGCTATGTGTGAATTCAGCAGGTATGCCTAGCGAACTTCCAGCCGGGCTCACCAGTCAGATGAGAGCTGTGTATACCAGCAAGCAGAGCATGGCTACAAACCCCTGCAGTTCCTCTGTTCAGGTGCCAGCAGCAGGGGAGGACACTGGGATTTAAGCCAGATGATGGATAAATTGAGTGTCTGTGCAAATGTAAATGTGCATACATATGTAGTTGTACACGTGTTCCTTGTTTCCTGATCAGCTGGACAAGAAGAACAGGATTGGGCTGCCAGAGCTGCTCAAGGTTTTGTGAGTGCTGTGCATTTATGTGAGCGCTGGAAAGGCACTCGTTCTTGTACTGGTCATGCTTGGTTGTGTGCAGTGTCATGCTGTGTGTGCAAGTGCATACGTGTGCCTAGCGGGAATACATGCTCCATCTCACTGCTGGGATGTGTCATACTCCAGCTCCTCCTCATCCTGGTGGCTTCTGCCATGTTTACTCCACTCAGTCACAGTCTTGTCTGAGGAACCCAAACTGAACGCAGGGCTGCCTGTGGCACGTTTGGGCTCGCTGGTGTCTGTCTATAGAACAGAAAGGATCTCTCCCATCTATCATCTGCCCACACCCTTGAAAGAGCAGCCCAAGCCATCGTGGGCCCCTGAGGCTGCAGGTCCCGTGGTCTCCTTGCTGCCCACCAGGACCCTGGAGCTGGTCCCCAGCCCGTGGGCCCCCATCCTGCACCACTACCACCCAGGGGCTGGGCCAGCTTTTGCCCAGGCTGTGCTCCAGGAGGATCCCAGCAGCCCATTCCTCCAGCACACAGAGGCCCCTCCGAAGGGCGGCCCTCCCCTCTGGTGTATCTATTGCTCCCCAAATTCAGTACCACCTGCAGACTTGCCCAAAGTGCCCTCCATCCCCTCATCCAGCTTGTTAAAAAAGACCGAGGTCCCCAACCATGGGACTTCTGTCCGCTGCAGACAACACTTGGATCCCAGACATTCACCCCACCTTCCAGCCAGTGCCCCACAGCTCACTGCTTGGGCACTACGTGGGCCATACTAAAAGCCTGGTTAAAGTCGAGCTGTCTAACATTAAGTGCTCTTCCCCTTCTCCACAGCCTGCCATTGCTTCAGTGGGCCAGGCACAAGTTGCTTTGGTTGAGTCCCCTCCATCCTGTCCTTGGAAACTCCTCTGCCAGGCTTTCACCAGGCATCAGAAGCCTCCCCCAGTGTCAGCCTTTATTTAAGAAGGAGGGCAGCCTTCAGGCACATTGACCAAGTCCTTCCCCTGCCCCGCTGCCGTTTCCTCCCTCTCCCTGCATCGCTGAGGCCCTCAGGGAAGCCTTGGTTTTTCAGAGGAAGCTCTTTGTGGCAACTTGCATCTGTTGCATCCTGTGACTCTATGACTCTGTGGTTGTGGAAGCAAATCTCAATCAATTTGCAAATGTTTTATGTAAGGAATTCCAAAAAGCCGTGCTCTGAGCTTTATAGTCAGCACCACACAGGAGCAGTGGCTTAGCACCTGCCCATCACCTGCACCAAAGGCTGGGATGCACTGTGTGGATGTTCTGCTGGCTTACGTGGAGCAAAGAAAAGCTTGGTTTTGTCTACAGGGGAGAAATATGGATATATAGTACCTGAACAGGAGTAGATGGAATTTTCTTATTAATTTTTGTTTGCTTTTGAAACCTAAATGCCTTCACGAGAGTCTCTTCTTAGCTCGAGCTTCATCATGCTCTGGATCTTTAGGACTATACCATAAATATGTTAGAAACTTTGAGTGGAGTGAGCTGCACTGACCATGGGGATCCAGTGAAACTGAGGAAGTTGCAGGCCACTGTTAATTGGCTGAACCCAGCTCTGACCAGTAGCGAAGACGGTGAGTGTAAAAAGCTACCTTGGGCCAAAACTTCATCCAAGCAGAGAAGTACACAACATCCCTGCTTCATAACGTATTTTAGGAGGAGGCTATCTATCCCCATGCCATCTATCTTTCAGTTTCAGAGGAGAAAGGGGACACTGATTATTTAGCTAAGTAATCCAAAGAAGTTCAACCTTAAAACATATACGCCAAATCAGATTCCACTATTAGATAGGCAGGCTAGAAACAGCAAACAAAATCATTAGTAAGGAATAAGAGACACTGTGGAGGTAACCAAGAAATCCTACATTGCTTTAGGATTCTGCACCCCGGAAGCAACTTTTCCCCAACCCCTTCTGTCTCTTCATTAGCACCTTTTCTGTCTGAGGCAAACCTCTTAGAAACATATTCTGTATTAACACCAGGGCGGATTGTTCAGGAATTAACCAAGTAAGCACACAGAGATGTCAATAATCCACATACTGTTGCTAGGCAACAGGTAACCAGAAAAATATTGAGAATTATGAAAATGGTAAAAGTGTAGGACATGCACAAACTATTTTAAATATTCCTTAAGTGAACTGAAAAATAACAATTTATTAGAAGTACTTAATTCACAAGCTTCTAATGGGTCACAGTGAATGGCATTCAATATCCAGTAGTCTCTTCTCCAGGTGAACAGCAAAACACAGCCAGGATACTCAAATTTTTGTTGTTACACAGTTCAAAAAATGTCATTATTAGTGGCCAAGATGCCTTATTGTTAACATAGGTACCATGTAGAAAAAACAAAGGCCTACTTTTGAGATTTGCTGAAATAGGACACGGAAAGCATGTAAGTGATCCTAACAAATGTGCTGTCACCTACATATGGCTTAAAAGCGTTTTATTTTCAAATTCTTAAACAAATTTCAAATTTCCCTACGTGCTCCTCTTCAGATACACCTGTAATAAATACACATTAAATCCTAATGGTTGCCAATGTGGACATTGGCAAAACTGATGCTCAGGATGGTCATCATTGTATAATCTTCTCAATTCTAGCACGGAAAATGTCATTGTTAGGAGTGTGATGTAGTGCCCTGTCTAGCCACCACACCTTCCCTTAAACACACCTCTAATGCTGCTGGTATCTTAGCCCGCTAAACTACTTCTCTGCTCATGGCTCATAACTCTCTACCTTAGAGTGGGAAAATTGATCCAATGTTCAGTACAGCAGCAACCAACCTGATTTAACATTTAAAAATTCGTAACAAGAAACACAACGATCTTAGCAGAGGGAAATCCATCAGTTAATGATTACACTCAGGAAGGAAATATTGCCTTTAATAGAAATGCTGCTTATTAAAAGAAAACAAAAAAACACCTCTTACCTGGGATATTTGTACAATTATATTATTTAATGATACATTCAACACACACATAAGAAACAAAAAAAAAAATCAAGATTAATGAATATAAGACCTTGTGAACAGCAACAAGAAATCCTGCATATTGCAGGATGCTGTAAAAAAAAATAAAAAAGATTTTTTCAGTGCCCACAAGAAACTGATCTGTACTTACACTGAGATCTGTATTTTTAAATTCAAATTGCATTTATATATATGTAATTATTTTAATCAAACCAAAACCATTGAAGTATGGCCTTTTTTCAAGTTTCAATAAGTAAATTAACGCTAGGCTTGGTTTTACCTAAGCTTACTGCCTTTACTAGTGTCTTCTTCCTTACAGTGGTTTGTTACATAAATGTGTCAAACAAAAGCTTTCCCAGCACAATAAACTGATTAAAATGGGCTGTCTCTTGTGTTTTCTCATTATCTCTTTGCTAAAAATAATAATAAATCACATTTGCAAATGTATACATATAAGTTGATATAACTTTACATAAGGTTACAAATTACTACAAGATTCTAAACTGTTTTTGGGGGACTGCATTTAATGAACTTTTATTTCTTCATCTTAAAAAAAAAAAGTCAGACATAAAAGTGAATGTGAAAAAGCCAGAGCTCAAGAATGCCTGAATATGAGACATAAAGTGTTCAACTCTTCTCCAAAGTATTTTTGTTTGAAACTCGAGAATGTTAATTTCAATCAAGCCTCCAAATTCATTTAAAAATTGGAAAAAAAGCAGTGTTTGATATCTAAGTTACATATTAAAAATACAACTTTATATTTGGCATACAGTGAAATTCAGTCATGTAACATTGTGAGTCAGTTATTCAGGGATTGTCATAATGACAGCTATAGAATAAAAGTTACCTATGAAAAAAGTTTATTTCAATTCAACAGTTTTAAGTAAATGCAGTTTAACACAGGACAAGCCCTTCAGACCTATGTGATACTAGCTGAAATACACAAGGTTACTCTTCCAATTCTACCCAACAGTACTAAGCCACTGTTTTCTTTCTTCCATTCCAGTGACACACAGGGTATCTCAGTGCAGAACTGTGTACTGCACACTTATTTTCAGTCTTGCACTTTCTGAGAGTGGTTCTGATCCATGGCTGTGAAGAACAAGCAGATCGCGGCTGTGATGAACACATGCACTCCCTCATAGAGCAGCTTTGGCGAGAAGACGCTCCATATGAACAGGTGGTAACGCAGGCCTGTTACCAAAACAATGTAGATGGCAACTGGAATTGAACGCATTAGAGCGTAGCAGAAACAGCCGTGGCCCACTGCTGCTGCATTCCTGTAACAAAAACAGAGGAGTTCCTTCTCAGGCAAACTTAGCAAACGTCCTGGTTTACCCACTCTTTAGTATTAGTTCACATCAGGAAAAATGTTCAGACAATGTCCACTTGGTGTTAGAAGACTGGTTATTGATGCAGTGATGCAGCTAAGAACATGCTTTTCCTTATCACCTCCTCTGTCCTACAGAGTGTGTAAGTACGTTAAGTATTCGCATAGTAACTGCAACCTCAGTAAAGGTAGACACCCAGTAGTTCACCTCAGATGGAGAAGTTTCTGTGTTTTAATACATTTTCTCTACTTGCTAAAGCCTCCATTAAGCAGTTTCCGGACAGCTTCATCCCTTGTTGGCCTTCCAGTGCCCTTGAACAGAATCTGGATGGTGACAGGCAGAGAAGAAAGACTTCAGTACCCCCTCACAAAGAGCCTAGCCTGTACCTAGCATCTGATAATCCGATGGAGCCTGCTCCCCTTGTAAAAGGCACAGAACTTGTCAGAGCACACTACACTACTGCCCAGAACTAGTAACGTATGAAAAGCAACATAAAAATTGAGCTATTATAAAACTTTGCAAAGCTAGCTTAACCACTCTCCAGAGAACACCATGTTCTTAGGCTTACATGAGCAAAACATCGTGTTCCTGTCACAGGAGCTTAGCTTAGCTGAGCCCACTGTATTACAAGAAATGTCCACGCCATACACAACCTACATGGTCCAAATCTGCCACACTGAAGTATTTTTGTAGTTGACAGGAGTCAGGTGAAAATGGAAGTGAACAGGTTTTCTGCACTATGACTGTTCTCCCTTCTCTGAAGTGTCAGCACATCAGCAAAGATACTGGGCTGATATATGTTCCCTTTCCCCAAACCACACCTGCAGAGACTAATTCACACCAAATTCAGATGCTTACCTGTTTGGACAAAAGGAAGGAACAAAGCTATTTCACTGCAATAATGTGCAGAACCTTTTCCTCTCCTCATCAAAATGTTTTACTTCATCAGTTCCCAAAAGAACACACTGGCAAAATGATTTACACTGAAATTCTCTTACAAGAAACTGTTCTGCTCCTCCTGGTTTTTAATTATGATCGTGTTCCAAATAATAAAAATTTAAGATGACTAGCACTTCTGTGAGATGTAAATTAGTCACTTATGACTAAGTAAGCTACAGAATACAGTGTTTTACACGAACCATTAAACTTCTTATGCTTTAAATCAAAATAATTAGGATACAGTCCTGTTTTCCAGTGAAAGCAAGAGCAAAATTCCCAAGGCTTTCAGTGGAAGGAAAGAACAGGTCACGAAAGCAGAGCTGAAAAATGAACTAAGAACAGCAGGTGTGAATGACTGAAAAACATACATTCAATTCACAGGTAACTATCTCCCTAGCTGCTTAGCCAGAGACAGTGACTTGGGAGTGAACTAGGCTCCTCCCTTCTTCTGTACCACTTAGCCTTCAGTGAGATTGTGCAAATAACTAGCTTTATGTTTAATAAGCGATTTTGTTGACAAAGATTAAACAAGATGCAGTTCACTCAGTCTTAGCTGTCTTCATGCTGCTATGAGTAAAAACAGTACTTGTAGTAGTTAGATAATAGAACTGAATAAACAGACGAAATGTGGTTTTGTGGTTTTTTTTTTTTAAATGCAACAGGCAAACAGGCAATTTTTAAGCCATTTTTTAGAACTGATCATCTAGATGAAGATTATTGGTACCCTCAACACCAATAATAGGATTTTATAGCTCCATAAAAGGATTTTCAATTGAATCATAAAAGAGAGGAGTGTCCATGAAGTTATAAATCTAGGTCTTGCAAGAACCCTGCTTTTTAAATTTAATTTTCAGTTCATCTCTTTTTCCCCAGTTCATGCTCACGTTAACAACACAGTTAGAGAAAGCTCCTAGCTGTAAATCAATTATATTCCTTTTCTTTTTTTAATGGCTAATTTTTAAATTAATAAGAAACTGGTTGTAAGACTATTTTGAATGGAATCTGTGTGTGTTTACTTCTTTGGCTCAAAAATTGGGCAGACGTAATATTTCAGATACATTTTATACTGGAATAAGAGCACACAATAATCTTCATCATTAACATTTAAATTCTCTATTTTTGCATTATGCTTTCTAGCAAACAATCCCCAAATCAGAAAGTAAACGGTACCATTCTTTCTCTAACCTGATACAGTAAAAATAATGAACTGTTTTCTGTTTGCGTAATACATTTACTTGCAAAAGATTTCAGCACTCACTTCGTCTCTGAACAAAATATAGTCACCTACCTGCAGAGGGAAATCTCGGACAGTTTCACAGTACAATGCAGCTGTGCAATTTAGAGAAGGCAACAGAAGCACCCTGTTTCCAAGTTAAATTGTTAGTGGGGCTCAACAGCAGGATAGTTAGGTATGTTTTGGAGCTGGTATAGCAGTTCACACGCCTGTTGTTGCAGAAACAGCACTGGAATGACTGAGCACAAGCAGTTAGCACTACTCTGCTACCCTGACGCTAAGGCAGCACCTCAGTTCTTCTAGCACAGCACCTTTCTGTGCGCTTCTGCTGGGAACCCAGTTTGCTGAGCATCTAAGCATAACGACTTTGTACGCTTCTTCTCCTTGCTCTACACACACAGAATGACCACGGTGTACAGGGCTTAGCAAGGCCATAAGGAAAGCAGTTGCCAGGGCTCAGGCTGCTGCTGTTAACGTGACCAAGTTTGACCACCCAGTTGGTTCAGCTGGTTCCTCAGTTACTACAGAAGAGCCACTAGGAGAGCAGGCCACACACCTACCCTTACCATTTATCAGCTGCATCAGCCACAAATTAATAATCATGCAATCCTTCAGCACTTCTTCGGTGAAAACAAAGGAAGATGACAGGGCACATCTAAAGCATCGACCTGCAACTACTCCATACTGAATTATCTCTGCAGCAGCTAATTCCTTTCCATGTTTAAAGGGGAAAAGCAGAAATAGAGGGAGGTAAACCATATATATTACTTCAATGTTCTAACAGAACCAGTCCAACATTCAGACATCTGCACAATGGAGTTTAAAAGGAGTATATATATACATACATATATATATACATATATGTATAACATATATATACACATATATATACATATATATATAAAGAAAAGTACCCAACCTCTAATAGTGAGCTCATTTAGCAAGCTGACTTCTGGAGACTCCACTGAGAAATCCAGATGGAGTAAAGGTGATAACGTGTATCCAAACTTTATGCGAGAGTTATGTTGAAGATTGCTAGATCCAGAAAAATAAATGCTTTCAGAGACTTCTACAGTGCATACTATCCGTCAACAAAACCCCTCTCTTTTAGTTGAATATTTAATACACGGGGAAAAAAATGGCCAAGGACTTGTACTATTAATGGCTTCTCTGTTTCTTTGGATCTCCTAAAAACCAATTGCCAATGTGCTGCCAAGAAAGCTTTCACCTCTCATTCCCTGTTTAATATCATACTCATGATATTAAAATGGGTTACACATCACAATACAAAGTTTGTAAAATAAAAAAAATTACAGTGCCAAAAACATGAAAGAAAAAACACTCTTTTCTTGTAAAAGCATGTCTTCCATTTATACAGAATACCTGGCAGATGGCGGCACAAATTTTGTAGTTTTAAATCAAGCTAAAAAGCTCCACAGACAGCCCTACAAATGCTTCCACAAGGAATTCAGAAATGCACCACTTCACATAGTTCTCATCTTTGATCACAAAATTAAATAGACACCTTAGAAAAATGCACACATACAAGTGAGGAATACCACGGGGTTGTCATTTTGCTGGGACTGGGGAATATATTTCTGGAGGTTTTCAGTATGAAATCTACTAAATACTTTGAACAAAAGTTATCCATCTAGCATTTCTGTCCTTCCAGCTCCTGGTTTTCTAGCTGTGTTTCACTGCCTAGACTACATCTTATTGGGGACACTGAATTTACATACTTGAAGACAATTTTTACTGCCTTTTTTTTTTTTTTTGTATTAGTGACACTTTTCTTTCTAGGCTTTCTTCCTATTTCCGTTTAAATATCTCCCTGTTTAGTGCTCTCTGAAAAATAGTTGGCACTTTGTTAATCTGTCTTCTACTTACTAATAAAAGGTTGCAGTCAGAAATAAACCCTGTAGCACTCCAAGTATCTATCTGCAACATCTGAAGAGTATCTGTAATCCAAAAGAAAATCCTCAGATCTAAGCAAATATCAATTAGTTTTGCAAGCAAGAACAAATTTGCTATGTCTCTCCCACCTGCCCTGTTCTCACCTAGAATGATTCTTACAGTGCTATTTTAGATTACAGAATACAATCCTGCATTGTCATGGAAAAAAATATTGTATTTTTTGCATATCCAAAGGAACCAAGAGCCCTTTGGAAATTTACTTGATCAAACCTAGTATAGACTATCAATCTGAACAGGCTTTTTCAATTATTTCAGTATTAATTCTACAGAGTCACAACTTTTGACATCAAACCCTGTCAAACGAACAGGTATCAAAAAGAGCAGTTGCTAACAAGTTAAAAGGGGATATGTAGTCTATTCTGCAACCATAGAAGTGAAAGAACTTGGAGATGACCATCGGTTTTCCTGTCTATCCCCTCTCCCAGTAAGAAGCTACAACAACCCGAGCAAGGTCTAGCATCTGTGGTAGTAACTTCAGTGACTGTGGTATTTAGTATTTAGTACAGCATGGGTGAACTGCAGAATAGGGTTCAGCAGGTTCTCATAAGGGCTTAGCTGTGAAGGGCTATTAAGCCCTGAAACTTCAATTATCTTCATTTCAGCACCAAGAGCAGGAAAGCCCACTTTCGCTGCTGACATAATCAGTTGTTCTGGGAGCCTTCTGTCAGAGAGAGAAGTCTCAGTCACCCAAGCAGAGGTAGGTAACTCCTTTCAGCAGCATCCACTCATCCCTAACCTGCTTAGAAGAAAACACTGTCTAAAAAATGGGGTGTGTATCAATTAAGTTGCAGGTTCTCTTTCCCCTACTTCAGTCAGGCTTGGCCCTAGAATACAGCTACAGAGGAAATCCCTAAATAGGATACCCAACAAAGACTTACATGAGATCCAGTTAGGATCCAGTAGGAATCCAGTTATCCTGGCATTGCACCACGTCTGAACAGCAGCTCTGAATGGCTACTGTCGTTATTTAACTGTTAGGGCAAGAGAAAACTGTACCTTTAACAGAGGCTACAAAAGTCCTTCTAAAAACCTAGCAACCTAGCCGGACAGACGCCCATAAGACCCAATTCATCGCCTGCATGTGCTCATTTTCCCAAATACTGATCCTGTGGCAATCAATTTGCAAAGGACTGGACTGCTTTCCAGCTTCACTGGATCAGCCCCCACCTCCCCTTAGAGAAAAGAGAAAACACTTTACTAGCTCAATTACCCTTATCTATTTCAGGATTGCAGGAAAAGAGATAGCTAAACTGCACTCTAGGCAACACTGCAATATAATCTCTAGATTTCTTCACCACAAAGAAGCCACTCCTTTCCAGTAGGTACTTGTGACTCTCTGATCCACCTTCCTCCACCTAAGCTACAATAGCTAATGTTGAGTTCCATCCCTCCTTTAAAGACAGGATTCCCATGAAACCCTGAGTGCTCTGCTCGATATGTTTTTCCTCACGCACTACTTCTGTGCAAGAGCACAGTGGTATATACATAGTGACGGTACAGCCTGCTGTCAGTGCCTCAAGCTTTCCCATCAGACTCCGCTAAGGCTAATCCTTAGCAAGTGCTACCCTGTTCAGCTCAGAGAAAACCAACAAAGTTTAATCAGTCTGCTCTTGTTGACACTGGTCCAGACTTTAAAGCAGTAAGGTATAGCCAAATCATTAAAATTCCTAACAAGCAAAACAGATCATAATTCTTTCAAAGCCCAGCATTAGTCAATTTTATGCAAGTATTCTCCCAAAACCCACTTAGCATTTCTGAAGACTTCCAGTAGAAAAAGGCCTGAAGCATTTTACATCAGCATCATACATGCAAGCAATAACAAGGAAACTTCTAGCTTGGTTTTCTGCTAAGGTGCACCTACAGGCTTTCCTGCCCCCCTTGTAAACAAACTGCTCTCCATCATCCCAGCTAAAGGTGTAATCAAGCATTCCAGCCAAAGATCGGTCCAGATAGGCAGGCTATGCAGAGACTTAAAAAAGGTTGCTACCATTTTATTTAGCTAAAATCAAACTGACCAGTTTAGAATATACTGGTCTAACAGGGCAAATGAACAGTGTCACAAAGCATTTCTAGAAAGGGAAGGCACAAATTATTTAAGAAATACTTGCTCTTCAGCACTGAGGGCAGAGTCAGTTCTTTCTTGTATTTTTCCATTACAGTAGCTATTTTTAATCTTGTGACTTAACTAATATAACAGCTCTCTCTTCAAATTACTCCTGCAATCCCAATAACAACATACACATTTAAGAAGAACTTGTGCACTTTAAGAAACGATGTGAGGAAAAGCAGATAGAAAAATCCTGAATAAAAGCAGAAGGACAGCATCCTACGTACAGTCCTATCCACAGCTGCCTGAACCAAGAAGTCTGTCTATGTTGACCACAGCACAGAAAAGGAATAAAAACTAATGGCAAAAAAGAAAATACGCAAGTCAGAACTGAAATAATTCTGCTCAAATATAGACAAAAAATCTCCTCCTCTTTATAGTTCACATTTCCTGCTGCCCAAAATCTGCAGACCAAACCAGAAGAAAATATCACTTTAATCAGCTCTGCAAGACCAAAGATTGTGAAAGTGAACAGTGCTCAGCTGGTGTTATGCAGATGGGCACACCAGTACCTCTTTACAGGTTGTCACTGTTCTCTGGAATTTGTGTTTTTAGCCAAAGGAAATTCAGCCCAGACCTCTAACCATCAGCCACCACAACAAAGGAGAAAATCTTCAACAACATGGAGTAGTGTGGACCTCTGAGGATGTGAATGTATCCACAAATGTGACCCATGAGCAGGAGCTGCAATTAGCCAACTTAGCTTACCACTGTCAATATCCATCGTGAGGTGCTAAAGCTGCCAATTTCCAACTACATTCCAATGCCCACTGCGCGATATTGATTAGACGTGTCTGAAAGCCTCCAAAACATTAATTATGTAGCGTGCTAAGTGTCAAACTGTCTGCAGCTAGCCAAATGGGCAATAATAGGCACAAGAATTTTCTAAGTTCCAAATCAAACCATTTTCATTTACCATATTGCTTCAAGTACCGCTTACAGCATGTATGACTAACTCATTATACATGATCTGGATAAGTAACTAGAACACTGGAGACAAAGAAGCATAAGCATTTCCAATACATTTCATTTTAACACTACTCACAAATGAGCAGGACACGCACTTGTTCTCCCATGACTACAAAGAAGGTTTATCTGGTTTTGGTTTCATCTTGGGTATGCCATATTTAATTTTAATATTTCAATGTGAGAGCTGAAATCCGTTTTCAACTTAGATTTCAAGGTTCTTCCTGAACATGAACTACTTAAAGAGAGATGTGTGAAACATTCTCTCCTTGTCTGCTTTTTGCTTTGTTATAAACATTGTTTCATTTGTCCAATACATCTGAGAATTAAGAACAAAATTTTAAAACCTGTTCTATTAGGAAAACAAATAATTCTTGAGAACAATCATCAGATCCAGTAACAACTTGAGATCATATTATGACAGAAACTCTTCTCAAGAAAAATGAGAGAAATATGGTAAGATGCTACATACAGTCCACTTAGAAATTCTTGGATCCTACTAGACTAACCATGCCTAAAAACGTTAAGCCTTGTAAAGACTGTAATTTTAACAGTTTCTGAACTCAAATCCCAAAGTCTCAAAAAGTACCGTGACATTGTATAGTGGTTTTGCTGCTCATAACCTATGCATTGGACAAGCAAAGACAAGGAAAATGGATTACAGCAGGATATGTAAACCCACGTCATACCACCTCTGCAAAGGATGAGACAACTCAAACACCATGGAGCACAAAAGGAATAGTAAACAGAAATTCACATAGGCAAGAAATCAGGTGGCAGAGCACTTTGATATTTTTTTTTTTTTGGATCATATCAGCTACAAAGACAATGGACCAGAAGAAAACAGTGCCAACTATACTGACCTGTCATGTGTACATGCCAGCAAAACTGGTAAGAAAAGGAGACAAGAACTCAAAGTCTTTCTTCCATATGGTTTCATGTAAATAGCAAGCATAAACATATCCTTATTTTCTTAAAGAACCTCACCAGACTACTTGAATACATGCAAAAAACTTGATAGTGTTTTCCACTAGGACAATTTCACCTTTCACAATAGTTAATGACAATCTGACAGATACACAGTTTAAGACCTCCACCTGATTGTAAGCATAGGCTGAATTCTTGCAATGTGGTTTTAAAATTTCAGCAAAATTCCCAGAAATATACTTAAGGATTCAGGAAACCAGCATGACATGGCCATGTAAAAGTACAGGTTGTACCTAGAAACATTTCTACAATAAAAATGTAAGCAAGAGTACAAATATGGTCCTTTATTTCCAGAACCATCTTTCTGAATAAAGCTGTTCCTGCTTCAGCACTAATATAAACCACTGAGATCATTATCATGCAGCCCTTGATAATTGTAGAGGAGAAATAAAGTTGGTACAATGTTTCAACCTGAATATTCTATTTCAGAGTTAAGAGGATGATATTTCCAAAGTATTGAAGAGAAAGCGGAGATGATTCTTTGAGTGAAACATGCATACTGAATACTGCTACCAACTTTCTTCACAGTTGTGTCTTTGGTACAATGCGCAGTGGATTCGTCTTCGGAGGCTCATTGTTCCATGTGGAGCAATGCGATAAACTTGTGGGATTATGCAAGGATACCATTATTAAGTCCAAGTATCACATACTTTTTCTTTTGGCAAGTTTACAGGAGTGTTGGAGTTATGAATAACTTTCATGAAGTTGAATAATTAAAAACAATACTAAACATTAGCATAAAGGCTGTAGAGCTCCACACACTTTTCCTTGCAAGCAGAACGGATTACAGCAGGATCTGTAAATCCATGCCCTACTATCTCTGCAAAGGATGAGACAACTCTAATACCATGGAGCACAGACGGAATAGCAAACAGAAATGGATTCACCTAGGCAAGAAATCAGGTGGCAGAGCACTTTGATTTTTGAGGAAGATGCCTTGTGTAGTGCCTACGCTAGTTACAGAGCCTCCTACTCAAAGGACTCAAGCTGAGGAGAATGCAGAAAAAACAGCGCAGGATTTCTCATGCCATAGCTTTGGTGACACTGCAAAGCTCACCTTGGAGTCCAACACGGAAAATGTGAAGTAAACAGGACAGAGATGTTCCTTTGAAGTCTGAGTACGTTCCGTGGTGAAGGAACCTGAAGAAACAGCTCTGAGGAAAATAAGAACATCACCTGATGGACAGAGAGGGAGAAAGAGAAATGGGTATAGGAAGAATGAGAATGATAGCAGGGGAAAGAGGAGGGGGAGAGACAGCAAGAGAGGTGAGAGTGCAAGAGGGGAGGGGTGGAGACGGTGGAAGCAGGAGGAGCGAGAGGGCGAGAAAACGGGAGAGTGAGAGGGGGCCTGTGCTGCATATGGGAGTGAGACACAGGGAGCAGGCAGGACGAAGGAAGGGGAAGGGGGGAGAGAAGGAAGCAGAGACTGGGAGAGAGGGAAAGAGGGAGGAAGAGGGAGAGACACAGAGAGAAGCAGAGGTGCAGAGATGGAGCAAGGGACTGAAATGGAGGAAGGGAGAGGAAATGAGCGAGAGGTGCCAGGGCCAGGAGGGAATGCGAGAGAGAGCAGGGGATACCAAGGGAGGAAGAGCGGGGAGGGGTAGGATGAAGACAGGGAGGGAGGGCAAGAGACCTGGGAGGCTTCATGGTGGGTGTGAGAGTGGAAGTGAGGAGGGAGGAGAGGGCAGTTAATGGCTGGGGGGAGAAGGGGTGGGAAATGGAGTAACGGGCCAAGGAAGTGGCAGAGGGAGGAAGAAGAGAAGGGGCTGAGGAAAGGCGGGGAAAAGAGGCTCAAAAGTCCTCAGAGGGGAATACAGAGAAAGAGCTGAAGGGGGATTGACAGCAACTGGGGACTGGAACAGAAAAGGAGAAAAGGAGGGGAAAAAGGAAGAGCAGGCGGAGACAGAGACTGTCAGGAAAGGAGGACAGCAACAGAGGGGGAAGAGAGTGTGTCAGAGAAAAGGAGCAAGACTGGGAAAGGAGGAGGGTGGAGGAGAGAGACAAAGAGGACAGAAAAAGAAGGAGGGGAATGGGGTGGGATGATGGGGGAGAGAGTTGTCAGGGATGACAGAGAACGGAGAACAGGGACAGGGGGAGAGGAAAGGCCAGAGAGAGGGGAGGAGACAGAGAGAGGCCCAGCAATGGGAAGGGGCCATCAGAGAGCAGAGAGAGGGAGGGAGCAGTAGGGGAGGGTGAGGGACAGGAGGGAAGCAAGAAGCAGAGCTGTCCACAGAGCAGAGAGAGGGAGAATAGGTATGGGGCTAAGGAAAACAGACTGAAGAGGGGAGAGAAGGTGCGTGGAGGGTGCTGCGTGTGCAGGGGAGTGGGCTGTGGGGAGAAAGAAGGAAAGGCAGCAGAAGAGCATGCACTGACACGAGGGAGAAAGACAATGTGGAGAGAGGGGGTGAGAGGGAAGGGAGATGAAAGGGCAGAATCGAGGTAGTGGTGGTGGGGAGATGGGAGGCAAAGAAAGAAAGGGGAAGAAGGAAAAAGAGCACACAATGGGAAGGGTGACATGGGAAGAGACAAAGAGAAGAGAGAGTGGGGAGGAGTGACAGGTGAGGGGAGTGAGTGGGAAGGGAGAGAGAAAACGGCTGGGGGAGAGGAAGAGATAACGTTGGGAGCAGCAGGAGAGGCAGGGGAGAAATGCAAGCAGGAAGGAAAGGAAGTGGGAAGGCTGAGGAAGAAGTCCAAACAAGGAAAAAGAAGGCACACAAGAGGAAGAGACCACAGGGTAGTGTAAGCAAATGGCAAAAAGGCAGAATGAGTGAGCAAGACAAAAAAACAGGGAAGAGCAAGTAAGAGGGAGAGGGACTTGGAAAGGAGTAGAGACAGACAATTGAGAGAAACAAATAGAAGCAGAGGCAAAGAAAGCAGAGTGTGACGGGGAAAGAGCAAACAGAAGAGTCAGGCAGAAAGAAAGAAAAGCAAAGGTGAGACAGCAAGCAAAAAGAAAAAAGAGGGAGAGGGAAATAGCAAGCATAGACAGGAGGGGCAGAAAGTGAGGCAAAGGAAGGAGACAGAAGCAAAGAGGAAGCACAAGAGACTGAGCAACAGGTAGAAGGATCAGAAGGGAAGGAGTTGTGGTGGGACAGATTTAGGATGGCAGGGGAAAGCAGGGACAAGAAGAAGGACAGAATAGAAGCAAAAATGATGCAGACAGGGTGTAGGGGAGTAAAAGGGTGAGTGAATAAGGGGGCAGAAGGAGAGGGGATGGGAGTAAGGGAAAGAACAGGAGAGAAGGGAAAGGGACTGAGTCTGGGAAAGAGTGAGTAGTAGAGAAAGAAAATGAGGGGGAAGGAAAGACAGCAACAGGTGAAGAGAGAACAGAGAGGAAAAGACAGTGAATGGAAAAGAGCAAATGAGAGCAGGAGATCATGGCAGGGGGAACAAATGGCAGAGGGAACAGTATGAGGCAAGGGAAGAGCAAGAGGGAAAGAGCACGAGAGAGGAGAGGGAAAGAGCTGGTGGGAGAGGAGCAAGAGAGCAAGCCTTCTGTACAGCAGTCTCTGATTTCTCCCTTGGGAGCTTCTGGCAGCAGGGCCCAGTAACACCGGGGGACTCCTGGGAACCCTCCAGAAACTCTGAAGGTGCCCACTCCTGCCAGGCGTGGACACAGCAAGGGGAGCCACAGGGCATGGGCCTGAGGAAGCTCCAGCAGACTCAGACAAGTTCAGTCAGTTGCCTTCGACTGAGGGTACCTGAAGTGTTTGTTAAAGGTGCTATCAGGTATCGGTCTGTCAAGAACCTTTACAGCTGTTGACAGGGAGGGGTCTAAAGATCCAGGCACAGGGCACAGCTAAGGGACAGCAGTCTGTCCAGAAGGGTGCAATGAACAGATCCTCACCTCAGCTCTGACGAGCCTAAACCTTCTCAGGAATGGTCTTTACACACCAGTGCACAGCTTCCAGCAGCTCCCGTGGTGGATGCAGGCCTGCAAGTCCCCAGGCACAGAGATTGCTCAGGGCCTCTGCCTGATGAAAGAGGGACAGGATCTTCACAGAGACCCTACAGCTCCAGGAGTTGCAGACCCGAACTGCAGTGCAGACACCAACAAAGTCTGTTCCTAGCAGAACGGTAAGTGGAAATACTTCAGAAGGCCAAGGCTGGAAGATGGTGTCTTCTGGCAACAAGAGAAGCTCCTGCTCTACCATGAGGCTTTTGAGTACAGAACGAGTTCACTGTCTTTGAAGCTGCAGAGGACCTGGGTGTGCTTCTGAGTGAGGCATCTGGGCCAGCTGACCCTGAGACATGCAGGAGCACCAGGAGGAAGCATCAAGGGGCAGTACTGGGTGACTCTGCTGCTGGGCATGGACGTACCCCTCTGCTCACTTGATACGGTATGTAAAGAAATTTGCTGCTTGCCAGCGGCTGGGGTCCAGGATGTTGTGGAGAGATTGTCAGCCCCTGCCCAACCTTCTGACTGTTGCTGTTGTCCTATGTGGGCACCAATGACACCATCAAGGAAAGCAGGAGAGTAACAAAAATGAACTACAGAGCTCTGGGGAGAACAGTCAGGAGTATGGGGATCCAAGTGGCAATCCCAACCCTGGCAGTAAGAGGAAGAGGTGCGATGAGGAGGTGACTGATACTACGTGCCAAAATTGTTTATAGAACTGGCATTGGCAACAGAGTTTTGATTTCTGTGACCATGGGATCTGTCTAAGGATCAACATCTGCTTGGGCAAGATAGGATCAACCTCAAAAAGCAGCACAAAGGTATTTTTGCCAGGAGGATGGTGACCTCCTAGGAATGGCTTTAAACTAGGAATGACAGGTGAGGGAGAGAATTGTCAGTAGCTCTGTGAGGGTGTGGTGGACCGGGAAGACAAGCAAGGAGCCTCGGATGATGTGAGTGTAAGAAAGCACAAAATCAACAAAGCAGGGCTTAAGCAGGGTCACTTCAAGCATTTGCATGCACGCAAGGAAGCGATTCCAAAGCACTGTTACGGGAAAATCCCCCAGATTTCCCCATGAGCAGAGATCAATAGGAAAAGAGAAAAAGAAAGAGGGAAAGAGCAAAAAAAAGGAAATAGGAGAGCAAGAAGGAAGATAGAAGAGGCATACACAAGAAGAAGGGAACATGTGAGTAAGGGAAAGCATGCAAGAGAGAGAAGAGGAAAGCATAGAGGGAGATTGAGAGAGAAGTGCATGCAAGTAAGAGAGGAGAAGACCCAGAACTCAACAAAAACGTTAAGAGGAAGATAGAGAAGAAGAGAGATAGCACAAGAGAACAACCAAGATAAGAAGGAAAGAACAAAATGGTGTGAAGAAGCATACAAGAGAGTGGAAATGCACATGAGAATTTCTGAGAGACAAAGCATGAGAGAGGGTATACGGACTCTGCCCGGGGTGGAGTTAACTTTCTTCATAGCATCTCCTATGCTGTTGTTTTGGATTTGTGACTAAAATAGTGTTGACAATACACCTGTGTTTTAACTGTTGTTGAACAGTGTTTGCACAGCACCAATGCCCTCTCTGTTTTGCATGCTGCCCCCCTGCGAGGAAGCTCAGGGTGCACAAGAAGCTGGGAGCAGGCACAGCCAGGACAGCTGGCCCAGACTGACCGAAGGTATATTCTGTGCTATGTCACACGCTCAGCAATAAAGCTAGGGGGAAAAAGGAAGAGGTCCTGCTCATGGTTACAGTGCTCATCTTCCCAAGTAATCATCGCATGTGATGGAGGCCTGCTTTCCAGGAGTGGCTAAACATCTGCTTGATGATCTAAAGCAGTGAATACATTCCTTATTTTGCTTTGTTTGCATGCACAGCTTTGCTTCAATTATTAAACTCTTTTATCTCGACCCACAACTTTTCTCACTTCTGACCTTCTAATTCTCTCCCCATTCCATTGGGAGGGGAGAAAGCAAGTAGCTGTATGGCGCTTAGCTGCCAACAGGGGTTAGCCCACAACAGAGGGAAGGTATGTAAGCAAGAGAAAGCCTACCCTAAAGAGAGGAAAAGAATGACAGAGACAGACACATGCCAAGAGACAGAAAGAACAAGCAGTAAGAGGGAAAGTGCACAACAGAAGGAAGCGGAACACACAACAGAGGAAAGGCACTGACTGGAGGGATGGCATGCAAGAGAGCAAAAACATGCCCCAGAAAAACTTGAGAAAGTGTGACAAGAGAGAAAGAGCACACAATAGGGGAAATCACACAGGAGAGAGAGGGGAAGCTCTAGAGAGCACAAAACAGCATGCAAGAGACAAAAAGTAATTGAGAGGGGGGGAAGGCCCACATGCAAGACAGAGGGAAAGAGCACGAGAAAGAGAGGGGATGTGCACAACAGAGGGGAAGCATAAGGAGAGCAAGGAAAAGTGCCTGGGAGAGAATGGGACAGTATGTGAGACAGGGGTAGAGAGGAAAGTACCTGGGATGATGTGGGGGAGCACACAAGAGAGGGAAACTGCACACAATCTAGAAGGGAAGAAGACATGAGGGAGAGAGGTGACAACAGCATGTGTGCAGGGGGAAGCATGCAAGAAAGAAAGTATATACGAGAGGGTAAGAATGAGATGCTGACAAAGCCTGAGACAGAGAAAGTGTGTAAGATAGGAGTGAAAAGTGAGAACACACACAAAGGAAAGAGCAAGGCAGACAAAGCAGAAGAGAGAGAAAAATGCCTGTGAGATGTAGGGGAAGTGTAGACAGAGAGCAAGAAAACAGGAAAGGGAGACACAGAATGCACAAAGAGACAGAAAAAGCACTTGTCAAGAAACACGTGACAGAGAGGGGAGGTTTGCCTGAGAGGGGACGGAGGGGAGGCACAGGCAATACAGGGAAAGAGAGTGCATGACACAGAAGTAAAGCAGAAGGGAATGAGAGGGAAAGAGACATCAAGAAAGAACAGAAAACTGTGAGGACGTTTCAAGGCAGAGGAACACATGCATGGGACAGAGGTACAGCACATAACAGAAAGAAGAAAGCCTTATGAGAAAGGGAGAAAGAGAAAGCATCTGGGAAGGAGTGAAAGAAAATGAGAGGCAACATTCAAATAAGAAGGAAGGTATTTGAGAGGGAGACACCAAGGGCCTGTGTTAAGTTGGAGTGCTCAGGAGAGCACAAGAGAGTGAAAAACACTGACAGTCGAGGCAGGGAAAGCTTGAGAGAACAAGAAAGGCAGCCTGCGTGCATTGTAAAGTGAATGGGCATATGCACCAGAAATGAGCAAAAGGAAAGATGCCAGAGAAAGGAAGCCATGCAAAAAAAGAGGAAAGGCATGATAAAAAGATAAAAGCTATGAGGCAATGCATGAGAGAAGAAGGGATGTTCATTAGAGATGGAATGCACATATGAAAGGGGATGGAAAAGTGCACAAAGAGAGAGAGCACGCAAGACAGGGCAAGCAAAGAGACAAAAAGTGTGCAAGGGGCAGCAAAGAGTAAGCATGTGAGAGGGAGGGAGAGCATGAGCAAGAGAGTCCACAAGAGAGTGGGAGGAAAGGTGTGCACCAGAGAAGAATGGCATGAGAGAATGAAAGAGGAAACGCATCAGACCATGGAGAGGGAAGCTGTGCTAGAGAGGGAAAGCATGTGGCTGAAGGAATGCATGCCAAGGTGGGGGGTACATGCACAAGAAGAAACAGAAGGACTTAGGCATGAAAAAGCACATGAGAAAGAAAGCACAAGTGAGAGAAAGGGAGAACACATAAAGGGGAAGCATGCGAGAAAAGGAAACCAAGCAGAACAAAGGGAGAATGTGTGGGAAAAATGGAGTGTAAGAGAGGGGATGGAAGCAAGAGTAAAGGTATGAAACTGTGAGAGAGAGGAGATGCAAGAGAGTAAAAGCAAATATGAGAAGGGGCAACATGCAAGATTGTGGGCAAGGGAAAGTGCACAGAGGAAGAAGGGAAAGTATGGGGGAATGAGTGCAAGAAAGACGGACTGCATGGAGGGCAGCAAAAGCAAGGAAAGGAAAGGGCTGCATATGAGAGGGAAAGTGTGTCCAGGAGAGAGAAAACGAGCAATGGAAAGGAGGTAAAAGAGAGAGAGAAGGGAAGCACACAGTAGAGAGAGAGAAGGAAAGCATGTGTGTGAGAGATGGAAAGAAATGAGAGAGTGAGATAGAAAAACACATCCATGAACATGAGAAATGTACGCAAGAAAGAGCAAGGAATACTGCCTGACAGACAGAGGGCAAAGCTCATGCGAAATAAAAGCATGTACGAGAGAGGAAGCATGCTAGAAATGGGGAATATGCAAGAAAAGGAAAGCACAAGTAAAAGTGAGAGAAGGAGGGAAAGTGTGACAAGGAGAGAAAGCATGAGCTGGGGGGGGAAAAGCAAGTGAAGAAAGAAGGAATTAAGAGAGAATGCATGGAGGTGGAAGAGTACAAGCAGGAGAAAGGTTGTGAGAGAATAATGTGTGAGAGGGAGCGTGCAAGAAAAGGGCAAGACATAGAAAGGGAAAGGGCACTTTAGGGAGGGAAGGGGTGCAGTGAAGATAATGGTGAACACATGCAGAAGAGTGAAAGGACACATGAGAAGGAAAGCATGCTAGAAAGGGAAGTCATGAGGAAAGCATGGGAGAGTGTGTGAAAGTGAGAGACGAAAAATGTGTGTGAGAGAGAGACAAGGGAAAGCATGAACAAGAGAGGGGAAGCACAAACATAGGGAGTGTGCCAGGAAGAGCACAGAAAAGGGAGGAAGGGATGGGAGCCCACGATGTGCAAAAGAGGGAGGGAGGGCAAGAGGGAGGTACAGAGGGAAAAGCACATGCACAGGAGAGAAGTAATTCATGCATGGAGAATGCAGGGAGAAGTACAGCATCACAGAAAGACTTCTCAACAGGACATATGAGTCAGTGGGTAGGAAAGCACATGCAACTGAGGTAAAGTGCATGCAGAGTCAGGGAATAGTTTGGGTTGGAAGGGAACTTAAAGATCACCTGGTTCCATCCCCCCTGCCATGGGCAGGGACACCTCCCACCAGACCAGGCTGCTCAAAGCCCCATCCAACCTGGCCTTGAACACCTCCACGGATGGGGCATCCACAGCTTCTCTGGGCAGCCTGTGCCAGTGCCTCACCACCCTCACAGCAAAGGATTTCTTCCTTATGTCTAATCCAAATCTACCCCCTTTTAGTTTAAAACCATTACCTAGCACTACACGCCCTGACAGTCCCTCTCCATGGGAGACGTACATGTAAGAGAGGGAAAGTCCATGCATGCAAGAAAAAAAGAAAACACAGATACAAGGGGAAGAAAGCACACCCATGAGAGGCAAAGCACAAGAAAAAGAAAGCACTAGAGAGATGGCACAAGAAACGGAAATGACATGAGATGGGTTGCACAAATGAGTGGGATAGTGGATAAGAGGGATAGTCCACAAGCCAGGGCAAATGTGACAGTGAGGTTGCAGAAGTGAGAAGAAAAGGATTACACAGGGCAGGACAGCCCAAAATCTGTCACTACTATTAAGAACTGAGGAAAAAGGCATTAAATACCTCTGCTTTTTCCTCATCCTTACTTGCTAGGTAACCATCTGCAGCAAGTGAGAGAGGGGAAACAGGCATGAGAGATGGTAAAGCATGCAGGAAAGAGTGCAAAGGCAGAGGAAAGCAACAGAAAAAGAGAGAGAAGAGCAAGAGAAAGCTGTACAAGAGTGCAAGTGCATGACAAAGTGGGGAACGCGTGTGACTGAAAGTATGAGAGGAAGAATGCATGCACGGAAGGAAAAACGTGTCAGGTTTGGAAAAGCATGTGAGAGACAGGGAAAGCAAGAGAGCACCAGAGCAGGGTGGGATCAAGAAAATAAGGGAGGGAAGTGGAAGAGAGAAAGCAGCACAAGCCAGACGCAGTGCACATGGTTTTGAGAAACAGAACATGTGAGGGAGAGGCAAAAGATGCAAGAGGGAAACAGTAAGCACGCTGGGTCAGGGAGAGAGGAAAACACATCAGACTCTCTCTCCTGTGTTTCAAGAAGAAATCCCTAAGAGAGTTAAACCCACAAGAAACAAAATGAAAGAACGAGAGAGGGGCAATGCATGTGAGAGAAGTTAAGCGTATGTGAGAGAGTGAATGTGTACCAGAGGGGGACAGTAAGTGCTGGGCAATAGAGAGGGGTAACAAGTGGCAGAGGGGGAGAAGGACAAGCAGGAGGCTGACAGCCTAAATGAGGGAAAGTGCATGCAAGAAAGGGGAAATCTTTCAGAGGGGAAAGTATGCAGTTGGTGGGGATAACAAAAGAGTGGCAAAGTGGAAGAGGGAAAGGAGAAGAGAGACAGAACCAGACAGGGAAGTGCAAAAGGCAGGAAATCAGGTGTGAGAGCCAGGTCAGCTGTGTGAGGGGGGTGCGAAGAGTCTCCATGAGAGAAGGGGTGCTGGGGGTGCACTGGGGAGAGAGGGGAAACACACCTGGAGAGGCAGGCCGTGTGAGAGAGGGGGCAGGCCATGTGAGAGGCAAAGAGCTGCTGCAGAGAAGCAAAGCAGGGGAGACAGAGGTGGCGAGAGGGAGAAGGGCAAGGGGAGAAAAAAGAAAAAGAGAGAGAAAAAGGAAGGGAGGGAGGGAAGGGAAAAGGACACATGAGACGAACGGAAAGCAAAAGAAATAAAACATGTCATAGGGTAAGCACTTAAAGAGGACACATGTCAGAGAGGTGAAGGAAGTATGTAAGATGGAATAATACAATGGGTAAGTGTTTCAGAGAGACAGGAAGAAAGAGGGGCCATTCAAGGCAGAAAGGGGGGTGAAAGGGGAAGAGACAAGGAAGAAGGGTGGGGAGAGCAAGAAAGGGAACGAGAGAAGCAGGGAAAGCATGCATGGAAGAGAGAGAGAGCACTTGATAGAGGTGGATGGCAAGAAAAGGATGGAGTTAGGGAAAAGGAAAGTATGAGACAGCACAGGAGAGGACTGTGCAAGCAAAAAAGGAAAAGTAAGAGGAGAAAGTCTGCAATATAGGGAAAGGAAGAGGGAGATAGGAAAAGCAAGAGGCTGGGAGAGGGAATCACAAGAGGAAAGAAAACACAGAAGAGAACAAAAGTGCACAAGTATTTTTTTTGCACAAAGGAAATGATGAGAAATAGGCAGAACACTTCACAGAGAGAGAGTGAGCATGTCAGGTGGGAAGTACTTCAACGAGTCAAATTACATGAGAGAACAAAAGTGCATGAGACTGAGGAGAAGGAAAAAAATTTGTCAGAGGCAAAGCACGTGACAGAGACCAGGAAAACACATGCGAGAGAGAGGGAAAGCAAGAGGAAGAAATTACATCCGAGTGGGAAGAGAAATGGGGGGTAGGGGTGGGGTGGGGACGGAGCAGAGAGAGAGAAGGGCAGAGGAAAGGATCGGGGGGCAGCAGTAAAGAGGGGCTGGAAAAGCACCAGTAGGATGCCAAAGAGTTGGTAGGGAAAGTGCAAGCAAAAGCAGAAGATCGTGCAAGAGAGGGAGCGAGCAAGCAACACCAGTAAAAAGCAACAAAGGGGAAAGTGCAACGCTGTAAGGGAAAGAAGAAACATGAGAGCAGAAGTGTGTGAGATGAAAGATGACATACAAGAGAGAGGTAGGATGGAAATGTGTTTAAGGGGGAGGGAAGGCAGAGAAGCATGGAGGGGTGTGTGAGGCAAGTGCGGGAGCAGACGGAGGGAAAAGAGGGAAGGAGGGAGGGAGGATGAAGTGGTGAGGGGGTAGGAAAGAGAGGAAAGGGGGGACAGAAAGTAATAGAGGAGTCCCAAACAATCGAGGGAGAGAACAAGCAAGGGACTGAAAGCATGACCAAGAGGGAGAGTGCATGCAGGAGTGTGTTAGAGTTGGCAAAGTACGCAAGGGATGTGGGAAGTGAAGGAGGAAGTGTGCAAAGCAAGAGAGGATGAAAAAGGCACGCACAAAAGGGAAAAGAACCCGTGAGAAGCGAAGTGTGTGAGAAAGGCTGGGATGCACAACTGAGAAAGGGAAGGCACTGAGCGAGAAGGAGGGGTGGAGAGACTGAGATGAAGGGAGACAGGGGCAGCAAAGAGGAGAAGACAGAGAAAGCCAGTGGGGCAGGGCAGGGGAAAGAGTGAGCAGGAGACAGGACGTTCAGGACAGAGGGAGAATGGTTTTAGAGAGCACAGGAGTAATTGAGAAGGGGGTGACAAGCACTGGGAGGATGTAGAGCATGACAGAGAGAGGGGTGGTGAGCAGGACAGGGAAGGGCAGTGAGTGAGAAACTGGAAGCCTGAATGAGACAAAGTGCAAATAAGAGAGAAAACCTATGACAGATGGAAATGCATGCTATGGGGAAATTATGTTAGACAGGAAAGCAAGAGAGAGTAAGAGTGAAGTGTGAAAAGAAAGCCAACACGGCAGCAGCAAAGCACGTAGGACAAAGCAGCACAGTGCATCAGAGAGGAAAAGTGCATGACAGGGAAAGTGGCCATGTAAGAGGCTAAGCATGTGTGGGAAAGGCGATGTATACGCATGCCTGAGAGCATCAGTGTGCAAGAAAGAGGCAACACATGGGAGTGGGCACAGCTCAGAAGAGGGAGGCAGGGTACAAATGGGAGAGCAACAAAGCTGAAGCGAGCACAGCAACACATGCAGGAGAGAGCTGCAGAGTACACAAGGTGGGGTCAGAGCATTAAGGCAGAGGCAAAGTGAGAAGGAGCAAGGGCAAAGACGAGCAGAGAGAGGGGAGGCATGTGCACACAAAACTGGGGGGGGACTGCATGGGCACGCTTGAGACAAAGTGCAAAGCAGAGAGAAGCAACACGTGAGAGAGGTACAATGTCTGTCAGAGGTGAAGTGCGAAGCAGAGAGGCAGAGCATGTGACAGAGAGGAGACACGTGAAGGAGAACAAGGCGTAAGTGAGGGAAGCAGGCAAAGTCCATGTGAGAAAAATGCATTGCGTGCAAGAGGGGGAAGTGGTGTCAGAGTGGGAAAGTGCAAGGGGAGGTACGCATAAGAGCGAGACAAAGCAGGAGAATGAGAGAGAAGTGCAAGAAGCAAAGGGCGCTTGAGAGGCACAGCACATTAGACAGGCGGGATGCATGCAGGAGAGGCAAAGCACACAAGATAAAAATGTACAGGTATCAGAGAGAGGAAAATGGGGGGGGGAGGGCTACAGTGAAAGGGAGACAGAGAGAAAAGAGGAAAGCGAGGGACAGTGCGAGAGAGGAAGCACCCCAGGAGAGTGAAGATGGATAAGAGAGAGCCAAAGCACATGCAAGAGGCAAAGTATGTCCAAGGGAGAGGGAAAGGAAGGGTGGTGGGGCTCAAGAAAGCTTCAGAGACAACCAAGAGAGGTGAAATGTAAATCTAAGTGGGAGGGAAAGCACACCCAAGACAAAAAGAAAGGGATGTGGTGGGGGAATGCTATATAGACTGAGAGGGAAACCTAAACAGAGATGGGCAGCAAGCAAAAGAGCAGAGGAAAACATGAGTGAGAGACTGCAAGCATGCGAGAGGGAAAGTGCATACAAGGAAGGAAAGGTCTGTGAGAGATGGGAAAGCAAAGGCAGAGAGAAAGCAAGACAGATGCAATGTGAGAATGTGGGAGGGAAATGCAAGAGAAAGGAAAGACATGCAAGAACGGGAAGGCAGGAGAGGGAAGGGGAGGCCCGGGTTAAGAGACTGAACAAGTGAGAGAGGGGGAAGGAGCAAGCAAAGTGGATCTGCAGGGATTTAAGAATGTGTGAGAGAGACAGGAAAGCATGGGAGAGAGAAGAAAAACTGAGAGAGGGGAAAGGAAGACAGAAAGGAAAGGCAAGGGGCGGAGGGAGAGAAGAAAAAGACACAAGAGAGGGCAGAAGTGCACAAGAGGAAAGGACCATGAATGAGAAGTGAAGCACATGTCTGAGGTGAGGCGCGAGAGGGGGAGAGTGTGCACAAGGAGAGGGAGCAGAGCACATGCTTGAGAAGGACGGTACATGCAAGGGGGGGAAAAGTGCACAGAGGGAGCTTGAGAGAGCAGGATGCACGAGTGTCACAGGCAGGAAGCACACAAGAGAGACACAGGGAATGGGGGAAGCCCACACACAAGAAAGATGGGGACAAACCACGCGAGAGATGGGGAAAGCATGCAGTGCGGGGGAGCATCTGAGAGAGGGTGGGAAAGCAAGAGCGAAGAGGAATAGCTGTGTGTGGAGGCATACATACAGCAAGGCAGAGAGCAAGGCAGGCGGAGAGCAAGGGAGAAAAGGGAAAGTACGAGCAAAAGCATGACCAAAGGAGAAAGCATGACTGAGAGGGAAAATGCAAGCAAGAGGGAAAAGAGTCAGGAAAGCATGCAAGAGGGCGTGTGAAAGCCAGAGAGCTGGGACATGAAAGAAAAATGCAGGAGAGGCAGAGCACCTTGCAGAGAGAGACAAAGCATGTGAGAAAGAGAGAACGTGCATGGAGAGCAGGAGGGCCGCTCTCAAGAGAAAGGGAAACTAAGAGGGAGGCAGGGATGGTGAGAAGGGGAGAGGAGAGGATGGGATAGAGCAAGGCGGGGAGAGAAGGTGGGAGCAAGGGCAGAGCAAGCACACACAGGGAACACGAGGAACATTTGCACAGCACGAACAAGCACTAGAGGGAAGTATGTGAGTGGAAAGCAGGGGAGAGGGGAAGGTGGGAGAGTAGGGGAGGCAAGAAAGCAAGAGAAGGGGGAAGGCAAGGGAGGGGTAGAGGTGAAAGGAACTCAAGTGCACAAGAGGAGCACGAGCACACAATGCCGTGAACACAACGCGTCTGAGAGGAAAGCAAGGGCACACAAGGAAAGTGAGCATGACAGCGCATGAGAAGAAAGAACAGTGAGGGGAAAGCAAGAGCAACAGCAGGGTAGGAAGGGATAAAGAGGGACAGCAAAGAGATGGAGGGAAAGCACAAGTCAGTGACAAAGTGTGAGCAACAGGGAAAGTGCAAGTGAGGGGAACACTGTGTCAGAGAGCAGGAAAGCATGCAAAAGAGAGGAAAAAGAAAAAGCACATGAAAGACAAAATGCACAAGGGGTAAGAAAAACACAAAAGAGAGAGGGGAAACATGACAGAGAGGAAAAGCGTATGTGGGAGGGAATTCACTTCAGGGAGAGAGGGATTCCTCGAGGGAAGAGAGAGAGAAAGCTTACGGCAGGGGAAAGGAGCCAAGAGAGGGAAGCCTCAAGAGACACTGGGAAAGTTCAGGAGATTCAGGGGATGCTGAGAGGGAGGGGGATAGTGTATGAGGGAAACAGAAAGCATGAGAATGAGAGAAGGGAGCACAGGAGAGCAAATGCACAAGAGAAAAGGCACATAAGGCAGGCAGAGAGACAAAGCACATGCCAGTGAGAGAAATGACACACCAGAGGGGCATAAAACAGGCCCAGGAGAGAAGGAAAGCTAGAATGGAGGGAGCAGAGGATCCACAAGAGGAAGACAGGGACAGCAAGAGAAAGAGAGGGACAGGGATACCAAGGTAGAGAGAAGAATGCCATGCAAGTGAGAGGGAAGGCTACCAAGCAAGAGGGTGCAGCAGACAGTGAGTGAGAGTGGGCTGCTGATGCCCAGCATTGTAACCCTTGAGTCTTCTACTAGATCCAGGTGTGGATTAGTGCAGGTGCGTATTAAATTTTATGAACTGTTTTGCGTAAGAAGCATTTCTAAACCTAGCTATACAGGATGTCAGAAAAATATTGTCTCATGACGGAGAGGTTCCAAACAAGAACAAAGGTTCTGCACCCTCTTGTACAACAAAGTGACACTGCACACCTGCACCCTAGGTGGAGTAAGAACCAGCTAGCCAGCTGAGCTATGTGCTTTTGAACACACTTCTATAGGTCAGATAGGACACCCCAAGATCAAGAGGAGGAAGACAGTCTAACTCTAAAACCACCAAATTAGAGCAGAAACAAGAAACATCATCACAGAACCCTTTCCTTTCAATTCAAGATTACCCACCAAAAAAAGGTGGTAGACCATGCAGAAATTAAAAAGCATGTCCGATATGCTTACTTAAAGTAGCCTCTATCTAAGCAATCAGTTCTGTCAATGACAACAGTCTCACAGTAATGACAATACACAGCATTGGTAAGACTAGTTAAAAGCTGTGTGATCGACTCTACAATGCACTTGTGCAGTACGTAGTACACTGGAGGAGCATGAGTTCTCTGTTAAGGTCAGTACTCATTATTAGAAAACAGACCTCATGCTTAATATGTCAATTCTACCAAATATTAAATCATTTTTCTGTTTTTTTTTTTAAGTTCCAAATCTGTTAGATGCTTCCTTCTATCTCCATAAAGCAAAAATAACTCAACCCACCCCAAATCTGTGTGCTTTAAATTCTGTGCTCACTACTTCCTTTAACATTTACATAGAAAGTGTTTCAGCTCCTAAAACACAGCTGCATAGCTGGTCCGTAGAGGAAGACGATGACATTTATTTTGCAAATGGCTTTGAAGCAACTGGCATTTGTTTGCAACAGAGGCAACTGATGAAGAGGTCTCCGTACCAGAACATTAATGACGTGTACAACAAATCTCCAGCTCGTCACTGCAATGACAGCACGTCAGGAGATACCAAAGTGAGTAGAATATTCTTCCAGCCTGTGGCAAAAAAGCCACATTCCCAGTTTTAAATCACTTCCAGATTTCCATACACACCAAGGAACTAGTAGATACCTTCTTCTACACTTTTCATTTCAGTCAGAGAGCTGGATTGCTGGCAAACACAGTATAGAGCAGGTATTACCATTCTAGAGAACATAGCTGCAGTATATTCTTAGCTGTAAACATTTCTTCATCATTAATTAACCTAAGGGAGAGAGAATGAAGTGAAACCAGAGGAATTAAAAACTACTTATGTAAAATACCGAAAGGTTTGGAAAAAAAGATCTGGAGTGCTCCTTTGTCTTTATCAGGGACTGCAATTTCTACCCGGGACTCAGAAAATATATTGAAACACTCACTGCGTGGCCAGCTTACATTAGAAGGAGAAATGATCAATGTAATAACATGAATTATGAATGGAGGAATCCATAAATGAAATGCATTAGCTTGAAGATGGCAAAAGCTGGTGTTAAATGCTGAAATTCCTGTAACAAGCATGCTTTCCTTCTTCTTTTTAAATCAGCATTATAAAAGAATTCACAGCAAAAATGTAAATTTGCTATGCAAGCATTCTACACTAACGAAGTCCCAGCATAACATTAAAGGTTTTGCAACCAATACCCTCTCATTGGGCACAACTTATGTTTTCAATACCTGAAAGCTATTTGCTAACAGGAAAGCATTACTAAAACTTATGATTACTAGGAAAGAGAAGTCAACAGACATGCAGCTTTTTTCTAATGCTAGGAGACATCCAGCATTCATCCTGAAACCTGGCTCATTATACCAATTAAAACACAGATTCCAATGTGCAAGGAAGCTGAAAACTACCATGCTGCCTACCTAAAGAGTGGTAATTACACAACACTGTGACTGTCACCCACGAGACAATTTTTTGGGGTAGGAACTTAAAAAATTGAATCCATCTGGAGTGTACTGTACAGTGAGGTCATGTAACACAGGTCTGGTTATCCAATAACAAGGCCCTTTTTTCAGATGATAAGGATCCCCAAATGTGGAGTTCTAATTCAGATCAGAGCGATACAGTGAGCACTCTAAAAGCCACCCTTCACATGACTCATATGCTCTCTGGAATTTATGCCAGTCACACACAGAATACTTGGTTAAGTTTAGGCATCTGTTTAATCATTGTTCCCTGTCTCAAAAGTATTTTCAAGAGTTATTGCAGTTTCCATGGAGACTAAAGCAGAAGAGTTCTTACTATTTCTGTCTGTGAAAATCCCATCACATTCCAGCTGCCAAGTTTCTTATGAGAGCATGAAGGACTAAAAGTGGCAGTAATATCCATGTTACTGTCTATCACATGCCATTAGTTATTTTAGAAATATATTTACCTTTGCATATGAGGAGAAGATTTTATAGTTCCATGTGCCTGATTAGATGGATGCAAATGGTTTAACCACTTACAACCACAATTCCAGAGAGCAAACACTTTATTTCAAGAAGTCCTTATTTTCTATTCCTTTTTTCATCTTAGTGGTCTGAAAATACATGGACTACAGGTATCTAATGCACTTCTACTTCACAAGGAGGCTTTTAACACTGTCTCCTGTAACACCCTCACAGGTAAACTGATGCAGTAGGGTTGAGATAAGTGGACAGAGAGGCAGACTGAAAACTGCCTCAGCTATCCAGCTCACAGGCTTCTCATCAGCACCACAAAATCCACCTGGAGGCCTCTCACTAGATATTGAACCCAGAGCTTCACAGCAGGGACAATGCTCTTGAGTATCTTTGTTAATGACTTGCATGACAGGACAGAGAGCACCCTCAGCAAGTCTGCAATAATGCAAAACAGGAAGAGCAGCTGGTACACCACAAGATGGGTGTGCTGTCATTCAGGGGGCCTCAACACGCTGCAGAAAGGGCCTGACAACAAACCCATGAAGTTCAGCAAATGCCAAATCCTGCACCTCGGAAGAAGTAAACCCAGGCACCAGGATGGGCTGGAGGCTGACCACTCGGAAAGCAGCTTGGCAGAGAAGGACATCCATAGGTTGTCCTGATGGACACCACGCTGTCTACCAGCCAGCCATTTGTGCTTCTGGCACAGAAGACCAAGAGCACTTGGGGCTGTGCTGGGGTGAGCATCGCTAGCTGGTTGGGGATGATGCTCCATCCCCTCTTCAGCCGTGCTGAAATCACGCTCGGGGTCCTGAGTCCAGTTCTGGGTTCCACAGTGCAAGAAAGGCACGGATGTACTGGAGCAAGAGCACTGAAGGACCACAGAAATGATGTCGGGAATGAAGCATCTCACAAAAGAGGAGAAGCTGAAACAGATGGAGCTGTTTAGGCTTGATAAGAGAAGGCTCAGCAGGAACCTTATCCATACATATGAACATCTCATGGGCAAGAATAAAGAAGACAAAAAAGACAAACTCGTCTCTGTGGTGCCCAGCAAAATGACAAAAAGCAGCCGGCACAAACTGAAATAGAATAAATTCCACTTAAAACTTCAGAAAACAACTTTTTTACTGTCAGGGTTATCATGCACAGTTTGCCCAAGGAGACTATTGAGTGTCCATCCTTGGAGATAATTAATACCTGACTGGACATGGCCCTGAGGAACCTGCTCTGGTTGACCCTCCTTTGGACAGCAGACTTGACACAGATGATCTCCAGAGATACCTTCCAGGCTCAAGTATGCCATGATTTCATGAATGCAAAGTGCAGAGAGACCAAAGGTTATGCTTACGTATTTGCCCCTTGGAACTGAGGGCCCCAGTGGAGCTCTGCTTCTAAGAACTCCAGCATGAAGTTCTGGTAAGCAAAATCAGCTGATGCAGCTATAAATTACATGGGGCTCTGCTGAGTGGCCGCAATAAACAACGACAGCTAGCACTGAGGTCAGACTTCTCTGTTCAAGTCACCTTCCTCAGATGCAAGCAGCTCTGAGACAGGCTGCAGGATGCTAGAAACTGCATTAAGAATGGCATTGCTGTGCTGTTCTGAACACATCCGTCCAGCTGTGACTGTATTAGGATGGGCCAGCAATCCTGATGGCATTCTGTGGCAATCTAATGGGACCTACTCAGCATGCTCCACAAAACCACAGCAGCTGGGTTCTTTTAGACCCTCCTATCTAGTGGAAGCATGTAAAGGATCTTCATCTTGCATTCAGGACTACAAAAGAAAGGAGAGGGTTTGAATTTCATTGACCAAGGCACATTTGCATATAAAAAAACAAGAAGCTTTTATAAAGAACAATCTAAAGCACCCAGCCCTTAAAAAAGAAAAAAAAGAAAAAAAGAAAAGAAAAGAAAAAAGAAAAGAAAAAAGAAAAAAGAAAAAAGAAAAAAGAAAAAAGAAAAAAGAAAAAAGAAAAAAGAAAAAAGAAAAAAGAAAAAAGAAAAAAGAAAAAAGAAAAAAGAAAAAAGAAAAAAGAAAAAAGAAACACTTCGTCTTCCGTACATTTAAGAAACCACATGGAACAGCTGACCTGTGTCTTCTATAGTTTGACCTTTTGGTTCAAGGAATAATGACAAAGAAATGTGGCGACCATTTGGCCAGCAACAAACCACAGAAGTAAAATCAAAAGTGTACAGACGGAAGTTCTGAGCATCATAGCATACCAATTTAAATAAGCTCCAGGGGCTAGAGAGATTCCAGTCCAGGGTTATTCACTGTTTAGTAGAGGAAACAACCTTACCAGTTGACACAAATGAACCTTAAAACTTCTATAGACACAAGTTGTTTGATGGAATCTACTTACATAAGTGACGTGGGTATTACAGGTCACAGCTGCCCACCTGAGAGCAGTTTAAAACAGCACTGTACCTGGCAACACTACTAGTTGAGCTTTTAATCTGAAAAAATTCAATCAAGAAAACATCAGAACAACCAACACCACTACAGGCACACATTATTTGAAACAATACTAAACATCTATAGGTCTTCAGAGATTTTGTTTCAGAGTTTTTCATTATTTTGTTAGATGATCTTTAAAAAAACATGCTATATGGTATCATTTTCTCTTCATTGTATGTTAGTGCAGATCACAGTCTGCTGTCTAGGGTTTAAACAACATTAAAACTTCAGCTCTTTAAACACATTACAGAACTTCTGTTCTTTTCCTCTCACTCTTCACACAATGGCACTGAGGCTGTTTAAATCTCTATGCTCAGAATCCTCTAAGCACAAGTGAAAATTTCCAGTTCCAAAGCACCTACAATGTAATGAAGATCAGAAAGTAGAACAAGTAGAACTGCTAAAAAAAAAAAAAAAAAGAAAAAAACAAAACACAGGAACATGGGTATGACCAGTGGAACTGTCTAGCACTAATTTAAACACAGCGCAGTAGAGGTAAACAGAGATATACAGGAATTATGAAAAACGGTAGATTAATAGAACGTAAGTAATAGCCAGGGTCATGGGTCACATATTTACTAGAAGACAAGAAGCAGGGAGCTTTATATGTACACGGTAACTCATTTTAAAGAGCGTAGAAAGAAAGGAAGCCAACAGCTTGAAGAGCTTGGATATTGGGAAGATGAAGCACAGCAGTAAATAAAGCTAAACGGAGGAGCTTTAGAAACAGAGTTAAAGTTGAGTTTGGTGTCAAGACATCAGGTAGTAGGGAAAACTCAGGAAAGGTGTTTGTGTGGTTATACAAATACAGACATCAATAATTACTGTATTATACATCTTCTCCTCCCAAAGCAAAAAAAAATATCAGAATGAACGGAAAAAAGATGTATTAAACATAAAGACCAGTGTTTAGACAGTATCAACCTACATAAGACCAAATACGATTTCAGGGTAACCGGCCTTAAACTAAGAGGAAATGTTCTACAGTAAGTCTCAATCTACATTACTGGTGCAATACAATTATCCAGCACTAGGCTATGTAATTCCACTAAAACAAAGTACAGAGAGTCAGGCATCTTTAAAAAACAGCACGGTAGATAGGCAGATCAGTGAATAAGGTGCTATCTCTGTCTGTTAAAGGTGCTTGTTAATGCACAGCAATGGACACAATGACTGTGCAGGGATTTAGCCCGTTAGAACAGCTCCTTCCCAGTACAAAAACCTCCACTACTCTATGCAGCTAGGTGAGTTAGGGATACCCTCTCCTTATGCCTTTGACGAACCCATACGTGCCGACACAAGTTCACAGTGCACATGCAGCCCAAGACAAAGAAGCAAAAGGAGAAGAGAGAAGCCAGATAACACAAAGCACAGACAGGATGAGACTGGATGACACTCTGTAGATAAAGGAAGTAAGATGTGTTTACAGAGGATGACTACACATAAGGCAAAGAGTTGTAATAAACTAAATAATGTCTAAAATCCCAATCCCACACACCAGCCCTGCTGCAATGTTAAGTTTCCCATTTAAAAAAAAAAAAAAAAAAAAGAGTAAATTTAAATTCCGAAGACAATAAAGAAAAGACAAGTAGTTGACTACGAAAAGCTCTGGGAGGCTCTGGGATGGTAAGAATTTTGTCACTGTCATGTTATTTCAGTGAAAATATATATCAAGTTTCTGTGTTTGTGGATCAATAGGATACTGAATTTACAGCTCCTTCCTGCTACTATATCGCATCTCTCAGTTTGAGTGCCAAACAATGACTTAAATGCAGTAGCAAAGAGTCCAATCGTATTTTACATGCACACTAAGTTACATAAACATTTTCCAACTACCTCTTCTTGAAATTCCACATTCATTAATTTATTTTACATTCCTTAATTCCTCTGCTACACAAGATATCCAAAAGCACAAACATTTTAGCTAAAAGTAACAGCAATAACCATGAACATACAATAAAATAAGCTTATTTTATTTATCTGAGGTTGAATGCCACTTCGCCAAGCAAGGACAGCTTGTCAAAGAACAGCACATTGGTTAAGTTTGAAGTCTATGTCATTATTTTGAAAAGGCCTTCTCAGGCCTCCTACTTAATAGATTCCAAGAAGAATGTTTTAGGTAGGACACCCTGTTAAAACAAAATATAATAAGATTTTAGATAATTTAGCACAGCAAACTGAGATCTCATTAAGAAAAAAACAGTAAAACACACACACATCTTCCCAATACAAAATTTCTGCAGATAAAATGAAACTGGAAGAGTGAGGTGATACAAACTCGTATCAAAAACACAGTATGTATTTTCTTAATGGAAAACTAACTTTTAAGGAAAAGAATGATGTAAATAAAACTGTTTGTACATTATATAGATGGCATTTATATCTGCAATACGTAAGGGAGCATTACTTTAGTTTAAAACTTGATTACCTGCTAACTTCAGAACTCAAGTAGCACAGCAGATGAATGGCCCAAAGCAAAGGTCCTGCATACGTTGCAAATGCTGTAAGGAAGATTGCTGGTATCTCCACATAGCTTTCTAGTCCCACAAACCCTGCTGAAACATCCACAGTAGCGATGCCATTTGAATTTCCCTGAAAACAGGAATAAAACCCAAAAGATTCAAATATGTCCAAAGAAACATTTATGATACATTAGAATATAATTAATTATTGTACCAGTTAAAGGCTTACTCTTTGAGACACTTTACAGTAAAGACATATTCTTTACATTCTTTACACTGGAATTTCAATACAGCGGCTAACCAAACAGAAGCTTCTGTTTAGGACTTACAGACTGCTTAGGACATGCTTGTCTTATTTTGTCAGCAAATACATATACCTGTTTAATAAATTACATCATAAAAACACATTAAAACAGGCAACTATACTTCCTGATTTCATCTAGTGACCAAAAAAAAATACATTTTTCACCACACAAGGTTCAAAAACAAGACATTAAGGCTGTGGCTGAAATTATACCGAGAAATAAATATTTCTTGCCATTAGAGATAACGGGGCTCCAATTTAGAGCTGTAGTGGAACATGTACCAGCCCCCTCCCTGCCCACGACACAAGCTACTGCATGTAACTAGATTAAGACTTGCAAATTCAGAGAGGCTCCTGCTTCCCAAGCCTCTGCACCACAACAGATTGCACTGAAATGGACAAAAAGCCTAGACAGCTTGAATCATTAATAAAAGGCATTTCAAAAAAAACTAGAAAGCAAAGTATCAAGAGTTAAGACTTGCATGCTTTATCTAGCTTTCTTTTTCAGTGACTAAGACCACTAAATAACAAGGAATAACATAACACTGAAGGAAATGTCTTCCTCTGAAGATGCCCTATTATTTAGCTTTACTCAAATATACAAAGCAGCAAACATGCCCTGTGAATTAAGGCATTCTTAGTTAATTTCTTAGTATAGCAGGCCACAGTTAGATTTCCTCAGACTCAGTAGGTCAGTTTCCACATCACTGGTATTCCAGCAGCCATCAAACTCTCCTTTCCTCTCTGCAGTATCCCAGAACAACCCAAATATAAGGGCCGTCAACACCGATGGCCCCAGACACGGTCCTAGTGGAGTCCATACTCAGTACATACTGAGGACATGGTAAGAGCAGAAAGGTCAAGTGCAGCACTTTGAAAGCTGTGCAGGGTGCTAAAGCTCAGCAAGCAAAAGCATGACAGGGACAGGTAGGGAGAGAACCTCTTCTCTTTTCCCCTAGTCATGGCACAGAGCAACAGGTCTTTTCCTCCCCACTACTTATTTTCTCTCCCCTGTATGACGTGTGTAGAGGGAAAGCTGACAATCATGCTCATCTCATGAAGAGCTGTAAGGTGTCTTCACGCTATTTGCCCCACCTGCACGAACACAAGGTTGATCCATGGCTCCTCAGGACAATGTCCTGTTCCACTGCATGTGGGAAGGAGCAAGAAGAAACAGTGCGTGGAAGTACATGTCACTGGTCTCAGTGCACAACAGGGCAAAAAATGTACTCTCCTCTAGAAGGTGGAGAGGACAGAGGAAGGGACAGTACTCTCTCTTCCATCTCTTCCCACACTCCCTGTGGTTTCTTTTGCACAGAGCTCATCTCAGTTACCTTTGACTTTGAAGTGTTGTTGTAGGACAAGGAGAGCACTGTGAGAAATAGGCTACAGTATATGGATCAAACAACAGCTGAAGTCGGAAGGGGCTTCTGGAGGTCATCTGCTCCAGCCACCCTGCTAAAGCAGGGTCACCCAGCAGGCCACCACGTCCACGCAGCTTTTGAAGATCTCCAGGGGACTTCACAACCTCCCTGGGCAACCCATGCCAGTGCTCAGCACCCACACAGCACAGAAGTGTTTCCTGTGTTCAGAGGGAACCTCCTGTGTTCCAGCATGTGCCCACTGCCTCTTGTCCTGGCACTGGGCACCACTGAAAAGAGCCTGGCTATATCCTCTTTGAACCATCCCTTCAAGTATTTACACACGCTGATGAGATCCCCTCTGAGCCAAGGCTGAACAGTCTACACTCTCAGCCCTTCCTCATGTGAGAGATGCTCCAGTCCCTCAGGTATCTGATTTGGACTTTGTTGGACTTTGTTTGGACTTTCTTGGACTCTATCCAGCATGCCCAAGCCTCTCTTGTACTGGGGAGCCCAGAACTAGACACAGCAGTCCACCTGTGGTCTCACAAGTGCTGAGTAGATGGAAAGAATCACCTTCCTTGATCTGCCGGCAACACTTTGCCTAATGCAGCCCAGGCATTAGCTTCCTTTGTATAAAGGGCACACTGCTAGCTTTTGTTCAACTTGGTGTCCACCAAGACCCCCAGGTCCTTTTCTGCAAAGCTGCCTTCCAGCTGGCTGACCCCCAGCACATACTGGTGCTAGGCTCTGCACTCTACCTTACTAAACTTCACAAGGTTCAGGAAGTACACACGTACAGCTCGCACCACACTGGATGTTAAGTGTTCAACCACTCCATTCTCACCAGGAGCCCACTGAGCCTCGTGGATGGCTCCTCAGGTACTACTGGTAGAGCCCCGATGAAGCGTTTGTTCTTCATGGCAGGTACCTTTCACCAGGACTAGTTCATATGTTCCACACAATATATAAATAACTGACAATTCAGAGTATCTGCTCTTATTTTAATAGTACCACTGAAATATTTCAAACAGTGCCATAGCTTGTTGTTGTAATGGCAGAAAGTGACAGGACACGATTCAATTTCACATAAAAGCATTCCATAGTAATCCATCACGATCTAAATCAAGGAAGCACAAATATAAAAACACTGGTTAGAGACACTAACAGAGAAGGAGGCCTCGACAGACATTAATGAAAACAATCAAAAACTCTCCTCAAAGTCGCAATGATTTTTCTGGAAAATTTTCAGATACCACATCACTCATCACATATGAGCTACTAACTGCAGTACCTCAATGACTCTCACTGAACTGAGAAGTACAGAGGTGAAATACAAAAGTGACGTGCTTCTGGCTGAAATACCAATTTGACACAGCACACTGTTACTATACTTCCACTGAGCCTTTCCCACAACTTTCTAGTAACTATTAAAAAACATAGAATGAGAGGAATTTAATTACTTGAACCAAATAATTTGAAGTGGAAAAAATAAGTAATTGGAGCAGGTTGCCCAGAAAGGTTCTGCAACCTCCATTCTTGGATGTTTCAAGACCTGATCAGACAAAGCCCTGAGCAACCTTGTCTGACCTCACAGCTGAATGTGCTCTGAGAATGGGATTCAACTACAGACCTCCTGAGGTCCTCTCCAATGTAATTCATCCTATAATGCTTGGAAACCCAAGCAAGACAAGCTATAAACCACTTTAAAATGTCTCCCAGTCCATCTTTCTACCAGAAGGCAAGGCCAATTAGATATAAAAGATTATGAAAAGATACAAGTCTGTGCTGTTCTCCTTCAGTGATAAAAAATAACTGGATTATAAACAAGTCTCAAAGGTTTTAAAGACTGTATTTCCTTTCCCTTCTACTGCAGATATACTGTTCTAAGGATAGAAATAAAATAAATAAACACAAGACCAATAATGAAATATATCAATTTTTTCTTCATTTATGAGCTTTCATCCAAGGCAACTAAAATATCTTAAGAAATATTTACAGCAACGTATTTTTTTTTGGAAGCTGCTACAGTTAAAGGAGACAACCAAGATTTATTTCTATTGTCACTGCATGTTGAAGAGCAAGGAGCAATGATGAAGATACAGGATGTTTCCATGAAGTAAGTGACAAGTTAAAAGATGTGGACAAGTCAGGGCTTAAAAATAAACAATCAGTCATTCAAGCTTGTTGACTAAATCATCAAACTTGCAATAATATCCAATATAAGTAACTAGGGGGCATACATTTTGTATATTTGTCAAAACTGGAGTATTACTAACTTTGCTTCTCTTCATCAACTTGCACAATACAAAAAATACAAAAAGTGCGGGGTCTGGAGAACAAGTCTTACGAGGAGCGGCTGAGGGAGCTGGGGTTGTTTAGCCTGGAGAAGAGGAGGCTCAGGGGAGACCTCATCGCTCTCTATAGGTACCTTAAAGGAGGCTGTAGCGAGGTAGGGGTTGGTCTATTCTCCCACGTGCCTGGTGACAGGACGAGGGGGAATGGGCTAAAGTTGCGCCAGAGGAGGTTTAGGTTGGATATTAGGAAGAACTTCTTTACTGAAAGGGTTGTTAGGCATTGGAATAGGCTGCCCAGGGAAGTGGTTGAGTCACCATCCCTGGAGGTGTTTAATAGACGTTTAGATGTTGGACTTAGTGATATGGTTTAGTGGAGGTCTTGTTAGTGCTAGGACAGAGGTTGGACTAGATGATCTTGGAGGTCTCTTCCAACCTAGACGATTCTGTGATTCTGTGATACAATAAATAAGGCAATGATCCTAACTACTGAAACAAGGTAGTTCACATAAATGACATATGATCATGAGCACGTAAGATAATTCAGGCTGGAAGGGAACTCAAAAGTCATCTAGTACTACCTCCTGCTGAAAGCAAGTTCAGATACAAAAGAAAAGACCTGGTTGCTCAGGACTTTATCCAGTCAGGATCTGGACACCTCCAAGGACAAAGACTGCAAAACTTACCTAAGCAATTTTTTCCCATGCTTAATACTCACAATCTTGGTAATGGGCCAGGAAAAAAAGTGTGTCATGTAAGCAAGTCCCATGTAAGTTGCGAGTTTAATAAATTAGCCTTTTATGTTCACATTGTCAGAGACCTGGAGGGGCCAGCTGGTCTGCAAAGGAATGTAAGCTGGGAAAACAAGCCAGGTGAGAGCAGCGAATTCACCAGCAAAGAGTCAGGTTGGCAAGAAGTAAGTCTGGGTCAGGACTGGATCTGGAAATAGTGAAAAGGGTCAGATGCAGTCCATTGATCAGCCAGCAAATCCATAGTGACAAGACAGGTACAACAACAAGCCAGAAAGCTCAAACAAGAGGTTCAGGTCCAGGTCAGGACTGAGATGGAACACAGACATATCTGCTTACACAGCTGTGACATAGCACTGACAGGAGTCAATGGTAAAGCCTCACATTAAAAGCAGCTCCCAAAGGAAAGAAGGGACAGGCCCTTGCTTCTAGCTTTTCTCACAACAGTTCCCCTTAGCACAGATGACTTTGAACTACACTAAACTGAACTCCTAGACAAGAGATGCACTCAGGGTCCTGATACAGTTAAGGTGCGGTATGAAAAAACAAGTGTAAGCTCAAGGATATGTTTTCAAATACTTTTTTTTCTATTGCTATTCAAGATCAAAATATTAGCTTTCACACTCAGAAATGTGATCTTTTTCACCCCCTTTCTTGAACTATACTGACTAATGAAAAAAAAGTCTGTTCCTCTGAACCTTGCTTATACTGTACACTTATGATTTTCATTGCAATTGCTCCATGAAGTCTTTAAAGACCCTATAATATTTTTCAAAAGAATTCTGCCTCATTCATTAAATATGCTATCCTGAACAAAGCTATTTTTACTCACTATCCTATTCAAAAGGCCATCACTTACATTCCATACTTGGTGAGACAGAGTTCCTGCTTTTCTCATTACATATCATCTTGTCTACCAAGATTTAATAAAGACTCAGAAACATGGACAAGAAATCTCATTCTCCTTATAATCACACCAGGACATGTGCAAAAAGTAGTTCTCCAAATTTCTCTCCTATTTCCAGATGGAAGGGTTTTATATTTAGTTTGTATTTCCCTTTTCCTGCCTCATTTAGCTAGCACAGTTTAAATTTAGTATCCAATCTGATCAACACCAACAGCAACTTTCAGTGTTTTTCAACTCCTGTATTTCAACCATAAATGTACTAACATTTTTGTATGCTACATTAGATCTTTATGTCTGCCTGGAAATTAAAAATCTAGCACCACCCTGAACCCAGACAGTTTAATAGTGGTAGTTCTTGTAATCACAAAATTTGAGGAAAGAAAATGAGAGAAGACACTTAATTCTGTGTCAGCAGTGGACATCATACCTACATAACACAGTCCTGCTTCCTTCCCATCTCTTCCCCAGCATCCAAGCATAGATATTGATCAGTACAGAGGTGGCAAATGAATGATTTGCTTGTACCAAGGCAGGCTGATCACAGATCAATACTGAAGTTGAGAACATGAGAGACTTCTCTTGCAGGAACAGCCTGTTGTACTTCCTTAATGCTTATTTTTGAGAATTATTCTATGTCTGAAAAAATATTCTCTGTTTGAAACACAACCTTTTCCTAAGTCAGTCAAAATCTAAGACCTTAGTGTTGATGGTATGGCCAAGACAGGCAGTTGCTAAAACTGGAACACCTGCAGTTTGCTTAACATGAACAGAGTATCTTCGCTGGAAGTGTAGAAAGGAAGGGAAGTAACTGAAAGCTGTCACCAAACATAGTTCTTTCTTTTTCCCTAAAAAGTAAATGAAAAAGATTAAGTGCTTACAGAAAAAAAAAATCTGCTACTAAAACAGAAAGCTACATCAAGAAAAGCATATACACTTTCAGAGTTATGCCTTTCATCATTCAGGTAAGAAAGAGCTGGGAAGTGTACATAACAACCCATCCACAGCTTCTCTTGAGGTCTCTCATCCAAGGTACTCTTTAGAGATACCTCAACAGCTAAAGATGAGCTGTGAGTAAACAGGGAAACCTGCATGGAAATGAAGAGAGAGTCTTTGTAATGCATACCTGAAAGGGAGAATGTAACTTTAAGTGTTGTGGGGTAAGTGTTGCTGAGAGGCGTGTTAGACCCTTTTCAGATTAGGTGTACAAAACTGCATAGAAATCCATGCGTGTTTATCTGGTTGGGCCCTGATTCTGCAGTTTAGTGATAGCCAATTAATTAAATGCTGCTAACAGATGACAGACAGCTAATTATTTGTCACTAATATAACAACAAAAAACTTCAATCCTGATTTTAAGCTAAACTGACCAATTTTTCCTTGCAACAGGTAGTTTCTGCTCTGGACTCTGAACTCAAAGGAAAGGGAAGGAGAAATTTAAATATATCCAAGAAAAAGTAGTTAATGAAGAAGTGGGTTTTCTCGGTTGTCAGGTTCTTCATTTTTCCTGATAGTGCAGATCACAATACTATGTAACAAGCAAACTTCCCCTATCCAAACTGTTGGAAGAAGTTTATTCCATCCCTGGAGCTACAGCCCAAGATGAGAAAGCTTGTTCTCAACAAACTGGGAGCTACTTACCAATTGAAGAAAAAGCTTTGACTAGATTTTGAGGTATGTTTGTAGCCTCTGTAATTTTATGAGCTACCATCACTTCTGTTCTGCTTTTCTACGGTAATAGTTTGCACATCAAATAACTGCCTTCAACTGTGAAGGTGCAAAAAAAAAAAAAACACCTTTTAGCCTTGTATGATTCAGTTTGTTCCTTCCCGTAGCTGCAGAACGGTTTCTTCACCAGAGAATAAATGAACCAAGCTAACATCTGAAGAGGATTATTTTGGTCAAACACTTCATCTCCACCATATAAAGGTAATCTAATGTAAATGCAAGTACAGCACTTTTTAAAGATAACTGAAAACTTGCTCTGAAAGAGTGAGGGAGAACAATTCCACCTACCTTGAATTTTAAAACACTTTTTTCCTTAGCAGAACTGATTTCTCTATTTTCAAAATATCTCTAGGATTATAAAGGCCATAATCAAAACCGTTCTTTCTAAAAAGATCTCCCGTTTGATTCCAATTCACTTGTCATTTCATTATGTCTTGGACATACTGAAAAGGTAAGTACACACTTTGGTTTTCTGAGTAGACAACGAAAAAGTCTGCAAGACACTGCTGGCAAGATCTTCTGACATGGATGTATTTTTAAAGGGCTAAAGAGAACAGGAATTAATAAAAAAAATTGCTAAGCAGTTGCTAAGCTCAGAAGAATCTCTTCAGAGCTGGAGTTTACAGACAAGTGATTGGACACAAGGTAGCTCCTTATCTGTATTTGCTCTTTTCATATAGTGAACTTAATAATAAACCAGCCTGGGAAAGAAAACAGGGTGGGGGGTGAGGGCGGGAAGCTTTGCTCTGCCTCTACGAGAAGCTTTGAGAATTAACTATCACCTTTCGTTCTCCAGATCTTGAGTGACAAGGGATACACAAGAACAGTCAAGCAACAGGGATCACAACAAAGCAATAGAGAACTACACCCTTCTGAGCTCTGGATGCTGTGATTCAGCAGCATCACTTGTACACAGAGGCTCCTTCGTCAAAGCCAATTTTTAAAATATCCTTAAGTTTGCTGAAATCTGTATCACACCAGATGTTACTACTCCCAAAGAAAAAACATCGAGTAGAAATGTCAAAGTTGCCAAGAGGGTGGTAGGCTGTGGGGGGAAGCCCTGCAAGTTCAAGATATCCAACACTACAACATGCAGCTAATTAAAGTGGCAGTCACTTCTTCCAGTCTTCCAAAAACTAATAAGCTCTCCAACTGCAATGGTCGTAGAAAGTGAAAAGAAAAACAGACACTAGGGTAAGACGAAAAACCTTAAAACATATTTACATCTTCTCAATGACACCAGTATAAAATCAATAAAAAAAAAGCCATGTAATACCCTGTAACACCCTCACAAGCGAACTGAAACTGATGCAGTAGGGTTGAGATAAGTGGACAGAGAGGCAGACTGAAAACTGCCTCAGCTATCCAGCTCACAGGCTTCTCATCAGCACCACAAAATCCACCTGGAGGCCTCTCACTAGATATTGAACCCAAAGCTTCACAGCAGGGACAATGCTCTTGAGTATCTTTGTTAATGACTTGCATGACAGGACAGAGAGCACCCTCAGCAAGTCTGCAATAATGCAAAACAGGAAGAGCAGCTGGTACACCACAAGATGGGTGTGCTGTCATTCAGGGGGCCTCAACACGCTGCAGAAAGGGCCTGACAACAAACCCATGAAGTTCAGCAAATGCCAAATCCTGCACCTCGGAAGAAGTAAACCCAGGCACCAGGATGGGCTGGAGGCTGACCACTCGGAAAGCAGCTTGGCAGAGAAGGACATCCATAGGTTGTCCTGATGGACACCACGCTGTCTACCAGCCAGCCATTTGTGCTTCTGGCACAAAAGACCAACAGCACCTGGGGCTGTGCTGGGGAGAGCATCGCTAGCTGGTTAGGGATGATGCTCCATCCCCTCTTCAGCCATGATGAGATCACGCTTGGGGTCCTGAGTCTAGTTCTGGGCTCCCTAGTACAAGAAAGCCATGGATGTATTGGAGCAAGTCCACTGAGGGACCACAGACATGATGTTGTGAACAAAGCATCTGTCACACAACCATTATCTGAAAGAGCTGGGTCTGTTTACTTTTGCAAAGAGAAAGCTAAGCAAGGATCGTAAGTGTCTATAAATACCTGATGAGGGGGAGTAAAGAAGGTGTAGCCAGACTTTTCTCAGTACAGCCTGCTGAAAGGATGAGAGGCGATGGGCACAAACTGAAATGTAAGTTGTTCCATTTAAATATCAGAAAAAGCTTTTTTACTGGTTAAGGTGCTCATACGCTGGGAGACATTGCCCAGAGAGGTTGTAGAGCCTCCAACCTTGCAAGTATTTAAAATCAGACTGGACACTGCCCTGCACAACCTAATCTGGTTGACTAACAGAGGTTGGACTGAATGATAACTAGAGGTGCCTTCCAGCCTCAACTATTCCGTGACTTGGTGGTTCTGTGAAATTCTCAGCCAACTCCACCAAGAATTCATCATCACTGAAAATAGATGCTTTGTGAAAACATTCAGATAATTCTTTATTAGTCTCTTTTCTGCAAGCAACATTTTCTTGTCAGCCTACCCGCTATTACACTTCTGGCAGCCGATTTTGCTCAGTACCTTCGTATGCAGAAGGTTCTACCTTCGGCCTTTTTCCAACCCCACTAAGGGCTGCTCTCAAAAGGCAATAATCAGAGTTGGCTGTCTGAACTGTAACATTCAAGACATACAAAAGCTATTCAACCAAAAAATGTTACCTCCTCAGAGGAGGAGGCATAAGGAAAACTGGGTAGGAAGGGGTGAATCATGATGATCATATGCCCATCAGCAATTCTCTGTCCTGAGATGCACTCTCAGCAAAGTGAAGCCAATCCTCAAACAGTACTATCAGGATCAGAAACCATTTAAGATACCCTCAGCTTGACCACAATTTAGCATCCATGCCTCAAAATTAAAGCCCATGCAGGCTGTACCTTGAAATTTTGCAGAAAATCAAAAAGCCTCTCCTCATAATCCAGAACCTAACAACCTGATTCCCGACAAATGCTTTTTTGAGATAGTTTGCTACACTAAGTTTCCAGCACTATTAGAAGTGGAAAGAACCTCTCCAGCTTTGATGAAATGAAAAGATTTTGTTGAACTGCAACCTTATATGTAATGTGATGAACAATGTTACTGAAATTAGTAAGACTCCTCAGGAAAGATGGTATCATTCCTTAAAATAAGAATGTCAGTTAGTTTTGATTCTCATAAAGATATATTATTTTGTCATAGAGCTTCACTTCAGTCTTAAACTGTATATAGACCTATTGTTATGTTACCAAATGTTTTGGAAGCCTCAAGAATCAAGCACAAAAATGCATGTGCCTGTTACTGGTACTAAACAACTCAGCTGATGTTTTTCAATTTGCTATCACCATAGTGGTGGTTAGGTAGTCCACAAACAGACCAAACTTCCATAGTATAGGTCTCTGATACTCTTGACAGTTGTGGAAGTCTGCATGGAGGCTAGCAAGTTATCAGGGTATGTATCTTTCCTGATTCTGAGATAGAAATGTTAATAATATACTTAGAAACAAAATACGTCTCAGAACTCAGTGAACTCTCCCACTGCAAGGTTTAGTTGGCACTTCACTTACCATGAACAACATTTCATCGAAAAACTATTCCCCCTCCCAGCCCCACAGTAGGGAGAATATTTAGCTTACCTGAAAATAGAAGAAAGCTTGGCCAAACCAGTAGTGCATGATAGTAATCTGTGCTGCATCAAATTTCAAAGGTCTCCAGATGTATTTCGTCATCATTGTCTGAATCAGCAGACAAAACACCAACACTGGCAAATTGTGAGGTCTAAATAGAAGGGCTGCTAGTAGAACCAATCCACTGTACACTTCCCATAATCCTGTACTCTTCACGCTGGAGTCTGCAGAAATAACCTGCGACTTTAGTAAATCTTTAGTGCCAGTGAAGACTATGCCAAGAACAAAGACAAAAACAAAACGAGCTTCAGTAATCCCCCTAAAGAAGAAATAAAATAGAATATATACATGTATATGTGAATAAGCAAATAAAACAGAAAGATAAGCTACTACTATCTACTTCACAGGTCAAAAAAAAATCTTTTTCAAAAGAGGTGCAAAACCTCTCTTCAGTCCTGCCAAATAGGCCAAATTCTAAGGTTAGTACTGGACATTTTTATGAGAGGGCTTTCTCAGTTATGAAAACTCTAAAACTAGTTCACATTTAAATAACAACACCTCCAACGCATCTTTCAGAAAAACAGATTGAGCTAAAAAACTAAACAAACCTAAAATATAAAAATAAATGACAATTAATACAACCAAAATAAATTCACATTATTACTATTCAAGGTCTAGATCCATAAATACATTCGTGTAATTATCCCGTTTATATAACATAACGAACTTCCCCCAAAATATTCTTTAGGGTAACATGGAATGTTTATGTCAAGAAATAAAATGATTTAAAAACAATTATTCTTTTAAGCTGTTCAGTGATTTTTCAGAACTCATTAACATAAACAGGTATTTCATTTTAGCCAATCAAAACAGACTAAAAAAACAAACAGCAATAGCATTTGAAGATCCTTATTTCAGTCTGCATTCATCAGATATTTTCTCACACAGTTGCACACGTATACTACAAACCAGCACATTTTTTCCTTGAAATCACATACATTTTTCAAATCCCAAAACAAAATGAATGCTCTAAAGTGTAATTAGTATCTACTGCTGTTCATTGCAACCATAAATTGATTTGCCTCTCCATTTCCTGTGGAAGTCAGCTTTTGGAGAAAGCACAGTATCTCATCCAAAAAGCTGACAAAGACAAGGGCCAGTAGGCTTTAAAATTGTATTCTAAAAGAATATATTATTTTTCCCACTATTCTAAAAGAGCAAAGCCCAAGGCACAAAGAAAAATAAGTGTATATATATCCATAAAATTTTTAATATATATATCTTAATCTTGGAAAAGACAAAAAAATACACATTATCCACACATCTTATCCACAATTTATAATACATTATCTCCTCAGGGAATTTTAGTCCCTTTATACATGAATGGTGAATGAACATGTTCTCCTACAAAGGTAAGACAATTCATTCAGAAGTGATGATTCTTGAGTCTCTTAGACTTAAAAAAAAAAAAAAAATACATGGAGAATTACACCATAGCACTAAAAACAGTAAGAGTATAGTTACACTTGGTGTAACTGGTATAACTATTTGGCCACAGAAATCATTGCTAGGTAAAATTTCCAAAACTAAATTTCTCCTTTAAAGTTTATATAACCTTTCAACCTTTAGAAGGTCAACTTTCTTCTTTAACAATTACCAACAAGAGAACTTGAATTCAATCTTTCTTTTCCGTATCGGTGAAAGAGAACCAAAAAGCAAGAGAGAAAATAATAGTATTTTGTTCCCTGAAGTAGCAAGCCTTTTAAATTCTTTTGTAAAGCACAGAGACTTGTTTCTTCATGGAACAAAACAGTAAAGATCACAGAGTTCCTGTGTTTCTGGCTCATGCGGAAATTAAGTGCCCTATTTCAATATCTCTAATAATTCTGATGTAATTATTACCAGTAAGTATTCAAATACATTCATGCAATGTTGGAGAGAGACTATCAGGAAGTACAGCGATAGGACAAGGGGTAACAGTTGCAGATTTAGATTAGACATAAGGAAGAAATTCTTTATTGTGAGGGTGGTGAGGCACTGGCACAGGCTGCCCAGAGAAGCTGTGGATGCCCCATCCCTGGAGGTGTTCAAGGCCAGGCTGGATGGGGCTTTGGGCAACCTGGTCTGGTGGGAGGTGTCCTGCCCATGGCAAGGGGGGGTCGAATTAGATGGTCTGTAAGGTCCCTTCCAACCCAAACTACTCTATGGTTCTGTGAACGTAGAAGTAAAATTTTAGGAAACAGCTTTGGATATTTGTCACTATTCAAACAGTTAAGTGAAAACTGAGATTAATGGGTTCATGGAAATTCACACTAAAAAAGAACAGTTTCTCAGCAAAAGCACTTACTTTGTTTGTGTCAGCATGGTGTATCCTCATCTTGTTCACAGCACAAACTATCATTACATAAAAGAGCTCAGAAAAATTGAAGGCCAAATTACTTCCTTGCATTTTTTATTTTAGAGGTTATTTTAGTGAGAGCCACAGAGGAAAGGACACTCTTCAATTTTCTCTTCTCATCCACCTCCCAACAGCTGTCACATTCAGAGATAACACTTGTTTTCAGTAAAGGGGAGAGGGAGAGTTTCAGAGCAGAGATTCTCTGTCTTAAATAAACAAGCATTGCTCATGCGGTAGCTACGTACAGCCTTTTTTTTGTCTGAGACAAAGGTACCTATACTTTGCACCTGGATCTAGCTCCACTTTATATCATGAATATGCTAAAGATACCTCCAGACACATATAAAGGACAGTTCTGGTTTCATTCATGATGGCATTTTAAGTAGACTTTTACCATTTGTCACCTCAGCCGTCTAATCACGGTGAGCTAGAACCACTATACTGACACATCAGCTAACATCTGAAATCTGCTAACTTGTCTACCATCCTTTTTGGCATGCTGTACTGAGATCCTTGCTGAAGACACTGTGTCTGAACAGTTAGTCGTTTTGGACAAACCCTGCCTGCTCTATTAGGCCTTTTACTTTGGGTTTAAGAAGCCCCTATGTTAGCATGAGTTGCTGCTGTAAGGGACCGGGATCCCTGTTACAGCCTGTGCTGTGTGCTGTTGGGTGTTACCACAGTGATAACACTCCAGCCTGTCAGGAGATGACACGGGTTTTGTTATTTTATGCAAGATAAACAGCACCACAGCATGGGAGGAGATGGGACCTGCATGGTGTACATGTGAAAATTCTGCTGCTCCATGAAAGAAGTGTTCCCAACACCTGAAGAGACCTCAGGCTTGCTTACCTACATTCCACTTTTTAGTCTACCTTATTAAAGCGGTGACTTAATTACACCATTTGTTGTTGGATCTTTCTTGTTGAAGAACAGGAAAAGTCCAACACTGCAATTCTTACGACAAGCACAGAACACATGCCATCAACAGAGGTAGGACCCTGATTTTTCTAGCCCTGTGAGCTTTTATTCAACAGTTTATGCAGTGGGTCTAAAGGGTATAACTCACTGGGTAGGGAACATCAAGTGTTAATAAAAACACACAAGAAGGATTTTTCAGGCTGCTTAAAAGTGCACAAAACGCACCAGCTAGTATACAAAAATGCGAAAATGTGAAGTGTCTTTAGTAGTACCAGGGTTGCACGGTGAATGCCACAATACTTGGCCAATTTTTCAAGTAAGATCATGTGGCACTTAGCGTCTTGGAATATCCAGTTCTACTTCTTAAGCCATACATGACAAGTGTCTGGAGTCTTGTAGGGTATCTGTACTCACATAAGCACAAAGATATTTCAATTAAAAAAAAAAATAATAATAATAAATTGCTCCCAGATAAACAGCCACTTAATTTCAAGCTGAGCTTTAAGTATAAGACCACTATACTTGACAATAAAGCTTGTTTTATAAAGCTTTGTTTCAAGAATTTTGATAGTAACTTCCAAATAACCATATAATCAGAGATATATAAACGTCTGACATAATTTAAGCAAATCATCATATTCACCATTTATTTAAGGTGAAATAATAGAAAAAACCTTTATCTTTCTTCTTGTAATTAAAATCAATACGCTGACTACAGAATGAATAAGTTCTCAGTAAAGGCTTTTGTCTTAAATACTCCACTTATTTCTCTAATTGCATTTCATTTGTAGCTCAATTGCTACACTTAATGTTCTGTCCCACGCTGTAGGTGTTTTTTTTTTTCTTTTATTGCAAGGATATTATTCTTCTCCAAAGACTTTACTCAAACACAAACAAAACCAGAGGTTGCACCCAGAAATCAGACATGCTTCCAGAAACACTTTCAAACACAGAGCCAAATCTTGCAGACCAAGAAAAGACTACCATTACTTTTGCATCCAGCAAAAGCAACACACAATTTTATTACTGGTATAGAACTAGAATTATCTTCAATATTTGGAAAGATGGGACATATGTAAATACATCCAGATATATACACATGTAAATATAGTTTATACAAATATCTTGTTAGGAAATCTGATCTTCTGTATGTCCTAAGATCTTTTCCTGCAAGTCTTTTTCACATGTTGTGAAACTCTGGTCCCCAGTTAAGAAGCTCCAAAAGAAACCACCTATCCAATTTAAAATGAATGTGAGAGAAAGTTTAATTCCACCCATAAGACAAGTGTTCTATGACTTCTCTTCTGTTATTCCTTGAATTGAATGCTCTCCTCTTTGAATGCTCTACCTAATTCTGGAAGTTTCCCACAGCTTTGACATATCAGACAACTTGAGGCTTGCAGAGTCAGGTACAATGCAATGATAAAAAGCATCATGAGAAAACTAAAGCCACTTAGCTATGTTCCAAAAGTAGTCACTGCTAAAAATGCTAATAGATTCCTCACAGCTACAGCAACTACTTCTGTAAGAATTCTACCATCCACATGAAAATCCTTAGTATACATTGTGCAGCACAGCCCAGGTCTTATGAAGGATTTTGTTACATCTTGAAAAGCCACACATTACAGAACACTCAACTGCAAAAGGAAGATACAGAAAACCAACTCTCCCAATTACTGTATAAGTATTTTTCAAAGCTATGAAATAGCTAAATGAGTTTGGCATATTCTCTGCTAAATGTGGCAAATCCACCTAAAACAAGAGACGGTGTGTTTGGAGTTTCTTTATAGTATAAATACTGACAATGACTATTGGATTTTCTTCAGATTAGTCCTTATCTGACAGATTTCTAATTTGACAGTTGCATGACACTTCATGAGGTTCAAAATTATGCACATTCCACAAAAACTGAGTGCTTACCATCTAAAAAATAGTTTTATTTATAAGAATCTGATTCCAGCCTAGACATAACATTCTTTTTCACCCTGATATTGAACGTGTTAACACCTTTTTAGAAATAGATTTACATATCTGTTGATTAACTTACTTTGAAATATCTTTGCTGTCATGTTGCCATGGAAATACAACATTTCCAATGGCTGCCCGGTAACTGTAGACTCCCAGGAGACCAAGTGCCATAGCAATTTTTGAAACCAGGGAACATCTTCTTTGAACCAGAAAGAAGATCATAACTAGGGAAACTGCAGCCAAGAAGGAGAGTTCAGACTTATGTTCAGAACTGGAGAAAAAACAAACAAACAAACAAAAACAAACAGGCAAAAAAACTTCAAACTACTGCAATTACTGATAAACACATTTGACAAAGCCTTAGCTAAAGCACTGTATTTCCAAATTAATCACTGCACTGACACCTGTTATAAACTTTCCAAGAGGTATGGCAAAATATTTTAGTAGTTTCAAAAAAATGTTGTTATTAATGAGGTTTTATATTCAAGTACGCATGCTTAAAGTGTAATTATTGTGTTCTGCCATATGATAGCTATTCTCTTAATTATATAAAAACTGAGCTGCTTATTGCATAAAGGAAAAGGGTCCAAGGCTTTTAAACTAGGATTTTGTTACACATTTTGAAAAAGCAAATTTTGCTTATACCATATGATTTCATTTTCTAGGAGAAGGCATAGAATATTTTTGCATTATGAACATTTTGAATTCAAACTACTTTCCCGTTATAAATAACCGCACATGTATTTAATTTGTTTAATTTTCGACATGCAAAATACTGCCTAGCCAGAATGACCAGAAATATATAGCTTAAAACATACACACTAAATACATTAGCACAATATGATTTTTATACATCACCTTGTAGTGAATCAATACATTCAAGTGATAGAAACTGAGAATTTGCATCATGGCCAAGAGTACAGATACTGTGTGCCCCCCCTCATCCTAAGTATATAACAGTCATTACAGAACCAAGAGCATTTCATTAAGCATGTTGCCAAAAGCTGTATATTTAAATCTACAGTGATATCACTTAGTACTGCAAAATTTAAGGGGGTCAGGTAAAGATCTGCACTTAATCCCTACTAAAGTTAGCTACGCAATTTCAGAAAGCCCCTTATAATCCAAAAGTCGCTAAAATTTGCCTACTGCAAATATTCCCAGCATCCAAATGACCCAGAAACACTAATTTTGTTAATTTACCTTCTGCTAAGAACATCATTTAGAGCATTAGAACTAAGTGCTCCACCTCTGTCTTCCACACTTCAAAATGCCATGATAAAAGATTATCGACTTCAGCAGACCAATACTGAGCCTGTGCTATTATCTGCATTAACTCTGATCACATTTATGAAATTCCAGTTTTATCTTTGATTTACTCAAAATTACAGTACTTCAAACGGGTTTACTTTCCTATGTGCTGGTACTTGCTTCATGGGATTTTGACCAATAGTTTTATCAGCTGTTGCATGAAAAAGTCACAGAGGAAAGAATAAGGGGCAGAAAAGTTGCCCTGTTAGTCCTCCGTGCAGGACTCAGTCAAACATTTCATACGACTTAGAAGGACTCTCAGGAGACGTACTGCTCTCTGGAGGGTAGTAGAGAAAAGGGAGAAATAGAACACTATAGAACATATAATGTGCTCTTAATGTTTCTCCTTGGTAATATCCTTCTCCTACAGGAAGAGATGGCAGAAAGAATGAATGGACTGCTGCAGCAACCTGTGAACATAGCGAATGCATAATTTCTTATGATCTATACATAAAGAACTAATTTAGTAGCCAGTGCATCTTTCAAATGAACACTTGTGTTAGATTTTAAAAGCTTTCAGGATATATTCTCCTTAGCTATTCATTGTATGAGAGTGAGATAAATCAAATCGGATATAAACAACAGCACATCACCATCAACTTAGTCTTCATCCCTTTATCAATGCAATTCTGTTAAGAGACTCTTGTAAGTAAAATTAACATAGTAACAAAAAAAAAAAAAAAGAAAGAAAAAAGAGAAAAAAGCACTCTTGCCTGAAAGAAATAATAACCGGTGCTATATCAAGCGAGACATTCAATAACACCTGCAATTTCCTACAGTGAACACTTGAAATCATACTCTATCCCTCCAAAAAATAAAGAAAAATCCTCATAGAAGGCCCAATGTAAAGCAAGGGTATGTTCAAAGACACGCGCACACCAGTCACAAATGGCATATTCTTGACTGCTAGCATAGGGGTTTATATCCAGCCTTTGTCTACATTTTCTGATGATCTTCTGTTACTTCAGTTTAGGACTTTTTTGAACCAAGTAAATTTGTTGCAAAAAAATAACAACAAAAAAAAATTACTCCAGTGTTTCAAAGAGTTTGCTGAAGAAACAAATAAAAAGGATTTATAGCAAGCGAAGTCACGTCAGCATAAACCACCTACAGATTCCAAGTTTTCCAACCACAGTACTTACAGTAAGGCAGCTAAGTATATATTACATTAGCATGCAGTTTGAAACAGGACTGTAGTTGTTCAACAGAGAGTTCAGCCATTTAGCAAAATCCTAAATGACTTTGATAATCCCACCCAGAAAAACAGGCAGGAACATACTGCTGTTATCTTAGATGAAACGTAGTGGTGTTTGCCTAAGCCACAAAATGAACACTGAAGTACCAAGAGTTCCATGAGAAACAACCTGAGAACCTGGGGGGGGGAACGGAAAGGAAAGGGAAAGAAAGAAAAACTTTGTCTTTTATGCTCTTAATGTAACAGCTGGTGGTCTACACTTTCATATTTCTGGTATCAGAATGAGGATTGAAGACATTTCCTTCCACTGGTCTGACCTCACCTCACTTCTGCAAATACTAGTGGAGTGAAAGGAGTTATACATGTGCACAGAATCACATTTTAGGTGGATAAAGCCTTTTTATTTTTTTTTCTTTCATACTACTAGCATACAACAGAATACACAGGATTCACATTGCATGCTAGTTTTTAGGGGGTGGCACTTGGCGGGGGAGTTAAGCACATTACTGAAAGAAAACATAATCCTTTTCCCATGCTGTTGTGCTTCTGGAAACTTCTCTGCAAGGGGGTGCTCCAGCTAACACCTTCACCCCTTCTACAGTGAGGCATGCAGCATCTGACAACTTCTAAGTATGAGCTCTTACCAGGATTAAACACCTGAACAAAACTATCTGAATACCAAGTAATTAAAAAGTAAACCTTACTTCTGGCAAGGGAATTGTTAGGGATTGAATGTTCTCTTCTGCTTCATCTACTGTCTTTTTTTCTATTGTGCATTTTCTCACTGAAGCATGTCTTTTCTTTGCAGCAGTTTTTGCAGAGTCTCTCTGCAAACAACATAGAACAATTCCCTAATTTCAGCACTGTTGAATGAATCCCTAATAAAATAACAAATAAATAATAATGATAATATTTCAACATGCTATAAGTAAACTGAATTTCTGTGTTTTGCTTCTGACATTTTCCTGTGTACAAACCTGTTCAATAATCCCTTTGTCTCACATGAACACTCAGCCACTTAAGCACTGTCCAGGTATGCAAAGTATTGGTCCGAGAATGACTACAGGTATGTAAAGAGTAAATAAAAGGAAAAATAAAAGGAAGACTGTTCATCAGCTTATCTTAAAAACACAAAATAATAGAATCCTGGCTAGAAAAAGCCTGAGCAGCTTTAACTCAAACTAACAAGATACACATGATCTGAGTAAGGTTCTAATTTCTTATTACTAGAAAATGTGCTATTAAGACATATCTATGCAAATTAAACACATACTAAAAATAGAATGACAATCAACCTTACAGGCTCGCAGTGCATTTTGGGAAAAGGAATAAGTGCTTTATGCAACTCAGCTTATCACCAACTTTTAATTTATGCTATAAGGAAAACACATCATCTGGATCCTGATCAAAACATTAGGGAAACAGACACCTCTACCACGCTGTTCTCTTGTGAAGGAGAAGCAACGAAGAATTTAAAAACTCCAAACAAAAAAAAAATGTAAGCATGCTCACCAAATAGGAGTTTGGACCCCCACAAACCAGAGGACGTACAAAGATTTAGTTGATTCATTGACTAATCTTTCCAAAGCTCATCCTATGAACCACTTCAGACCCAAGAAAGGATTTACCCCACCTACATCCTATCACTCAAGTCCAAAAACTGTGCACTTTAAATGCTGCTATTAATGTAAACTTTTAACCATATAAAGCAACTGAAGTACATGTCACCATGGTGACATATCCTGTATTTTCCTGTTAGGCTAAAAGCTGCTCCTGTGATTTAAGTCAGGATGTAGCTTCACAGCATCCTGAGCCAACCTATGCCAGGGTTCTGCTGTTTTTTGAGCTTTCTGAACGCTACAGAAGCAGCTTTCTGAAAAGAAAAAGGCAGAGCTGTGGCAGCCCCAATTACACATCATCTCAGGCTGCCATGGTATTGCACTCTGGACTGTTCCAAAACTTTTTTATTAAAGCCCAAAAAAGTATATTTTTGAAAAATCATTAATTCTTTCCCATCCAAATTTGACAGGCAAGTGGGTCTTTTTAAACAATTCTTGACAATGACAGAAAGAAAAAAAAAAAGTGTTTATGTCTGCATCAATTCATAAGATGCACATACTTATTTTGCTTCAATGTGAATTTCAACAGCAGCAATGCTGGCTTGCACAGTCGTCCATTCTTGCAATCCTGTTACTAAGCCAGCCCATGTACTGTGCCAGAACATGTGCCTGTTAATCTGTATGGTAAATCAGAGCGGGACGTGATCTATCTGAAAGACAAGAGCTTCCTACACCAAATTTGGTTATTTTTCCAGCCACATCAGTTCACCACACTGACAAAGTAACAGCTGTGCTGGTAAAATAAAGGGCCTGTGATGGGAACAGCATGGCAGTAGGTACCTTGAGTGCTAAGGAAAGGGCTCTTTAATATACCACTCCTGCCAAAAAAAGCAATCATAGCCTAAGGCTATAGTTGCAGGACCTTTGCTCTAAGATCCAAGCAAATATACCCAATTTGAATCTATAACTAGGAGGGAAACACAGAGAACAGTTTACCAGTGACATTCTGAAGTTTCAGCTTTGGTATCTAGCTGCCAGTACTTCAGCTTTTCTGATGGGGGAGGCAAACAGCTTTAATAACAGGATCGTTCTGGCTTTATGAAAGGGAAGTAATACTTAATCAACCTGATCGAATTCTGTGAGGAGATGACTAGCTCGGTGGAAGAGTGGAGCACAGGCAGTGGTGTTTATCTCAGCTTTAACGAGGCTTTTAAGTCTCCTGCAACACACAGGCAAACTGATGCAGTAGGGTTGAGATAAGTGGACAGAGAGGTGGACTGAAAACCGGCTCAGCTGCCCAGCTCACAGGCTTCTTCTGATCAGTACCACAAAGTCATTCATGACCTGCATGACAGGACAGACCAGCAAGTCTGCACGCAATGCAAAACAGGAAGAGCAGCTGGGATACCACAAGATGGGTGTGCTGTCATTCAGGGGGGCCTCAACACACTGCAGAAATGGCCTGACAACAAACCCGTGAAGTTCAACAAAGGGAAATGCCAAATCCTGCACCTCAGATGGAAGAGCTGCACGGAGCAGGATGGGCTGGGGGCTGACCAGGCATACAGCATATTTTCAGAGATGACTCTGAGCATCGTGGTGGACACCAAGTTGTGCCCTTGCAACGAAGACTGTATTCAGCATTTGGTGCTGAATCAGGAAAAATGTTACCAGCAGGTCAAGCAAGGCATTTCTTCCTCTCTGTTCAGTCCTGCGTCCAGTTCTGGGCTCCCCAGTACAAAGAAAGACATGTGCAGTAAAGGACAATGAAAATGATGATGGGGTTGGAGAATCTGTCATACACGGAGAAGCTGAAAGCACTGGGACTGTTGAGCATCAAGAGGAGAAGGCTCAGCATAGATCTCACCAAACACAAGGGGGGTTTAAGGGTGTTAAAAGATGAATCCAGGCACGTCTTAGTGGTGCCCAGCAAAAGCACAAGAGACAATGGATCAATATATTCAAGGGAGACAAACGCAGTTTTTCAGCTCCAAGAATATCAAATCCTTCTTCCATAGTGCTGTGGTATGAGTACAGTCCAAGAAAAGGGCTGCCAGTCTGAAGAAGATGTCTGGCCCAGGAAGTTATTGGGCAAATAAATCTTTGGAAGATGTTGAGAATTCATCTTTTAAAAAATCATCCCAGTCACAACAAATCACAGCTAATCCTGTATTTACAATAGGACTGGTCACACACTGGCTTAGCTCATTATGGAGTTCTCTGTGGCGTGGATTTAGGACTGAGAATATGACATTCCATCCTCAATCCCTCACCTCATCACACAAGGGAAGCATGGTGAAAGCTCTGGTATAGGGCAACTACTGTAATGCAGTAAACTTCCTCATAAGTCATGTCACTCAGCACTCATGCCTGTCACAGCAATTAGCATTTTATCTGTGAGGCTGCCAATATGTAACTAGTCTCATATTAGTTCATTTACTCATGTCGCTATTAATGAATGATGAATGACATGTCATCAACATGTTGTAAGATATTGGCAAGAAGGATCTTTATCTTACACAGCAAAGCCTCCCCATCTGCTGTCTGTAAAACAGTGACTAGTCAGTTGCAAGGTTTTGCTTCTCCATCCACCAGCTGACATTCAGAAGAAAACAATTCAAATATTAAGTACTTTTTATCACTGAATAATGGCTCTAGTTCTTCACAATACTAAAAGGCAGTAAGAGTAACAGCCTTTCTCAGAGTACTTCAAGTTGTAAGAAATTCCCTTTTTCTGTTTATCATACTACATTTGAAAAATTCCTTCAGTTTTCCACCCACACATGAAATGATTGTGACAGACAAGGAAGAACTTTATGTGCAGCACCTTCTCCAGCAACTTCATAAAGTCTGAAATTGAGCAGAACCTTCTGCTTTAAAATTAATGGTTTAATTCTATTAAGTGATTTTTATTTTCCCAAACCAGCCACTGTTGACTTACACAAGGAAAATATTTACTTTTTGCCACTGATAAACCTATCGTGTATAATTGACATTAATTAGATAAGTCATGGTGCAGGGCTAAGATTATAATCTATTGATAGTACACAAGGAATTACACTCACATGAAGCAGCTCTGAAAAATTCCTTATGTTGTTTCACTGTTTATGCCATTTGCATGCTTACAGCGCTTTCTGTATAGAGATTGTATAGAAATGTATACATATTTCACCAAGCAAAACATACATTAATTTATAAGTAAGACAGAAAGTATGATAATAAATCAGATACCCACCTTGTCAACCAGTGCCCAAAGTCTGGCCGATGAGCCCATTGGACTCCCGTCCGATTCAAGGATCGAAGCAGTCGACAGCAAATAAGAATGATCCATGGACTCGCTAAGCTTAACCACTTATCTGATCCTTTAATGAATTCAGCTGAAGATGCAACCTTGTCCAGTTTTGAATTACCTGATGCTGGTACATCTATATTCTTGCAATCAGAGGCTTCCCTGATACCATCAAAATTTTGTTTCAAACTGGTACCATGCTGAGGGTCACATTCTTTCAGAAGAAAATGGTTTCTACAGAGTTCCTGACACAGTGCCAAACAGAGGGTATTGATAAGAAAATACCAGGTTTGATGTTCCTCTTCTATAAAACTGCTTGCCCCCAAACTCAAAACATGGCCAATTGTTCCAGCCAGCATCAGCACATCTACTTCTGACCAGCTGGAACTGGACACAACTGGATTCTGCAAACAAGAACACATAACAGTGGTGAAAGCTGTATAAAAACTTCACTTGTTTAAGCATTCAAAGCATGCTTACAGCAATTTCCTCTCAGGAAACAAAATAAACAGCAGGACAAGTTATTTCCACCTTGACAAATCCTGCGAATTTCTGAAAGGTTCATTTTATTGTAGCCTATTTAGTTAGCACTGCAGTATAATCATACTGTTTAGAATGACATTCTGTTTAAGGTAAGAAACTTCATGCATAATCTCAACTGAACAGATTCAAATTCCCTACCAGCCTGTGACAAAAGGTCTGAATCAAGCTCTCTCCTTGCTGCATATTTGTAGAAGTAAAAACAGAAGTCCTTCAGAAATCAAACTTGCAATACAAATAATAGGTACTTTTCTAATTGGTTAAATCTGTACTGTCCTTAACTCGGTACAGTGACAACCTTCATTACTCAAATTGACAGAAGTTACTTGCAGACATTCTGATGTACCTCTTGTCCTTGCTTGGCTTGAAATGCGTCTGTCATCATAAAATCCGTTATAAATCTTATCCACCTATTATTTACTTCACATGCTGAGTCTATCTAAAGCCACAAAATTTGTTGTCTGATGCCTCCATTAGTTCGATTTCTTGCTCACAGCAGCTACTCGAAGTGCTCCATCGTCATGACACGGCTAAAAAGAGAGTGTAAGGGTATGGGGAAGGTGGGACCATCTGGTTCATTCAAGTTATCAGGTCAAGGAGCTTTTCACCTCATGGGGAAGGGGAAGTAACAGGGAAAGCCATAAACACACAGAGACAGGCCCCTGATAAGTAAGCACTAAAGGAGACAGTAAAGAGGACCAAAACTCCTCAGCCGTTAATTGATGGGCCATTAAGAAACCACAGGCATACATCTGAGGAGCATGAGCTTGGACTTTGTAACAGATAAGGGGAAATGACAGCATCCGTATTACTGGTGTGAGGGGGTCTGTGGAGCTATGCAGACTTATTAAGGAATGCTTCAGGGAAGTGACAGAGCTGGGGGAGAGGGGATGCAGAGGAACAGGCTGGCAGGATGGGGAAGGTGAGAGGAGGAAAGATAAAGGGGGCCAGCCGCACACCAGCAGGCGCCATCCACCACACTGATCCAACTGACAGCCCTGCACCTCACTGTTGTGGCCTACCCTCGCTTGTCAAAGCCCCTCTTCCCGGTCTTTCTGCGCAACTTCACTCTCTGTCCCACATCTGGGCACTGCAAGGTCTCACGGCAAGCAAGGCCTTCAGCCACAAAGCTCGAGGGCCTCATGTCAGGAGCAAGAGGGTCTGGAGATTATACGGCTGCATGAGAGGGAGGTCAAAGGGACAGCGACTGAAGGGACCTCTGTGTGTGTATCTTTCCCTCTGCGGAATTTAATCCGCTGTGTTGCGAGTGTCTACATTTAATTTGCCAGAAAATTCCAAGTCCAACTAAATGTGAGTAGGAAGAAAACCATGGGAAGATTCAAAGTCTGAGCTGGGAAAGTCCTCACCTTCCTCAACTGTTTAAATAGTTTATATTAGACGAATACGGAAACTCACTTATCTGGGAGCAGGTAACAAAAAAGTGGATATAAACATACTGATAACCCTGAACATCCAGATGCAATTCTGAAGTCTCACTTACTCTTAAGACTGACTGACAGCAGCACATGTATTTGTGTTCAATATTCAAGTACATGCAACATGGAGAGGACAATAGCTACACCTGACCCAAGAAGCTTGTTAACACTACTGTGATTTTGCTTTGAGGAAAACAACTTTTGCAGAATTGAGACTGAATAAGATGTATGAGACTGAATGCAGAAGGTATAATTAAAGTTATCACCTATTCATATCACCTTCATTTATTGTGCTGTTAAAGAAATACACTAAAGTCACTGCACTTAAGAAACAAAACTAAACAAACGAACAGCAAAAAAGCTACAATCACTATAATAAAGAAAAAAAAGCCACTACAAATTTATCACAGGAATGGTAATTATCTCAAAAACAGCACAAGCTCACAATCTAAATTGATTAACATTTGAAATTTCTTTGGTGCCCTACAGATTACTCCTTTTTGTTTAGTCCTCCGCTTTGCCAATCACGAACCATAAACCACATTTTGGAACAAAAAGACCAGGTAGAATTGTAGTCAGTGCAGAGACTAAAGACCATGAAATTCACAAAGACTAATACATGAAGAATACATCACTGAACTGTGGAAAGCTTAAACTCCAACGCTGACCTTAAAGGTTTTGGCTGACACTAAATGGTGACAGAGCGCATAAGCATCATCTGCTTGCAGAGACAAAGGAATGTGAGATTCTCAACAAATGAGAATACAATACAATTTCTTGTATGTCTTCAAATGTCTTCAGTACAATTCGTCTCCTTTATGAGACATAAAATCTACATAAGGATTGCTCTCTTGTATCAGTTGGTTGTCAGCACTGACAGGAAAATAAGTTCATTGGGCTGAACAGTAGGTTCATTAACTGAAAAAATGATTATCAATGGGGAACATGCAACAACCTCATAAAAATGGTGGCATTAGTGTGAAATATCCCCATGTTAGAAGTTCATATTTCATGCCTGCTTGTCTGACTAACAATTCCGGTGAAGATAACAAAATTTACTCCTCCGTTCACTTCAAAGGGTTAAGTCCAATGGCATTTATTGATAAGCCACATTTCAGACCAGAGTTATTCACTCGAGCAAATCTATGCAAGATGAAAAATTATGCAGCAAATTATAATCTCCTGGGCCTTCATGGTCTAAGAAATACTGAAAATAGCTTCATCAAGGTTTTCTAAATTTACTGGTAATCCCTCATATGAGCTGTGTCATATTAGGAATGTTATCATCACAGTTTTTTATGCAGCCTGACCTTAGATTACTTGGATTGTTCTTAGTTTTCAGACCTGTTTTATAGGCACAAAACTGTTGCTCCTACTCTATCCACTGCTCTGACTTCCTAGCTGCTGAGCACCTCCAGTACTCAAGAACCCAGTAGGCACTCCAGATACTAAAAAACCTGTAGGACTTGCACAACTATCTTGACACACAAATTTAGCACAGTATCTTTGATTTATGAGATTTGTATATGCCAGACTTTAAATTTAAACCTCTAATTTGCCATGCCTGGGTAGCTTTAATATTTGGTACACAAGCAGTAGTAATTAAATAATACAGAAACAGATCTGTTTGCCAGATCTCTGACATCTTTTACTTGCTTGCACAGTTGTGAATAAACAAACAATAGAATCTATGTACCCCTGCCCATGAAAATTACATTTTCTTCACTTTGAGATAAAACATCCTGCACCTTATCTTCCAAGTCCAATTCCAGTTATGGCCCTTCCGTCCAGCTGAAAGTGAAGCTCTTTTTCACAAAAATTAATCATCCATATTTAATGCCTAGGGAATTATACAATCAACCTGGTCTAGTGGGAGGTGTCCCTTCCAATGGCTGGCAGTTTGGAATTAGATGGTCTTTCAGGTCTTTTCCAACCCAAACCATTCTTTGATTCTATGATTTTATGTGGAACATTTTGTTTTTCATGCCCAACTATCACCTAAAATTTAAATACTTCTCATTCGGTTCACTTCTGATACTTAAGCTCCCTACATCAAATCTTGATTTCCAATAATGCTAACTTCCTTACAATAAAATATTACAAATCAATTTTGCTCCTCGCACATTTTCACAGCAGTTTGGGATCATTTTCAAGAGCTACCCAGTCACCTGGGTCTAATCACCTTTATTTCTTCCCACCAAATCAAAAAAAGTAAATATTTTTAGGTTCAATTGAATAAAATATTTTTACCATTCAGGTCAGTAAGGAATACTGCACCAAAGAGGAAAAAATATTTTAAAATGAATAGAGTATTTCAAAATAAAAAGGGGGCCTTTTGTTTAAATAATAAAAAAAAAACCACTACAATTGTGCACAATGAAGCTTCTCAAAAACTGCATTTGAAAATATTTAGCTTACAGATTCTATTATCAAAAAAACTACTGATTCTGATTTCTATCAGAAATAGGAAAAAAACTGCAACTAGTAGTAGTAGTGAATACTGTACTTAAGAACTGGCATGCAATTAGAATGAAGCTATGAACAAGAAGTTAACATTTTTGAATATCTTCTGGAAATCATAAAGGGCTGCAGAACTATTTAAAACCTGAAGTGCCATTAAAAGAAGGGACTGGTGCTGCTAGAAACATAGTAATCAGAACCTATAAATAACAGTCAGGAAGCAGATGCTAACACTGCCTGCACTGGTCTTCAGAAAATTCATGAACTTGGTAATCAGCTTCTATATACAGTCACAGTAGGAAAAAAAAAAAAAAAAAAAAAGGCATTACAAATGAGAAGCACTTGAAAGAAATCTTTAGATGTGAACGGAAACAATTTAAAGAAAAAAAAAACTGAAGTCATTAAAAGGAGAGCTTATCTTAATTACTTTTAAAATACCTGCATTTTATCATATAGCATAAGCTTAGAGAATTTAGCTTTTAGATTTTTTAACTGGCAAGATTCAGAATTCTTCTCCTGACATCAGAAAAGCAGGATTTCAGAGCTCTTTCAGATGTGGAGCACATATGCGGACTATGGAGAAGCACAGGTCACGGGCACTTGGATTCAGACTTTAGTGTAATAGCACTCCTAATTTTAACAGCAGGCACTTTAAGATCAACAGAGTATATACAATCAGTTTCTCCCCCGAAGTCTAAGTGTTCTGCTGGAAAAGGGGATAGAATCGATAGAATCGGGGACACAACTGTGTGCATATTTTACTGCTTGTGCTTCAGTTACCAGTAAATAATCTTTCACACCCACAATGCAGGCAACACCAAACTGTTCTCTGCTCCCTTTCACATTTTCCAGGCTCTATCTTCATATAAGCAGCTACCGGCAAGAAGCCACAATATCCTTCTGCAACAGCCCTGAGACTGGTGAAAATGTAAATCCAATCCAGGTCACTGCTTTTACATGTCAGGAATGGAGGCACTAACTGAACGTGCAACATATTTCAGGCTTGCTCTGGAACTTGAACAGGAACAGCAAAGCTTATTTGACTACAAGATGAGATATGGATCCACCAATCCAGTCATTTATGGAGTAGGATGAAGATGGTTTGATGAAAATGGATTTCTACAGGTTTGGATACGAAGTCACGTCTGCTTCATAAGACATACTTCAGCTTCCCACATCTTCAAATATGCCTCGAGTACAGGAATAGAGACACAGCACCAGAATCGAGAATCCAGTACTTTTCACTTGTAGCAACCCCAACTTTTGGAGGGGGTGGCGAGTGAGGTAGACTTTGGATTGCTGAAAACGTCCTCGTTCATGTATTATCAACTTGAAGCAGCTGATCTGATCATCTGCTGGTATGCTCTGACCTCCCAGCTGGGTAAAGCTCCAGAATATATTTCTGATTCATGATGCACCAATTTCATACATTCCCCCTTCTTTCCAGTTCAAGCAGGAAACACTTGAATTGATAACTGTCCCATTACAGCTAAATGGAGATATTTTCCAAGGTGACATAAAAATAAGCATTGTCGTGTCCAAGAGACACTATCTGATCGTTTTCCTAAAATGACAGAGGTGTTACTGCCTGTGACACAAAACTGCATGAGTAAATAAAGGTTTTTTTCCGCATTTCTTACATTCCAGATGGGTCTCAATAGCTGGTACCAAAGAGGAAAAACCAACACATTGCTGCTGAAACATCTTTCTTCAAGCAACGGGGAACTGGGTTTATAGTGCTACATCAAGTGGGGAGAATGCTCTAACTGCTGTGGCCTCTTATAAGCAGAACGTGGGGTGCTGTAGACAAAGATACAAAACTGGGTATGATCATAGAATCATTATGGTTGGAAAGGACCTCCAAGATGGCCCAACCATCCCCTACCACCAACGTCACCCACTAAACCATGTCCCTAAACACCACGTCCAACCTTTCCTTGAACACCCCCAGGGACGGTGACTCCACCATCTCCCTGGACAACCCGTCCCAGTGCCTGACTGCTCTTTCTGAGAAGAAATGTCTCCTCATTCTCACCCTGAACCTCCCCTGGCACAACCTGATGCCATCCCCTCTAATCCTATACAGGATGTCATTTCTAAACAGTCTATTTTTGCTCAATTTGTTCTCAAAGGCAAATGTGCAGAAAAAGCAGGGGCAGGAAAGGAAAAAAAAAATGAAATAGAATAGATAGATAAACACTTCTCACATATACTCTTGGCTGCATTTCCTAGGCATAGCTGACTAGGTGGAATCATCAGAAATGGCCAACAGTTTATGGTTACGGAAGTTCCTCACAATGATTGAATCTAAAAGTGGAACAGCATAGATTATGTGTGTGCTTCTTTTAATGTCTTCCTTGATGGAATTATCTGCATCCATCAGGGAGGCAGCAATTAATTCATATCATAAGGAAAGCCATTTCGCCCAACTCGAAGTTTTGAACACTAGGAGACATTTTGCAATTGCTGCTGTGATCACTGTTAGAGTAGCTGTATTAGCAATACATAAGCCACCTGCAGGAAGTTGTTCACACCAGCAGCTGCCTCTCACCAAGGATGCATGCAAGGATGTAAAAGTGACAAGAACAGGTGGGAATGAAACCCCTAGACTCAGGCCAAACTAAAAAGGCAGACCCCATACCTGTAAAACAATACATGGTAACAGCCTGTTCTAAACTTAGCACTCAGAGAAAAAATTAATGTTGGGGGAGGAAAAAAGACTGAAGCTCTAACCTTTGATCCAGATTTACTGAAGCACAACCACAACCTGGGAAGCCCCCAAAAATCTGGGCCAAAGCCCACTCAAAGGAGGACTCAATGAGCTCGCTGCAGCTTCCTGGGCAAGAGCAGATACCAAAAGGCCAACAGAGGTGAAAGATTTGCACTATGTTCACACACTCTTTCTTTGATAAGCTCAGTGTGTTGCTAGTTCGGGCACCAGAATTTGGATGCATGAAGCTGGAGGGCTCTCTCTGGTGTTGAGTCTGCAGTTCATGGGTGCTTTTTTTTTCAATGAGGTGCTCTACTCAGAGAGAAACCAGACGGTTCCCCAAAAGAGAAAAAGCAGGAGTGGGAAATGTAACAGAAATACAAAACACCCAGCCAGGACACTGCCTTCTTCAGCAAGCAGTTAGCAATGGCTGCTATCTGTCAACTTCCAAGTACACATTTGGAATGGTTGGCTGATAGACAATCAGTGATCAGAAAAACAAAACTCCCCAAGAAAATACAAGCCTTTGCCTATCACAAGACAAAACACAATTCAAACCCAACCACATAAAACGTCATCCCATATGAAGAATAATGAGTAAATCACTGGGGAAAGAAAAAAAAAAAAAAACAACACAGGGGAGACCAGATCAACCTGCCTAAAGGCAGAACACTCAGAAAGGAATCATCAGAAATACAGACAAACAATACAGGGCTAACAGCCCTTGAGTTCTTGAGTTCAGCCTCATCTCAAAGCAAAAACATAAATTAATTAATTAATCAATTTTAAAAATTTAAAAAATAAAAAATAAAAAATGAACCAAAATGAAGGAATGACAAATGAAAAGGAGCTGCCCTATTAAAGAGTTAAAAGGCTTTCCCTGAGGAAATACTGAACAAAAACTTTGAAACACATCTTAAGCAGAGGCTGGTTTATAACAACTTTGCACGGTACTTCCAGCCCACACGCTGTACGTTGAGTATGAAGGAAGGGTACACTGAGTATGAAGGAAGGAACATGCACAAAAATGAGAAGACAGAAGGTCTCCAGGCATCTGCGCTAAAGGCACAGGCAGAGAGCAAGCCTCCATGTAGCTTAACACTTTAAAGTAAGGAACGTGATGCTTTGCATCAACCCCTATTCTATAGAGGCTTCAAGCTCTGATCCTAGACATGCAAGAAAAGTATCTACTCATTTTGTCAACTGACCTCATGGATAGGTGTAATAGTCAGAAGTGCAGTACTTATGTTTGAAGGCTAGTCTTTTATCTTTAATGAGACTAAAGATAAGTGCCCATTAATGCCCATTACTCCTACAGTGGTGGGTGTCACAAAGGATTAACTCATCTCTTGGCATGTAAGGAAGATTTCAGGTCAAAAACACACTGAGTTGCTCTGAGACTATCATTGTAGAGGACAAAGCTAAAATCCACTGTCATCGTTCTCAACCCAATTGAAGTAGAATTGTCTGTAAATTATATGTAGGTCTAGAGCATCATCACTTACTGTTGTTAAAATCAGAAAAAATATTAAGATGAAAAATGTGCTTGTTTCCCATGGTTACTTGGTTTTGTTTACTATTTTTTTCTTTTTTTTAATATTTTTATTTACTTTTTATTTGCTATAAAGTATTTTAAATATATATGTAATTCTTACTATTTTCCTTTGTTTACTACTGCATAGAAGTAAATCTTAAGATTCTACGCAATACACTGCATCATTAATTATGATTTCAAGGCCATATTCTTTTACATTCTACAAATAAGAATTTCTACCTCATTTATGCTTAAATAAATAAAGGCTCTAAGTAGTACAACTCAGAAAAGGCTGAAGTGAACTGAGTCCATTTAAACACCAATGCATCCCTAAGTACTAACAGTGTTAAACTGTAAAACTACATGTCTTATTCGGCAGATTTGCCCATTCACATTGATTAATTTTTCTTTCTTCTTTCATTTGCCCTTAAAAATAATCCACAATAGCATCACTAGGTTTTGTAACAAAACATTAAACCTAGTTTGACACAAAATTTTCAGTACCAAAAGCAAACTGTGATCTACACTTAGAAAGACTGTTCTGCTAGCAGTTATGCTTGAGATGAAACTTCTTTCCCTGATATCATTAAGCAGAAGTGATAGCTGACTTTTTACACTGCTTTAGCCTAAATGATCAACATACACACATAAATCTTATGTTACCAATAAACATAAGCATGAAACAACACGATCTATTCAAACTCCTTTTTCAATCACTTTTAATACACTAGAATGAATTGCACCAAAGAAAACTGAAATGGACGTGAGCTGCCTTCGGGAGAAAATGGCATTACTTTTAGTCCAAGGCTTCTCTCAGAAAAACAGTATTTCCAAGAAGGAATGACACAAATTCAGAAATTACAGAAACAAAATGATAAAGTATAACTGGTATAGCTTTAATAATAAACATTAGCAGCCTTACTCAAAACAATTTAAATATATAGTTAAGCTCAGGAATTCCAGCGTATAGTTCCACTGACTGCAATGTTAACCTCTGCTCAGTAGTGACTTTTCTCAATTCCATTGAGCAGAGCTGTTATTACACAGTTCTGCAAGTCAAAAAGTCTGCTTTTTAGCTTGAAAAAGTGTTACTGCAAAATATCATACATCTTGCATTAATTGCAGCTGTGAAACATCACTGTGTAACAGCATAAAATTAGTACACAGAACTGTTTCTAACCTCAAATTCAACTGTAAAATAATGTACACTAATTAGAACATTTCTTAAAGTAATTTGAAAATAAGCACTCTTATGATTTTCTTTACAGGAATCTGTTATCATGCCACAATGAACATACCACATTTCAACACTAATTTTAAATTATACTAATTACATTACAAATTACAGTTCCTTTAAGCACACACACAAAACCTTTACAAAACTTTATTACAAAGTATGCCATGAAGAGCAAAACATTTTGAACCATAATTAAATGCACAGTCTCACCTTCACTGGAAGTCTGGAATTCTCAAGGATCTTTCCAATGGCAGATAAAATACCACACATGAGTGCAGAAATCAGCATCATCACTCCAAGTGCTGTTAACCAGGACATACTGCAGAAATAGCATAAACTTTCTGCTGATGTGCATACAATGACGTGAACCGCACACAGCACCAGACACATCAAGTAAAAGAGCAGAGAGAAGAGCGAAGGGGAGAGCGGCACTTCGAATTCTGCCCGGCTGCTCAGAGCTTTTGGAACACTGAGCAAAAGCAGCAGCAGAACCTAGGGAAAAAAATAAAACAGAGAATTAACACTTAAAGAATCAGGATTAGCCAAAGCATGCAGTGAGAATTCACACAAAAATCATACTGGTGTCATCCATGTCACTCTGGTATGATCTAGTATGATCACTTGATCTAAAAAACACTGTGAAACAATACACTGGATGGTTTGACTTGTGTAAGTTATCACCATATAAAGAGGAGAAAAAAAGATTGTGTTTTCATTTATTGATTTCAGGGCTTGGACGCATGATTCATCGGGGTTTAATATATTACCATACGCCTCCTGACTTGCTGTAACTGACCATCTGCATGATCTTCATTCACTGTAAGAGTTTTAACTCTCTACAAAATTAAGTGTTTTAACTCTCAATACTGAAATAGCTCCTAAGCAAACAAATTCGACTCATTTATAACTCGTAAATAAAAAGTTAACTGCATGCTCTACCAAAGGCCATTTATCTCACAAGTTATAGATTTCTTGCTGAGTTAAATAGCTTCCCAGGCCAGGGAAAGTTCTCATGCTATCACATAAGTGTATGCTGTTTTTCAAGCTTATGAATTCTGGTATTTAGTTTTGTCCCTCTCCTTGTCTTAATTCGATTTACCAGCTTCACTTCTGCTTTGCTATAACCCGCACACAGACGAAGCAGAATGTCAGATTTCCTCTCAGGCAACTGTAGCAGTGGAGTTAATTTGAGTAATTTCTGCTACCCATGAACAAATAAAGAAAAATTCAGCCACACACTAAGACATTTTGCAAGGGACACAGATGGGCTAAAGAGAGCTCAGTATGCTTGTTGTAGGGCATGATTAAAACAAATTTTAAAAAAGGAGTTATATCCGAGCACTGCCAACCTATAATCTTTCACTTGTGAAGACCTCTACCTAAAACTTACCCATCCATACAGCAAGATATAGTAAAATACATCAAACTAATTGCAATGCATTGCAGTAGTCCATTGTTATTCATATTATACTTTTCACAATTCACTCAGTTATGAAAGCACGAGGTTTCACACTACCATACTGGCTCATTTTTTGCTTTTTAACACAGGACTTAGAACAAAGCACTTAAAATACTAAAATGCTCAAATTGTAGTTACCTATAAATCTAAATTTAATTCTCCGAGAAAATACAGTTATTAGTTCATGTTCCAGAGGTATTCTCCTCACAAGATGAATAGCATTTATAGAATCATGTAGCTTGTAGTCACCTGTGAGATTCCCTGCCTTTATTTCTATGGTTGAGGGTGGAAAATACATATAAAACTAAACAATTTTAGAAAGCACGGCAGTTTCTTGAGTGTTGCACTGGGAAAAAAAATAAATCCAGATGTTTTGTACAGTCTTCTAGTGACACTGTGCAAGCTCTTGTTAACCACACTTTCAAAGCTAATTAGTAGCTGCACGTTTCTGTTGATAAAGGCCCATTGACTAAAATACCTGAGATCTGTTTTGTTGAAAAAGTAAATACCAACAACGGCATTCCAGAAAAAAACAGAATTCCAGTGCTTCAGGTACAAACTGTCAGGAGTTTGAATCCTTAGGTTCCCAAAACAAAGGAACAAGAAAGGACTATAAGCACTTCAGTTTCATCGCGGGCACTGTCCATCTCCAGATTTGCTATCTGTAGGCTGGTAACAGAACCTACCATCTCGTCTCCTACAGGGACTGAGGAACTGACTCCTGAGAAGTGGTCAGCAGAATGATAAAGCACACCAAGCAGTCCATCAGAAAGCCATTTCCAATGTGTTCTGTACACAGAGAACAAGGCGTAGATGATGAGGCCTTGCATGCAGCCCACAAGGACTGAGGAAACTCAAAACAGCTGCTCATCTACTGACCATTCCAGGCACTGAACAGAACCGCAGGTGCAGCTATTGTATAGCCTTGCAGCTTACAGCACTGCTCACAGGCTAGGACTAAATCAAGACGGTAGTGGGTATTTCCATCCTAGGGAACAATGCTTTTTCTCACAAAAGTTGACAGTGATGTTATCTGAAAGGTAGGTGCAAGTTTCTGTACATAAAGTTCAGTATGCAGGCATGGTATCCCCTCAGCATTCTTCCCAAAGCATTACACTGCGGTATTTGAGATTTCCAACACTTGAGATTTCCCCAAAATATCAATTGCAAATAACCTCTTAAAATTCCAGACGTGGGATATCTTATCTTTATTCCGTAGTGTGATATGGAATGGTGACCCAGCACCTTTCAGCAAGTACCTATTTTGGGGCTCTAGGCCTGTCAGTAAAAAGAGTAATTCTTGGAATGGTTAAAAAAAAAAAAAAAAAACCAGCCACACAGGGTCTCGCTTGTTCTCAATAGCTGTAATTGTTGTTAGATAAAGAGGAAAAAATAGGAATTTACTTGCAGATGTTTTTTGTTTTAATGCAGGAAATCTCCTTAAAGAATAGAAGGCTAACTGATATGGGAGTAATGTAAGTTGTAGCACATCTACATATTTACTACACCTGTTTACACCAATACATAACCACCTTATATCAAAAGCTCTCTTGAATAATTTTAAACGCTGTTATTCTTTAAAAATAATATTATGCTCATCCTTCAAATACAATCAGTAAACCCTAGAAGAGTTAATTCTGAAGAATATACACTAAGTAGTCAAAAAATAGGAACCTTCATGTCTTGCACTTAGCTTCTTTCCCAGAAAGATGTATTTTCATACCTCCATAATGATAACAGTCCCCACCATCATCGAATACATGTCATATTGTGCCACTTGTTTGCTTAGTGAAGAACTCAAAGTCTTCAGAGCCTCCAAATATTGCTTCAGGACCTTTTTGCCAAGATTCATGAGTATTTCTGAATTATTCCCCTCTAAGTACAGTTTGATCCAGTTACCATGGGATTTCTCTGCTATCTTAAATTGCTCATATCCAGGATCTAATGGGAAAAAACAAACAAACAAACAAAAAAACAAAACACAGGTAAGAGGATCCATGAACAAAGGAGGATAATAGGAAACCTAATCATACTTTTGTACTTTCTTGTATGATCTGAAGAAAACTTGCTATAGGAGTTGAAACTTCTTTCATACACAGAAAGTTACATTATCTTCCTGCAGCAAGGCCATAATGAGACAGTAACTCAGAATAAAACCAATTAATCCCTAATCAGATAGAACGTCAAGGCCTCTAAATGTGACAAATGTATTAAAATAGCCATTTACTTTTACAAAAGGTTTCCAGAATAAACGTATCCAAATGCTTTAAATCCTGAAAAAGCCATGTTTCCCACTGGAACCGCTCATTATCCAGACTGTATTGCACAAGCCAAGTGGGAAATCACCAAACTGCTGATCTCTGGAGAAAATATCGAAGGACATCCACACAACATATTAGGAGCCCTGATTTTGCTACAAAGATAATGAGAATCAGTTGGTAACACAAACAGAAACACAAAATAAGCCAAATTTTGAAACAGTAATAGAAAAGTTAACAGCTGAAGTGCGCAGTTTGTCTTCAGGCATTTGGATTACAAAGCTGGTGCAAAAGCAATGCTCTCCAGTGAAATTCAGTATTTTGGCTATATTGTAAGGGTTGACTACAGTCAAACCTATTAAAAAAAAAAAAAAGAAAACCTCGTGCTGCCACCAACCTACAGTAGCAAGAGGCTTGCAGTAGAAGGTGCTTTCATGGTGTCCTATCCACATATAAAGGAATTCTGACCAGAAAAAAAACCTAGTGGGAGCGTTAGGTGGAGGGGAGTGACGACACCAACTCTTACCTTACAGTAAGTGTTCTGGTTGATACATGACAGAGGTTGGGTGTGGAAGGACTATGATACAAGTCAATTCAAAGGATACAAAAGAGGACTCTACTATTTTTCTCTACTAATGTTGATTTTCATTGTCAACTCTCCCTTTAGCTAAACATCAACACAAAAAGCTACAGCACACAAAGAATGAGCCATAGCATTTTTACTTCCCAAAAAGATTTATTCAGCTATGACAATAACCAGATTGTGCAGGCATACACAGAAGAGACATCAATTTGTGGAAAAAAAATAGAATAATTTATCATTATAAGCATAAAGGTTAAAAAAAAAATTAAACTCTGACAAAATCATTAGTTTGGGTCGTACATCCACTTCATGAGTATTCTATTCACTTCATGTAAGTTTAATTTCAAGAGCATGTATTAGCAACACAGCAAATTAGATCAGTTGCTGTATTTTATTGTGAACGTTGACAGCAGTATTGTTTCTAAAAGCACTTAAAAGCATGCTTTCCTTTTTCATTTTATAGATGCATCATCCCATACTCCAGTATGCCATGTGGTATTTAAAAATCAGTCACTGAGTAGAGTATGTAATCACAACATAAACTTAATCAACAACAGAAGGAATTTCTGTTTTACTGGACATTATGCTGCGTGAGCATTCACATGCATCTGCATTTTTTGCTAGAAATAAATGTTTAGTTTCCCTTTACATCAAATAACTATCATAAAATACCCCAAGTTGGAAGGGATCTGAGGATCAAGGACAAGGATCACTGAGTCCAAATTACAGCTCCACACAGGATACTTATTATTTCCATGCTATTTCACTCTAAAGTTAATAACTTAAGGGTAAAATGGCCAACTTGGAAATTGTTATACAAAAACATCACCCTCTTATCTTGAAATCCTTAACTTCTTAGCTAAAAGTAGGGTAAAAGATTTGCTGTGCAGTTTCAGAAGCCAAGAGTTAAAGCAGTGACTGAAGTAAGTTTGGTGTCACAAAGACTTAAATTACAGCTAGTTTTTACTCCTGATAGATCAACAATGGATCAGATTTGGTAGAAACCATTATGCCGTTTGTGAGACCTTTTCAGCAAAAGAAGGTGTACATTATTAAATTCAGACACATTTTTCATTTTATTTCGAGTAAGTGAAGGTGAATGCAGTATTTCTTCTCACAATTCTTGTGCAGTTATGAAGGAATTGTGTTTAAGGTTTGTAAGTCTCTTATCACTACAAAACAGTGATCTACTACAGGCTGAATCAACATGAGAATTTTACAAAGTAACATTTAACTCAGAATGTCACGTCTTCTTTTCTACAACTTCTAACCTATTAACGCACTTTTTAGTAAGGCTTTTGATAGTATCCTTCTGGACAGATTGCTCTACTGTGAGATGAACAGGTTCACATTATGCTGGGTGATGAACTGGCTGATCAGCAAAGCTCAGTGGGTCGTAGTGGATGGGGCAACATCTGTCTGGCAGTCACTAGCAATGTTCCCCACGGCTCAGTTCCAGGGCAGGCTCTGCACAATATTTTTATTAATGATGTGGATGCAGGAGTTGTCAGCGAGTCTGCTGACAGTACTAAACAGGGAGGTGCTGTTAACTCTTCGGACGGACAAGAGGACTTGCAGAGGCATGTAGATACACTGAAGCACTGGGCAATCATGAGTGTGATGTTCAACAACGGAAAATGCACCTGCAACGGAGCAATGCCAGGCACAAACTGGGAGACAAGCACCTGGAGAGCAGCTCAGCAGAAAGGGATCCAGGGGTGCAGGTGACAGCAGGCTCAGCGTGAGCCAGCAGAGTGCCCTGGCAGACAAGAGGGCAAACTGCATTTTGGGGTGTGTTAAACACAGCATTGCCAGACAGTGTCTGAAGAGGTGATGCTCCCACTACATTTAGTGTTTGTACAGTCTCACCTTTAACACTGTATACATTTGGGGGCTCCACAATGTGAAAAGGATGTTAATGTCTTGGAATGCATCCAGAGGAGGGCAACAAAGCTAGTAAAAGGGCTGGCAGAGGTCTTGTGAGGGGAGGCTGAGGACACTTGGGCTGTCCAGCCTAGAGAAAAGGAGGCCAAGAGGCGACCTCATGGCTCTCTGCAGCTCCCTGAGGAGGGGAAGCGCAGAGGCAGGTGCTGGTCTCTGCTCCCTGGACACTGATGTCAGGACAGGAGGGAACGGCACAAATCTGCGCCAGGACAGGTTCAGACCGGGCATTAGGAAGAAGTTCTGTACCGTGAGGGTAGGCAAACGCTGGAACAGGCTTTCTAGAGAGGTGGCTGGTGCCCCATGCCTGTTGGTCAGGCAGCTGGGCCTGATGATCTCTGATCCTATTATGCAGGAGGCTTACAGGTATTTGCTGGTGAGTACAATTCAACCACCAGCAAGCACTTGTGTATCAAGACAGCTGCCAGCGTGCAACTGAGACTTTCCTACCATTCACTGCTCTTGAACAGTGGATTCCCTAGGAAGTTCCTCATCCAGTATTAGAAATTCAAAAACTCTTATTTCAAATAAAAAAGTTAAATATTCATAACTCTGAGGAAATCCAGAAATCCAGAAAGGATCATCTAAAATGAGCTTTAATTAAACTGAGATTTGACGTGACGCTATTTTATTACACAGAACATTGAAACTTGTTCAAGTTGTATTTTGAAATCTAAATAAATTCTTCCTACATCTTGTTCCTGCTTCAATCCCTTTTCAGGTTTTTTTGCCCCATCTCCCTCTTTCTTCCTTTTAGCATTTTTTCCCCCCATCTCATTTACCTCTCTCCAAGCTACTGCCTACCAAACACATTCTATCCATATTGCCAAAGATAACTGTTTTAGTCTAACTGCATTTACATTTTTGAAATACATTAAGGGAATGATAACAGAAACTTGCAGAGAGAAATGAGGGACTGGACACTTTTCTCTGAGAGCTCCAATGTGTTCAGTGGCACACCTGTATGCAGTTAAGTATAAAACAAGGAAGGCCATAGATTCTGCACTGTTGAATAAACCTTTTGGTAACTGGTGGATAACATTTGCAGGTCAGTCTTGCATGGCATACACACAAGAGAAGCTAAACGTGAGGCCAAATCCAAACCAAGCTTGCCCTGCTACAGGTTTCCCCAAGCACCGGGAATAGATTGCTTGCACAGAATTATACCAGCATTTTCTGCCTCAGCCTTCTTCCAAAGCTATCACAGCAAACGGCTCTGCTTCCCAAGCATATGGTTCATAACAGTTTCATTTAGTTACAATCACAAGCAGCAATCATCTAAAAAAACCTGATAAATACACAAAAGGAATGTATCACGTAGAAATGACTCCTCCAGTCTCAGTATATAAATCTCTCAGAAACACCAAATTATTTCATTCAATACATACACCTAATGCAAGTTTAGTATTACTTCCAAACTAAAAAGTGGACATTCATTTTAGTAACATCCAGCTTGCACTCAAAAAGTGTCAAAAAAGTGTCTTTTACAGAAACAAGACTAGTTCATCATTCAGACGAATGTTCTGAAGTTCTGAACAGGAAGGAAGCAGTACTAGCTAACTACAGTTGACTGCCTTACAGTGATGTTTGAACACATTAAGAAACCCAAAGTGCTTTTCTAGGTGCACTGAGAACAATAAATCACTGGAACAACCTCACCAGTGATGTGGTAGAATCTGGAGGTTTTCAAGATGTAATTGGACGTGTAAGCTCCTTTTTCCCACGAGAGATTGGGCCTGATAATGTTTTGAGAACACTTCCAACCTGGGCTGTTCTATGATTCTATAAATAATTTTTAATTTTTTTTTAAAGGCAGCAAGACTTAGACCATCCCTACAAGTATCGGTCCCTTTAAACTGCAGCTCCACTCATAGCAGTTTTACTTTGCATTCAACTGAAGTTTCACAATCTACCAATTGTTACTAATTGAGAATCTGAATGAGAACGTTTCAACCTGCAGTTGGCAAATGAGCTAGATGTCTAATTGGGTTTCTTCCAGGGATTTCTTACCTTCACAAAACAGCACACTTCATCTACGGAATTCAGAAACGGTATGGCCCAAGACTTGTCAGCACAACTCTGATGAGTGTGCAGATGATCCACAAGTAAGAGCCAAAGGCTTAGAGCAGGGCGAGCTAGAACATATTGTTCACAACCTTGCCCGGTCAGGTCTTGAATGTCTACAAGTACTGAAACTCCACAAACTCTCTGGACAACTCATTCCAGTGTTTTATTTCCCTTACAGAAAAAAGTTTCCTTCATTTAAACAAACATTCCCATATTTCAATTTATGTCCTCTGCCTCTTAGCCATTTGCCAGGCACCACCAAGCACAGTCTGGTTCAACCTTCTTTTTCCCTTCTATCAGGTATTATGTACATTGATAAGGTCCCTGCTGAGTCTTCTCTCCAAGCACCCTCAGTCTCTCTCCTTGTGTAACAAATGTTCCAACCCTTTCATCACCTGCATGGCCATTCACTGTGCTCACTACACCATATCCATGTCTTCCTTACACCAGGAAGCCCAGAATGAGGCCCAGGACCACACATCATCTCACCATAACTGAGAAAAGATAAAGGACTGACCTGCTAATGACCGCCTTCCTAATGAAACCCTGTATGCCACTGGCTTTCTTTCCACAAGGATGTATTACTGCTTTATGTTCAGCTTGATATCCTACAGGACCCTTTGACTTTCTCCACCAAGCTGCTCTCCAGCCAGTAAGCACACAACCTGTACTGTCGACTCGTCTCTGACATTCCTCTTTGCTGAACTTCACGCAGTTCCTGTCAGTCTGTTTCTCCAGTCTGTTTTAATGGCAGCAAGCCCACCTGGTGCATTATTCTCCTAGTTCTGTATCATCTCCAAACTTGCTGAGGGGTGCGCTCTTGCATCCTCCAGATCTTTAAGAAGATGTTAAACAGTACTGGCCCCAGTGTCAACCCCTGGGGCCTGCCCCTACGGACTTGCACCAGCTGGGCTTTGTCACTGATCACAACCCCCATGCCTGGCAGTTCAGCCACGTCTCAGTCCATTGCATTTACCAGTCATTTATCTAATCTACACCATATCAGTTTGTCTTTGAGTATGTTACAGGAGACAAACACATTAGCAAAACTTTTAACAAGCTGAAGAACATGCAATTCTCTCCACTTAACCATCAAACCAGATAACTTGTTGTAGAAAGAAGGTTCCAGTTGGATGAAGCACCATTTCCACTCCATAAATCCATAAATCTACTCCCAATCACCTTCTTATCCTTCATAAATTTGGAATTGCTTTCCAGGAATATTTGTTCCATCATTATCCCTAGGATCAAGGTAAAACTGACTAGTCTGTAGTTCACTGGATTCTCCTGCTTGTTGTTCCTGAACTTGGGAGCGACATTTGCTTTATTCCAGTCTTCAGGAAGTTCCCCTTATCACCAAAGCCTGTCAAAGATTTTCAAGAATGCTTTGCAATGACACTGCCTGGTTCCTTCAGCACTGTGGCTGTATCTCATCAGGCCCCACAGACTTTTATATATTCAGTTTGTTTAAATATTTCCTACCTTGGTTCTCCTCCCCTAAGGGGAGGTTTTCCTTGTTCCACGCTTTCCCACAGGTCTCAGAAGCTTATTATTCCTGAAGCCTGGGTCTTACCGGTAAAGGCTGAGGCAAAAAAGGCATTGACTACCTCAGCCTTTTCCATGTCCTTTATCATCAGCACCACTACCCACCAAGCACTAGGCCCACATTCTCCCAGGTCTTTCTTTTGCTACTAATGTACTTGTGGAAGCACTTATTGCTTCCCTCTCCAGTAGACTCCAGATAGGCTTTGACATTCCTAATCTCATACCTGCATATTCAGACAACGCGTATAATGTTCCCAGACTACCCAACCCTCCTGCTTCTTATGTGTTTCTTTTTCATATCCAAGTTTCATATCCATCCACACATGCCTCCTGCCACCTCTGTTTGATTTGCTCCATGTGGAGATTTCCTCCAGATGGTGACATTGCTTTTCAGCTTGGAAGAGGTGATCCTTGAAGGAGGAAAAAAAAATACAATAACCAGAGCTTCTGAAGCCTCCTCCTCTTCAGAAGTGTATTCCATGGCATTCCTTCAGGTAGATCCCTGAGCAAGTCTGCTCTCCGAAGTCTAGGGTTGTGATCCTGCTTCTTGCCTTGTTATATCCTATCACAACCCACGGTTGCTGAAGATGAGGCTGACCCTGACCTTCATATCCCTGACCATTTCCTTGTAAGTATCAAATCCAGCATGGTACCCTTCCCTTGTAAGCTCGTGCCCTTTTGTGTTCTCCTTCCAAGTAAATATCAGGACAGATGAAGTACCACATATCCACTCTCTGTGGTACACATGAGGCTTCCACCAACTTTCTGAAGATCTCTTCCACTTCTTCCCAATAAGACTAGCCATAGCAACATAGCCCATGTTGGTCTGCCCATTAATCCCATCCCATAGGTTCTCAATTGGCTAATCATCTATTTCTAGGCAGAGCTCCATTTGCTGCCATTTATCCATGCTTATGAACTACAGGCAGCATTAGTCACTGACTTTGTGACTTTCCCTTTAATATTTTTAGGTCCTGAAGTATTCACAACAACAAAACCTCAAACTAAACAAACAGCAAGGCACCTCTTTTCCCTGCCAATCTTAATGGTCCTAAGCAAAGCTTCCTATGGTGTGTATTAAGCTACAGGCTTACACATCTTGGACCCTGTAAGAACAAGACCCCCTAAGAAGTGTACAGCACACAAAGAATTCACCCTAACAAAGAATTCACCCTAAGACTCTGCACAAAAAGGAATTGGATTTGATTCAATTTTACTGAGACTCTGCTACTGGAAGGATAGGAGGTCGTCATGGGCGCTTTTCAGCAGAGTAGCACCTCTAATAGCAGTTCATAGTCACAAGCAAGTGGCATAAAATTCTTCACATTTTCACCTTGAGCTATTTTAACTTCACTTTCAAATGAAAGCTACAAGTTGAAATAAAGCTATTGCTGGACAAAAATACAGATGATATAAAACAGAAGCTTCCGTCTCCTTCACCAGCTCTTGCAGCAATAGATGGAGCTTTGTGTCAGAATTTTCAGTTCTGAACCCCACCAACACGGTGAGTCTCCTCGCTTGAACCACTCACACAGGCAGAAGTATCAGAACAGAGGGAGCATGTGCCTTACTGTTAACACTTCACTACCATTGGCAGGACTTGTTTTGTTAAGACACCCAGTTGGGGTTTAACTACGATTAGAAGCTGTGATGTTGAAAGATAATCTGTTCTTGATCTACAACAGTCATCCTGCTGAACTTAATATTGTTTTCTACTTTAAGTACTCATAGCCATAACAACACAGCTTTACATTCCCGTGCAGTTATTTTTTTGATTCAACAGATTGGAAGTCTAATGACAAGAACTTCAAGTTTCACAGTCACTTGAAGACGACAATATTTTCCAATGTCCATAGCAAAGTATTCACTTTGACCTCTGACTACTCTCTAAATTTTATTTCTGCTCTTTCATCTACTAGTAAGAGTAATGGCCATTAAAAAACTTTATTCAGAAGCAGTGTGCCAGAGTAGATACTAAAGAGTGAACTCAGCACAATTCCTTTGAATACTGCTCTCAATTAAAAAGCTAATTTGAATACTATACTCTTGAACTTAAAAGCTCAAACTGTGTTATAAATAATATGATATTATGAGGTAACATCCTCTTCTATATTGTTTTTTTAAGATGATTTACCTTTTTCATAGGCAGGTGTATTTTCTTCCAGTAGCCTGCTAAGCTGGAATCCATTCAAGTGCAAGAAACGTAGTTGTTCCCTCATTGTCTTGCCTCCTACAACTGGCAATATAAGGTTCCCAACACTGTTTCTTGAAATGGGTAGACCAAGACCTACTGCCAGTGTACTAGCCAAATCAGTTTGTTGTACAAGTTCAGGTTGTGTTAGAGGACCTAGAATCAACAAGATAAAAAATAAAAAAAGAAAGGAAAAAGTATTTCAATTACAGGCCTTTCTATTTCTATAGCAAGAGAGACATTTTTTTAGTTTAAAAATATGTTCACTGCCATTAGATCAACTAGTTCAAGTGATCTACAGAGTGTTCTTCTTTGTTGTAAAACCAAAACTTACTCAATTTTCAGCAAGTACCACTCTTCAATGTAAGCAATTACTGTAAACACAATGTGAATGTTACACAAGTACAAATATTGGAAGAGATTGTCCAAGATACAACCTTAATAATATCAAGTTGTAGTTTAGATCCTGAGAGGGTTTGGTAACTTATATTAGAAAGAATAGAAAATACTACAGCAGGCTGATTTTGTGCATGAATGAAGAATGAGAATCTAAAATAATGCTTGCAGCATTCTAGAATCTTTTTGATATAATTAAATCTCTACCAGGCTGCTAGGCAAACAGAATCAGAGGTCAGGTAAAGGAATGTTGAGGCCCAAATCCTGGAGCTCCACACAGGCAAACCCTGTGATTTTAAAATGTTCTGTGCAGGATCCCATTACAGAATCACAGAATCATCTAGGTTACCTGACTGCTGTTTCCAGGATTAGCCTTCAGTTTCACAGACTTCTATCTATCCATGTGAGATACTTCACTAACATAAGCAAACATTTAAGATTGCAATGACAATTGTTGCCTCCTGTGCCTTACTGGTTACGTAACAGTTTTTTTTACTGTGTTTACTTAGTTCTCTGCAAATCTGGGCATTAAGTGTTTTGATTTAAGTACGCGGAAAAAAATGATATACAGCATTTATTACTCTCAAGGCTCCCTTTAAGAGCATTAGAACTTCATCTCTCATTTCTCATCTAGCTGTAATTAATCCCATCCTTTTTTAGAATGCCATCTATAATCCCTAACTACTCTTTACATGAGTGCCTGTACATCAGCAATTTTCAGATTTCATCTTTAAAGGCAAGTTTTTAACTAGTCAAAAAAGCCCAACTACCAACTACATTTAGTCAACCATGGGTGACATCTCTGTATAAGGCTACGCAAGTAATATTCTGACCACGTTTTAAATACGAAAACTCATGGGATTACCATTTTGAGGTCTGCCATATTAATGACAATACAGTTTGTTTACAGTAGGATCATAAGGAGCGATCGAAGAATTTTGACTGCTACGGCAATAAGAAGCAACCTGCTGAGTATTTACATGGTTATCATTACAAATCACAGACTTGATCCCCAAAAAACAGTTGACTAGATATTTTTCATTATATTGTAAAAAATTGCATGTTCAGATTAACCACCACAGAAACTAATACAATCGACCGTTTTCATTTACAGAATCGACACTCTCCTGGCCTGGTTGTCAACACATACCAGTGACATATATAAAGCAAAAACTTATGAGAGCTCCAGTAAGCTCTTGACTTTGTTTTGTTTTTAAATCTGAGGAGTTCAAGGACTCCTCAAGCAGTCCTTTCTATTCCAGCTGGATACAGTTTCACAAATGATAGACAGATAAGCGTACTTTCACTGTGCTTCAGGAACATCCAGCAAAATAAGCAAGGCAAGGTTCAGCAAGCAGGAAATCAAATGAAAATGGGCAAGAGGCAGAAAGGCAGGGGAAGTATTATTTTGAAGAAAACGTTCACTCCTATAACTACATTTCACTGATTCACTCAGTCAAGGAGTTTATTTAAGCCAGATGCTGTAAGCTAGGCTAACGGTTGTGCTAGACACACCAATCCCTTCTTTCCTCTTACCTTAAGCTATATTATACAAGTAGAATATGAGCTTCAGAAGCAGACAACCTCACACTAATGATTTAAAATGAATCGTCTGGCCAATACAGTAAATATACTGGTGCTCCATGTTCTTCCATTAGATGCTTATTAATCAGTGGTCCTGTTTTCTCTGCTTCATCTCTCTTCCTTTCTTAAGTGCAATCCTTCCTCTTTCCTGTTATTCTCAGCATAAGAAATTGGCATTTATTCTTTACTCCTGGACATCTAAGAGGGAAGAATGGAGGCCAGGGAAATATTCTGACCAAGACAGATAAAGCTTAAAACTCACTTCAAACAACATTTCAGTTCTAATCTAATCTGTTTACCAGTATCCCATGATCCTGACAACAAGAGATCTCATTAGCTCTGAACACTCAAGTAGGACAGTTCTGCAAAAGGTTGTAATCTGAGAAATACCTAGTTCTGTCTGTGGTTACACAGTCTAAGCCACAGTTTCAGCATGACACAGATGCAAACTCCAGCTAAACGCAGAGGTCACACAGAACATGTGGTATCTTGCCAGACACATGTACAACGAACCGTGAGCTAAATTCCAGCACCGCCAGGGTGATAGCACAATACAACCACAGTACTTTTCAGGAAAAATGTAGAGCTAATATAAATTAAACATGAAAACGTGTTCTAAAAAGTTCAGCTAACCAACTTTTTTTTGATCCTTACCACTTCTCTTTTCAAAAGCAGAGCTGATAAACAGCAGTGGTGTGTGCACTTCACCTTCTGAAGAACCACCATGACTCCCTGTTTCAGACATCCCATGATCCCCACAAACAACCAGCAAACTCGGCAGAGAAGCCTCTCCTTCCTGCAAACCACAGAAATTTAAGTTACTGTAAGAACAGTATGTATATATATAATGCCCCATTATCTTTATCCATTTCATGCATAAATATTTGTTGAAATTAATTCAGTTTTCAAGATTCGCTCATAACACACAGAGAAGATTACCAGAGATGTCCACAGCTAAATGTTATGCAGCAATATTTGTTTTTAAAACTTAAGGCATACATATGTGTCATTATATAACAAACACTACAAAGAAGCTTTCTAAAATAAATAAAAAAAAAAAACAACCCATTTACAGAGTCAGAAGAACGTGACAGAGATTAAACAAAGGTTCTCATACTTTTTGAAAAAAAAACAGGAGCACAGGAGCAGTAGCACTGACAGAGAAATTTGTTTTCCCCAGCTGAAGAGTGTCTTCACCTTCATTGAGATTTTAGTAAAATATAAATTTAAAAATATTAAAATATTAATTTGATAAACCTATTTTATAAATCCTACAATAAGCAATGGGTTAAAGAAAATTTGAGCAGGGTCAAAGAAAATAAGCTACGTTAGCAAAACAGAAAATTAATTGTATGTTTCCATTTTAGATTGTGAGTTTTAAACTCAAACATGGTCTAGAGAAATGTTAGAAGAAAGTTAAATTTGTATTTCTTCTCCAATCTTTCAAGTGTCTTTGGGGTAGAAAACTGATGTGACTGATGTCAAATCATGTCTATATTTCTGAAGACAGACGAACAGAAGCATAAGTGAGGCCTGTCCAACAGCTCTGAGGCAACAAATCGAAGACCACAGAAAAATATCGTCATTCCATAACAAAGTCATTAGTGATTACCAGTACCTGTTATACACAAAAGTGCCTGCATTCTTTCCATATTCTGGAACTAATATAAAGCCTTGCATATGTTGGCAAAAGAGTAACATACAAGCAAACAGTGCCAAAACCACCACACTACACATGAGATTATAACCTCCACAATCAAGAATTTAACCTTTCCTTTAATTTGACACTATCATCTTGTCTGAAAACACTAGTGAAATTTTAAGCGTAGCTATTCTGAATTTTAGTTGCCTAAAAACAAACAAACAAACAAACTTCAGACCACTTGGAATTAGGCTATGGTATTTCAACATCCAGGGTATTTAGATAAGTGACATCCCGTATCTCCAACTCTAGGAAGAGATTCAGATTTGATAATGTTATGTGCTATGTTTAGCATACGAAAAAATGCTGTTTGCAACCTCCAGTTCTACTTGATACTTTTCAGTATCTGAGAATTAAGCGTACCTTCAAATCATAAAAATAAGAGACGTAGCTATATATACCTATTGTTACTCCCGGTGAATTTCATTACTGGAAGATCACACCAACTACTATAATTATTCATGATCAATAAGACTTTTGGCTTGCATTCCTTCCCTCTTCCTGCACATCAAGGGGCAGTTATTTGCGACAGCTCTTCAGAAGAGACAGTTAACAGATGTTACCAAGGTCAGCTAGTAAATCCTTAAATGCTACACTGCATTGTTAACTGGAGAATGGGCAGGGAAGGAAAGAGAACAATATTCACTTTGGTCTAGGAATAAACGACTACCCCTGAAGAAGCGATTGTTTTGAGAATATTAATGCAATGCTATTCTATAAATAACACACGTTGATCTCAGACAAGATATATTACCTTTGAAAGAAGGGAAATATGAATCTTCTTCAGGATGTTATCCATTTCACGAAGTTTTGGTCCCACTAGTGGGCTGTTTGGCCCAGTCACATGTCCAATATGGTCCAATCCGAGGTAATGTAATATTAGGAGATCCCAGTCTTCTCTCTTTAACACTCTGTCCAAGTGTCTGGTAACATTATCATCAACCTCAGAAATAAAAGGAAAACAATTAGAAAAATAATTTCCCACTTGTAAAAAGAATAGAAAGGTTAGCTCTCAAAAACCATGAAAGTTCTGTACAAGCTGATGAGAACTAAAGCCACTCAAATTTAAAAGAAAAAGAAAAAAAACAGATGGATTGTTTCAATGCCAGAGTCAAAGATTCTGTCTTACGAGAGATTCTTCACCACATTTCAATCCCTTCTGCTTGCGAAGGATCGTATTATATACAAGGAGAGAAAACAGAATTGACATACTTCCACAGACACTTTTAAAACCAGACATTTTTAGTCACTTTCATCCTTTACAGTCCTGATTCATCAATTTGGAGAAGCAGATATAGCAAACAATATCTCTTTGGAGCTTGGAAGCAAAGGAATAAAAAAGCCCTCCTGATCTTTCAAATCATTTTTTTGCTACTATGTAAACACAAATGGATTTCATTTACTGTGACAAAAAAGAAGTGACCACACAGGAAGAAAGAAGGAAGATACGAAAAATGCTGTTTGGGGACTACCTCGTAAGTTCTCCTGCTTAGGTTGTCAACCCATTTTTAGTTGCATAAATATTTTTAATATCTAGAGGAAATATAAGCTTTGCACATGCAACATTACTTTGTTGACTTTGTTGGATATAACTATCTAAAAAAAAAAAAAACCACCTGTAAAATGTTATGTCTTTAATGGTCTCTCACTCAGAAAGTACAAAAAACACATGAAGCATTGAGAGCTATGTAATCACAGACCCAGCAGCATATTTGCATTTTTTCTCTCCACATTGAAGCTTCCAGTAGACTTTCTTAGAATAACCAATTAAAAGCATCCTCACACTGGGCTTAGCTTCCTTAAACATGGTAATAAAATACTGATGTCAGTAGCACCAGGTTAAGGGCCTAAAGTTTTGCAAATCAACGGTTCAAAATACAAACCAGAACTGCTAGCCCACTGACTCATTTAGTATTCCCAAAACAAACTGTGAAAATTCTTATTTTATCTCCAGCTTATGTTCCCTCTTTTCTAACATACTGAAATACTGCCCATCTTGCACCTACAAAAGCAATATAATACTATAGAAAGTATGGATCTGGGAGAATAAGATTATCTATTAGGATGCCTTTTAAAGATGGCCTTTATTAATAAAAAATGTGATAGGAAACTCGAACCATGGATAGTTGCATTTTTAAGCAAACTGTAACAAACACAGTTTATTACTGTATCATCCAAACATTTCTCCACTGCCTATGCCAGAGGAACTGAAATCCTTAGCTACACATTATCAATGCTGAAAATATACAACCCAATTTCTATTTAATTGCCAGGTTCACGTTTCTGAACAAGAAAAGTTTCATTCATTTTCAGATGTCACTATGTGTTTGCGCGTACATTATTTAACTTGAGATTATAAAAAGTCTCTCACCTCTGTAAAATCTGATACAAAGAAGGATGTTGTTCCATCATATTCCACAAAATGCTTTGGAAACAATTTGACCCAAGTATCATCACCATAAAAGATTATTCTTTTCCCGGCTGTTTTTGCCTGCCAAATCAGATTGTCGTCCAACAGAGCTGGAGAGTTGAGGTTCACCACAACATCAATGAAGCCAGGAATGCTACCCGTCATCAAAGCCTGCACAAAACAAGAAAAGAAAAGGAGCTGTATTAACAGAAACTAAGAATTTTACAGTACTCAGAATAAAAAAATAGCATAAGAGGAAGTAATGAAGCAGAGAGGAAAGAGATTACACTTTCAATAAAGAAATTTAATAAATTAAAAGAACATACAAACAGCCATGCTACATTATATCAACTAACAGCATGTTGTCACAGTTGATAATTTTCTTTTTTTTTTAAAAGTCTGCAAAAACATCCCTATGATAATACAAATTTACATCCAGCTAGGCTTCCTATCATAAGTCACAAGAACACAATGAGAAACACCAACAAAAATGCTCTTGGATAGAAGACAACTGGAAAATTTGATGGCTGTGAGGCTGCCTTCCCAAGATTACAAATGAAAAGGTTACGTCAATCATTTAAACCAGCACCACAGTCCCAACTGCCCTTATCTAATTCTCAGAGATCTTCCTACTACAGCGCTACCAAAAAAGGAACAAAACAAGGCAAAGCGTCTTAAGTGGAAGCTACCACCAGTCTCTCTACTTTCCTTTGATGCCTCGCCTTTTCTTCAGGAAGAACATTTGGGTCACGGCAAGTCAGAATTCTATCTCTTGCTCCACTACAGCAAATTAAGTTCTAGCCATAAGTTGACCAAACCCACTCTTTACACCAGCTCTGAGCACATGAAACACACCAGCCTTCCCAGTCTCCTCAAATTGAAAGAACCCTAAAGGGAAACAAAGCGCTTACTTTAATTCGAGGCATAGTCACGGTGGGTGGCTTCGCTTCAGCAATGAAACTGTAGGACGTTCCTTTTTCGATAACTTGTGTGGTGTAAGGCATGAACTGTTTACCTTTGGATCCAAAGACAAAGTCATCTCTCAAAGCATCTATCAGGACAATGACAACTTTTTTGAAAAGTGGTGGTGGAATTTTGGTCCAGTTAGAAACCGTTCCTAAAGAACAACAACACACAGAAAAAGATATATACAGTCATCAACAAATTTTAACACTTGAAAGACGCAAAATAAAGAACAACTTCACCACAAAAATGTGTGTCACCGAGTTCTTTATTAACTCTATATTTAGAACCAAGAAGTTGCAAAGAATGGCAAGCATTACAAGTAATCCGAGGAATTTGAGTTTTCAGGCCATCCAGCACAGGAATGTCATAAAAACAGAACTAAAAAACAAAACAAAGAATGCAATTCAGTATTAAAAAGCAAAACAAACAAATAAAAAAGGAAAAAAAAAAAAACAACAAAAAACAATGAATGGAGTTCAATTGTGAGAACTAAGTAAAAACTCCAGAACAGACAAAGTTCAAAGGAGCAAGAAGGGATAGCTTCAACCTTCTCTGGTTAATTTAGTAAGACTGAACTACGAATCTCCAGCAGACAACTTTTGTTAGAAAAGACAGGCAGCATTCACCTGTGCTAATACCCAACCCCGGAGAAAACACACTGGGACAAAGACGGAAGCAGAGTAGACCCTACCCATAGATCTCTACCCAGACAACACTGCAGTGGATCAACTTCTTAGTACATGTGTTGAGTAAATTTAGGTTTTTACACTATTTTAGAGTAAAACGTGTTCCAGAATAAGTGGCTGACAAGTTGGGATGGTCATGGATAACTGTGTCTAACAAAAAAAAAAACCCTCAAAAACGAGCTCAACGAGCTCAGAAGCTTTATTTTTGGTTACATGGATACTCATCAATAAATTGACATTCACAAACTCACCAGTGATAGCGATTTCTGCAGGCAACAAAACTGGAGATGGGGGCACAGCAGGGGGAAGGGGGAAACCTCAGCAACAAAAACACTAACTCCTAGCAACCTTGATTAAAAATACAATGATGCTTTTTTCAAGGATTTGAATTATTAAACTGGCAGGTTTGCCATGCCTCTAAGTGAAAAACAAGAAAGCAGAACTGGATGTGCTATACCGTTACACAAATAATTGACACCTACCCACTTGCCTAAGAAAACAAAACTTGCTGGACACCAGCTCACAAATGCACGTACTCCACTCATACAACAACAGCACTGATACTACATGGAATTAACCCCCTCCTCCAGAGTTACTTGTCTGTATGTCAAGGTGTAAAGGAAGTCGTAGTAGACTACAAGCCATCTAAACCTTCTTATTGTACGACAGCTAAAGCAATGGTACATGGCATGCTTATCTATCCCTGTCAAAGTTATTTAGAAAAGTTACTTTACATGAAGCTGGATTTCTGTAAGCAGTGAACAAAACTACAGGTTCTACCAAAAACTTGTTAAAATGATGCACTGCAAGGACTCGCTATTATGCAAGCAACTAGAGAATTTTATCAGTTGTCTCAGAGGAAAGTTAGCATGGATCCAACAGCAGTCAGGGCTCACAAAGTGACACATTCGGGAAACACAGAAGCACTGGAGAAATGTTCTCTTTTGAACAAATCTAAAGTAAAGTGAAAGCCTTCTGTATCGTGGCCTAGTAAACTGTAAAAGTAGGGAATTGCTTACAAGCCAGACCGAGAGATCACTCTGCATGCAAACTCTAACCCACGAACTATAGGTAAGAAGTAACCTTCCCTGTCCCCCCATTTTTGTCTAACCATACCTAAGATTACCAGCAACACGACTAAGTTTACACTCTTTGCAGGGAGCCCCGGCACACTTTTATACCCTCCAGCTCAAACCAGTCTCCTTTTTCCCCTCCCAAATTCTCACACCAGTACTCACGTGGGAACGCACAGCGTCACTCGTACCTGAGACTGAGATCTTCACAGCACAACCGATCTGACGTCCCTGACCGTTCTGGTAATCTGTACAGCTAAATAACTATCTGCAGCCTGGCGGTGCCAGCTGAAGGCTGTTACCACATCAGTTTGACAGCGCTCCTGCCTGCCTGACAGCGGGACTCCGCCATCTGGGTCACCCAACCACCTCCTCTCTCTACTCCTCTGTGCGAGTCGGGCGAACCTGTCCCAACATGCGTAATACCACACGCTTTGAAGAAATCAACTACACCACGCAGCAAGCAGCTGACGTACAGCAGTGCCAGCCCCGTTCAACGAGGTGAACCATAGGCAGACATCCTGAACAAGTGTTTCACGTGGCCAACACACGGCTCAGCTCAGGCATCCCCTGAACACCACGTCCCATCCCACGGGGTCTACAGGCTGGAGAACCAACGCTCTGGCACGCGCACCTTCCCGTGCTGGGCGCTAGGCATCAGCAGGTCCTCTACAGGCTCTTCATTAGAAAGAGGATTGAAAAACCGAAAGTTTCACAGTTCTGCGCAGGAACTGAAAAGACCGTGGCTTCAAATAAACAGTAACAGACACCGCGCATTCGTCAATGCGGCCGGGCTTTGACGGGAACCCTTTTTAGCACAGTTGCTCTCCTCACTGCTGAAGTGCTGAAGTCCGCCTCAGGTGTCATTAAGGCACCTGAACACTGCGGGGAGCATCACCGAAGCGGCGCCCTCCTTGTAAGCCGCGAGCTACCCACATCAGCACCTGCTCCCACCGCCACCTAACGCTAACAGCTCACGTTTATAGACCACCGGTGTCGGGGCAGGGCAGCACCGGGGGCAGGGGAACGAGGTTTAAGGCACAAAAGAGTGCCTCCGGATCCCAACACCTGACGGTTAAGGCTTCTCGGGGCTGCGAGCGCATGACCGCACGGATTAAAAAAAAAAAAAAACTGACGAACGCAACGAAACCGGCGGCTTACCTGGGCCCGGCGGGGCGGGCTCGGGGGGGCTCTCCCCGCGGGGCCCCCCCCGCGGCCGGGCGCGAACGGCCAGGGGGAAGAAGCCGCGCAGGAAGATGGCGACGCCCAGGGCCTGCAGCAGCAGGCAGCCGGCCGCAAGCACCCCCGAGCGCAGCCGCATCCCGCAACCTCCACCGCCCGCTCCCGCTGCCCTGCTCCGGGCACGGATCGCGGCTTCCGCTCGCCCCGCCCACGCCTCGCCGGCGGCCAATCGGAAGCCGCCGCACCCGCCTGCCCCGCGCTGCTATTGGTCGCTGGCAGGGCGGTTCTCCCCCGAGGAGGGCGGTGCGGAGGCGGAAGTAGAAGCCAGCGCTGGCGGCACCGGGAAGCCGGCGTGGGAGGGGGGAGAAATGGCCGCCTACGGGGCGGCGGAGGGGGGGTTAGCGTGCCGCCGCCACGGCCGGGCCGCCATGTTGTGAGGCGGGCTGAGGCGGGCTGTGGACCCCGTGAGATACCCGGCCGTGGGGCCTGGTGGCGGCGGGGAGAGGCCACCCTGTCCTGGGGCCACAGGGCTGAGCCTAAGGGAAAGAGCCGAGGCGGTGGGGTCACAGCTTGGCCAGGGTTATGTTAGTGACATGACATTAAACATAACAAACATAACATAGCATAACCGTAACATACCCTCGCTCTCCTGTCTTTTCCACCACACCTTTCTCCCTGTGTAGTCTGAACACTTTCACATTGGTGCAACCTGTGCTACGAGCCGATGTTTGCTCCAGAAATTAACAACACTGTTGAGCTCTTTCCTCTAGAATCACAGAATCACAGAATCATTAAGGTTGAGAGACCACCTGGTCCAACCACCCCCCTACCACCAACGTCACCCACTAAACCATGTCCCTAAGCACCACGTCCAACCTTTCCTTGAACACCCCCAGGGACAGTGACTCCACCACCTCCCTGGGCAACCCATCCCAGTGCCTGACTGCTCTTTCTGAGAAGAAATGTCTCCTCATTTCCAAACTGAACCTCCCCTGGCACAACTTGAGGCTGTTCCCTCTAATCCTATCACTAGTTACCTGTGAGAAGAGGCTAACCCCCATGACAGGCTAGGAAGGAAATGAAGTCAGTTAGGGGTGTTGGGCAAGCAGAACCTTTTTTCCTCCCTTCTTGGAAAGGAAATACTGTAGCAGACAGGTCATGACAGATGAAATAAGATAAGTTAGTAGAAAAGAAGGCTTTAAAAGTTAATTTTCTGGAAAAGTAAATAAAGGCATTCTGCAAAGTGAAGAAGAGTTGATACTTGTCTTCCTATGCTCACTGATAAAGGGAGATAGCTGCAAAACTCAGAATTTCATTCTCCCAAGTAATACCACTTCTCATCTCTACTTAAAGAGTTTCTGTAGGCCTTACATTTTTGCTGGAAAGACATGGCACATTCTTTGCTGCATACATAACAACTCGAGCTTTTCCAGTGAGCTGCAGGTTTTCCCCAATCTGACAGGTACAGTGTGCCCAGCCAGCCACTGTCTGTCTGTGCCACTCACCATCCTGGGCTTAGCTCACTGTGGTCTGTGGCAAAGCCGTGTTACGACTTGGTGCCAGTGTGACATTTCATGTTTACAGCCATCATCCCATATATACGTACATGTTGATGCATTTCCACAAGCACAATGTAATTGAGCACTAGAGCAGTTTTCCTCCTGGGCCACTTTCCACGACAAACAGTAACGTCTGCATTGTGGTCTGCATTATGTAAAGACAGGCCAAATACATTGTACCATGCTTTTAAAATATTTTCCTACTTAGGTTGGTCATGCTTGTTCTCAGACTGCTTCTAACATTTCCAGATGCTAAGAAGATGCAAAGCCATTATGCTAAAAATAAAATTAATAATTAAAAAAATAAAAATAAAATAAAATAAAATAAAATAAAATAAAATAAAATAAAATAAAATAAAATAAAATAAAATAAAATAAAATAAAATAAAATAAAATAAAATAAAAAAGCATTTTTGTATTTACAGTTGTCAGCTTATTTCCAGAAGCACAGCCTTCAAAGTCCCCTGTGCATTAATACTCTGTAAATAACAGCAGCTGACAACGGACAGCGCAATGAAATTCAGAGAGGACCTGCAAGGCTTTAAATAAGTAGGAGAAGGCAAAATGAAACTTCTGGCTTTTACTCAGTCCATTGTATGTGTGCTTCCAGCTCTATAATGTTTTTATGTATCACACCTCAAAGTCACATAATTTGTGTAACCAGAAGAGCAGTATTTCTTACTTTTAATGGGCATTTTCAGCTTTCCTCTAAAACTTGAACCAGCGAGTGAGACTGTTCAAACAGAAGATTAGAAAGGTTAATCCGACTAACAAATAGAAGACACGTTAATGTAGGCAGTGTTTATAAGTCTCAAAACAGCAAGTAAGAAATGTCATTCTTTTTGTTTTCTTAGCAAACATTACAAGACTTTCCATTTTAAGAGTAAGGTGGAAATTCCACAAGCACTGCATTATTTCTTCATATATGAGGATATGGTTCATATCCTCATATTCCTACTTAGGATTCACTGTTTCTGTGTTCATTCAAAAGGATTTCTCCACAGATGTGAATACACCAGCTGGCATGTGTTTCACACTCCCCAGTACTAATCTTTAAGCACTTACTTAGAAGCATCACCATTTTATCCCTAGAACCATTTGGCAGGTTTTTACAGCAACAGGTTTTCAAGTTCATTATTATTGCATTTTACTTCAGGCATCAAATATCTAGAAAAAAAAATCTTAGTGCAGCACAGGACATTAGGTCTGACTGAGTAATTGTCTATTAGTTTGTGGGCAAGGCAAGGCAAGGCAAGGCAAGGGAAGGCAAGGCAAGGGAAGGCAAGGCAAGGGAAG